>NC_042982.1:13862830-14226163 GCF_901001165.1 Salmo trutta | reverse complement strand
ATTGTGACATGTCAACAAGGGATTTATCCTCTTCAGATAATTCATTGATTTAGTCACACATTAAACCTAGAGGTTATTGTTGTTCCACCTCTCATCTCCAGTTATTTTATCACTTTTATTTACCTCACCCTTTTATTATGATCCTTTTAACCCTCTTTTCATGTCAGCCCATCTTTAATCTAAGCACATCCTGTTTTTGGTTGGTTTGTAGGGCTCAAGCAGTAGCAACCTCTATTCGGCTACATTTAGGAGTCTTTCCTGGTCAGGTCATTTGGTCTGTAAAAACTCCTGGCCCTACTCTTAACCTCTGCAGCCATGGTTGATGCTAGCTCTCTGCTAGCTCTCTCTCTCTGAGGAAGCCTGTGCTGACTCTGTGGTAATGCTCACAGGCACAGCGGCAGTAAAGTGATCCACAAGCTATCAGCAGGCGATCAGATAGCAGGAGGGATATCAGTGCCATCTCAGGCATGTTCCAACTCCTGGGTTGGGCTGCATTCTCTCCATTACACTATGCTGTATTTTGGGTAATGTTACGATACTACAGTACAAATCAAAATCGGACCGCCAGACTGCCTATCAGGAGAGTGTCTCTTTGTGTTTCTGTAGTTGTTTTTTGTTTTCTCCAAGTTTCCCTCCCTCTATGTCACCCAAACCAGATGTAGCAGCGCTATCTAGCATTCCCTGTCAACACAAATCAAAGAAAATGACTCCGAGATGCAGAGTTTCCCGAACCTGAAATATCCAGTCACGTTGAAACACAAACTGCAGCTCAGATTCTATTCAGATGGTATAGGCCTGGTCTTGAATAAAACACACACTTCTTCTGCTCCAAACTTTTTGACACTTTTTAAGAACAAGGCATAACACTGTCTGACTTGGCCCCCACCCCCATATGCCAAAGATGATCATACAAGTTTCTCTTTGTATCCATTTTTAAACATTAAGGAAAAGAATTGAGCCTTTGTATGAAGGAGGTTGTTTATACAACAGCGCCATCAACAGGAACAAGAGAAAGACCCCGCTCGGAGTCTGGGGGCTGGGGCCTAGAGGTGGAAGAGGGAGAGACTCTGAGTCTGGGGGCTGGGGCCTAGAGGTGGAAGAGGGAGAGACTCTGAGTCTGGGGGCTGGGGCCTAGAGGTGGAAGAGGGAGAGACTCTGAGTCTGGGGGGTGGGGCCTAGAGGTGGAAGAGGGAGAGACTCTGAGTCTGGGGGCTGGGGGCTGGGGCCTAGAGGTGGAAGAGGGAGAGACTCTGAGTCTGGGGGCTGGGGGCTGGGGACTAGAGGTGGAAAAGGGAGAGACTGAGTCTGGGGGCTGGGGGCTGGGGCCTAGAGGTGGAAGAGGGAGAGACTCTGAGTCTGGGGGCTGGGGACTAGAGGTGGAAGAGGGAGAGACTCTGAGTCTGGGGCTGGGGGCTGGGGCCTAGAGGTGGAAGAGGGAGAGACTCTGAGTCTGGGGGCTGGGGGCTGGGGCCTAGAGGTGGAAGAGGGGAGAGACTCTGAGTCTGGGGGCTGGGGCCTAGAGGTGGAAGAGGGAGAGACTGAGTCTGGGGGCTGGGGCCTAGAGGTGGAAGAAGGAGAGACTCTGAGTCTGGGGGCTGGGGCCTAGAGGTGGAAGAGGGAGAGACTCTGAGTCTGGGGGCTGGGGCCTAGAGGTGGAAGAGGGAGAGACTCTGAGTCTGGGGGCTGGGGGCTGGGGCCTAGAGGTGGAAATGGGAGAGACTCTGAGTCTGGGGGCTGGGGACTAGAGGTGGAAGAGGGAGAGACTGAGTCTGGGGGCTGGGGACTAGAGGTGGAAGAGGGAGAGACTCTGAGTCTGGGGGCTGGGGCCTAGAGGTGGAAGAGGGAGAGACTCTGAGTCTGGGGGCTGGGGGCTGGGGGCCTAGAGGTGGAAGAGGGAGAGACTCTGAGTCTGGGGCTGGGGACTAGAGGTGGAAGAGGGAGAATACTCTGAGTCTGGGGGCTGGGGACTAGAGGTGGAAGAGGGAGAGACTCTGAGTCTGGGGCTGGGGGCGGGGGCCTAGAGGTGGAAGAGGGAGAGACTCTGAGTCTGGGGGCTGGGGGGCTGGGGCCTAGAGGTGGAAGAGGGAGAGACTCTGAGTCTGGGGGCTGGGGACTAGAGGTGGAAGAGGGAGAGACTCTGAGTCTGGGGGCTGGGGACTAGAGGGTGAAGAGGGAGAGACTGAGCTGGGGGCTGGGGACTAGAGGTGGAGAGGGAGAGACTCTGAGTCTGGGGCTGGGGGCTGGGGCCTAGAGGTGGAAGAGGGAGAGACTCTGAGTCTGGTGGCTGGGGACTAGAGGTGGAAGAGGGAGAGACTCTGAGTCTGGGGGCTGGGGGCTGGGCCTAGAGGGTGGAAGAGGGAGAGACTGAGTCCTGGGGGCTGGGGCCTAGAGGTGGAAGAGGGAGAGACTCTGATCTGGGGGATGGGGGCTGGGACCTAGTAGGTGGAGAGGGGAGAGACTCTGATCTGGGGGCTGGGGACTAGAGGGTGGAAGAGGGAGAGACTCTGAGTCTGGGGGGCTGGGGCCTAGAGGTGGAAGAGGGAGAGACTGAGTCTGGGGCTGGGGACTAGAGGTGGGAAGGGGAGAGAGCTCTGAGTCTGGGGGCTGGGGCTGGAGCCTAGAGTGAAGAGGGAGAAACTCTGAGTCTGGGCGGTGGGGCCTAGATGTGGAAGAGGGAGAGACCTCTGAGTCTGGGGCTGGGGACTAGAGTGGAAGAGGAGAGACTGAGTCTGGGGGCTGGGGGCCTAGAGGTGGAAGAGGGAGAGACTCTGAGTCTGGGGGGTGGGCCTATAGGTGGAAGAGGGGAGAGACTCTGAGTCTGGGGGCTGGGGCGGGGGGCCTAGAGGTGGAAGAGGAGAGACTCTGAGTCTGGGGGGTGGGGCCTAGAGGTGGAAGAGGGAGAGGACTCTGAGTCTGGGGGCTGGGACTAGAGGTGAAGAGGGAGAGACTGAGTCCTGGGGTGGCTGGGGCCTAGAGGTGGAAGAGGGGAGAGACTCTGAGTCTGGGGGGTGGGGCCTAGAGGTGGAATGAGGGAGAGACTCTGAGTCTGGGGGCTGGGGCTGGGGACTAGAGGTGGAAGAGGGAGAGACTGAGTCTGGGGGGCTGGGGCCTAGAGGTGGAAGAGGGGAGAGACTCTGAGTCTGGGGGCTGGGGCCTAGAGGTGGAAGAGGGAGAGACTGAGTCTGGGGGGCTGGGGCCTAGAGGTGGAAGAGGGGAGACTCTGAGTCTGGGGGCTGGGCCTAGAGGTGGAAGAGGGAGAGACTCTGAGTCCTGGGGGCTGGGGGCTGGGGACTAGAGGTGGAAGAGGGAGAGACTCTGAGTCTGGGGGCTGGGGCCTAGAGGTGGAAAGAGGGAGAGACTGAGTCTGGGGGCTGGGGCCTAGAGGTGGAAGAGGGAGAGACTCTGAGTCTGGGGGCTGGGGCCTAGAGGTGGAAGAGGGAGAGACTCTGAGTCTGGGGGCTGGGGCCTAGAGGTGGAAGAGGGAGAGACCTCTGAGTCTGGGGGCTGGGGGCTGGGGACTAGAGGTGGAAGAGGGAGAAGACTCTGAGTCTGGGGGCTGGGGCCGAGAGGTGGGAAGAGGGAGAGACTCTGAGTCTGGGGGCTGGGGACTAGAGGTGGAAGAGGGAGAGACTCTGAGTCTGGGGGGCTGGGGCCTAGAAGGTGGAAGAGGGAGAGACTCTGAGTCTGGGGCTGGGGGCTGGGGCATAGAGGTGGAAGAGGAGAGAACTGAGTCTGGGGGCTGGGACTAGAGGTGGAAGAGGGAGAGACTCTGAGTCTGGGGGCTGGGGCCTAGAGGTGGAAGAGGGGAAGAGACTCTGAGTCTGGGGGCTGGGGCTGGGGCCTAGAGGTGGAAGAGGGAGAGACTGAGTCTGGGGGCTGGGGACTAGAGGTGGAAGAGGAGAGACTTCGTGAGTCTGGGGGCTGGGGTGCTGGGGCCTAGAGGTGGAAGAGGGGAGAGACTCTGAGTCTGGGGGCTGGGGCCTAGAGGTGGAAGAGGGAGAGACTCTGAGTCTGGGGGCTGGGGCCTAGAGGTGGAAGAGGGAGAGACTGAGTCTGGGGGCTGGGACTAGAGGTGGAAGAGGGAGAGACTCTGAGTCTGGGGGCTGGGGACTAGAGGTGGAAGAGGGAGAGACTCTGAGTCTGGGGCTGGGGGCCTAGAGGGTGGAAGAGGGAGAGACTCTGAGTCCTGGGGCTGGGGGCTGGGGCATAGAGGTGGAAGAGGGAGAGACTGAGTCTGGGGGCTGGGGACTAGAGGTGGAAGAGGGAGAGACTCTGAGTCTGGGGGCTGGGGCCTAGAGGTGGAAGAGGGAGAGACTCTGAGTCTGGGGGCTGGGGGCTGGGCCTAGAGGTGGAAGAGGGAGAGACTGAGTCTGGGGGCTGGGGACTAGAGGTGGAAGAGGGAGAGACTCTGAGTCTGGGGACTGGGGGCTGGGGCCTAGAGGTGGAAGAGGGAGAGACTCTGAGTCTGGGGGCTGGGGCCTAGAGGTGGAAGAGGGAGAGACTCTGAGTCTGGGGGCTGGGGCCGAGAGGTGGAAAGGGGGAGAGACTGAGTCTGGGGGCTGGGGCCTAGAGGTGGAAGAGGGAGAGACTCTGAGTCTGGGGGCTGGGGCCTAGAGGTGGAAGAGGGAGAGACTCTGAGTCTGGGGCTGGGGACTAGAGGTGGAAGAGGGAGAGACTGAGTCTGGGGGCTTGGGGCCTAGAGGTGGAAGAGGGAGAGACTCTGAGTCTGGGGGGCCTGGGGCCTAGAGGTGGAAGAGGGAGAGACTCTGAGTCTGGGGGGCTGGGGGGCTGGGGACTAGAGGTGGAAGAGGGAGAGACTCTGAGTCTGGGGGCTGGGGCCTAGAGGTGGAAGAGGGAGATACCTGAGTCTGGGGGCTGGAGACTAGAGGTGGAAGAGGGAGAGACTCTAGAGTCTGGGGGCTGGGGACTAGAGGTGGAAGAGGGAGGAGAACTCTGAGTCTGGGGGCTGGGGCCTAGAGGTGGAAGAGGGAGAGACTCTGAGTCTGGGGGCTGGGGACTAGAGGTGGAAGAGGGAGAGACTCTGAGTCTGGGGGCTGGGGACTAGAGGTGGAAGAGGGAGAGACTCTGAGTCTGGGGGCTGGGGCCTAGAGGTGGAAGAGGGAGAGACTCTGAGTCTGGGGCTGGGGCCTAGAGGTGGAAGAGGGAGAGACTCTGAGTCTGGGGGCTGGGGGCTGGGGCCTAGAGGTGGAAGAGGGAGAGACTGAGTCTGGGGGCTGGGGCCTAGAGGTGGAAGAGGGAGAGACTCTGAGTCTGGGGTCTGGGGCCTAGAGGTGGAAGAGGGAGAGACTGAGTCTGGGGGCTGGGGACTAGAGGTGGAAGAGGGAGAGACTCTGAGTCTGGGGGCTGGGGACTAGAGGTGGAAGAGGGAGAGACTCTGAGTCTGGGGGCTGGGGGCTGGGGACTAGAGGTGGAAGAGGGAGAGACTCTGAGTCTGGGGGCTGGGGACTAGAGGTGGAAGAGGGAGAGACTGAGTCTGGGGGCTGGGGACTAGAGGTGGAAGAGGGAGAGACTCTGAGTCTGGGGGCTGGGGACTAGAGGTGGAAGAGGGAGAGACTCTGAGTCTGGGGGCTGGGGCCTAGAGGTGGAAGAGGGAGAGACTCTGAGTCTGGGGGCTGGGGGCTGGGGCCTAGAGGTGGAAGAGGGAGAGACTGAGTCTGGGGGCTGGGGACTAGAGGTGGAAGAGGGAGAGACTCTGAGTCTGGGGGCTGGGGGCTGGGGCCTAGAGGTGGAAGAGGGAGAGACTCTGAGTCTGGGGGCTGGGGCCTAGAGGTGGAAGAGGGAGAGACTCTGAGTCTGGGGGCTGGGGCCTAGAGGTGGAAGAGGGAGAGACTGAGTCTGGGGGCTGGGGACTAGAGGTGGAAGAGGGAGAGACTCTGAGTCTGGGGGCTGGGGACTAGAGGTGGAAGAGGGAGAGACTCTGAGTCTGGGGGCTGGGGCCTAGAGGTGGAAGAGGGAGAGACTCTGAGTCTGGGGGCTGGGGGCTGGGGCATAGAGGTGGAAGAGGGAGAGACTGAGTCTGGGGGCTGGGGACTAGAGGTGGAAGAGGGAGAGACTCTGAGTCTGGGGGCTGGGGCCTAGAGGTGGAAGAGGGAGAGACTCTGAGTCTGGGGGCTGGGGGCTGGGGCCTAGAGGTGGAAGAGGGAGAGACTGAGTCTGGGGGCTGGGGACTAGAGGTGGAAGAGGGAGAGACTCTGAGTCTGGGGGCTGGGGGCTGGGGCCTAGAGGTGGAAGAGGGAGAGACTCTGAGTCTGGGGGCTGGGGCCTAGAGGTGGAAGAGGGAGAGACTCTGAGTCTGGGGGCTGGGGCCTAGAGGTGGAAGAGGGAGAGACTGAGTCTGGGGGCTGGGGCCTAGAGGTGGAAGAGGGAGAGACTCTGAGTCTGGGGGCTGGGGCCTAGAGGTGGAAGAGGGAGAGACTCTGAGTCTGGGGGCTGGGGGCTAGAGGTGGAAGAGGGAGAGACTCTGAGTCTGGGGCTGGGGACTAGAGGTGGAAGAGGGAGAGACTGAGTCTGGGGGCTGGGGCCTAGAGGTGGAAGAGGGAGAGACTCTGAGTCTGGGGGCTGGGGCCTAGAGGTAGAAGAGGGAGAGACTCTGAGTCTGGGGGCTGGGGGCTGGGGACTAGAGGTGGAAGAGGGAGAGACTCTGAGTCTGGGGGCTGGGGCCTAGAGGTGGAAGAGGGAGAGACTCTGAGTCTGGGGGCTGGAGACTAGAGGTGGAAGAGGGAGAGACTCTGAGTCTGGGGGCTGGGGACTAGAGGTGGAAGAGGGAGAGACTCTGAGTCTGGGGGCTGGGGCCTAGAGGTGGAAGAGGGAGAGACTCTGAGTCTGGGGGCTGGGGACTAGAGGTGGAAGAGGGAGAGACTCTGAGTCTGGGGGCTGGGGACTAGAGGTGGAAGAGGGAGAGACTCTGAGTCTGGGGGCTGGGGACTAGAGGTGGAAGAGGGAGAGACTCTGAGTCTGGGGGCTGGGGCCTAGAGGTGGAAGAGGGAGAGACTCTGAGTCTGGGGGCTGGGGGCTGGGGCCTAGAGGTGGAAGAGGGAGAGACTCTGAGTCTGGGGGCTGGGGACTAGAGGTGGAAGAGGGAGAGACTCTGAGTCTGGGGGCTGGGGCCTAGAGGTGGAAGAGGGAGAGACTCTGAGTCTGGGGGCTGGGGGCTGGGGCCTAGAGGTGGAAGAGGGAGAGACTGAGTCTGGGGGCTGGGGCCTAGAGGTGGAAGAGGGAGAGACTCTGAGTCTGGGGTCTGGGGCCTAGAGGTGGAAGAGGGAGAGACTGAGTCTGGGGGCTGGGGACTAGAGGTGGAAGAGGGAGAGACTCTGAGTCTGGGGGCTGGGGACTAGAGGTGGAAGAGGGAGAGACTCTGAGTCTGGGGGCTGGGGGCTGGGGACTAGAGGTGGAAGAGGGAGAGACTCTGAGTCTGGGTGCTGGGGACTAGAGGTGGAAGAGGGAGAGACTCTGAGTCTGGGGGCTGGGGACTAGAGGTGGAAGAGGGAGAGACTCTGAGTCTGGGGGCTGGGGACTAGAGGTGGAAGAGGGAGAGACTCTGAGTCTGGGGGCTGGGGCCTAGAGGTGGAAGAGGGAGAGACTCTGAGTCTGGGGCTGGGGCTGGGGCCTAGAGGTGGAAGAGGGAGAGACTGAGTCTGGGGGCTGGGGCCTAGAGGTGGAAGAGGGAGAGACTCTGAGTCTGGGGGCTGGGGGCTGGGGCCTAGAGGTGGAAGAGGGAGAGACTCTGAGTCTGGGGGCTGGGGGCTGGGGACTAGAGGTGGAAGAGGGAGAGACTCTGAGTCTGGGGGCTGGGGACTAGAGGTGGAAGAGGGAGAGACTCTGAGTCTGGGGGCTGGGGGCTGGGGCCTAGAGGTGGAAGAGGGAGAGACTCTGATTCTGGGGGCTGGGGACTAGAGGTGGAAGAGGGAGAGACTCTGAGTCTGGGGGCTGGGGGCTGGGGCCTAGAGGTGGAAGAGGGAGAGACTGAATCTGGGGGCTGGGGACTAGAGGTGGAAGAGGGAGAGACTCTGAGTCTGGGGGCTGGGGGCTGGGGACTAGAGGTGGAAGAGGGAGAGACTCTGAGTCTGGGGGCTGGGGGCTAGAGGTGGAAGAGGGAGAGACTCTGAGTCTGGGGGCTGGGGACTAGAGGTGGAAGAGGGAGAGACTCTGAGTCTGGGGGCTGGGGGCTGGGGCCTAGAGGTGGAAGAGGGAGAGACTGAGTCTGGGGGCTGGGGCCTAGAGTGGAAGAGGGAGAGACTCTGAGTCTGGGGGCTGGGGGCTGGGGCCTAGAGGTGGAAGAGGGAGAGACTCTGAGTCTGGGGGCTGGGGGCTGGGGACTAGAGGTGGAAGAGGGAGAGACTCTGAGTCTGGGGGCTGGGGACTAGAGGTGGAAGAGGGAGAGACTCTGAGTCTGGGGGCTGGGGGCTGGGGCCTAGAGGTGGAAGAGGGAGAGACTCTGATTCTGGGGGCTGGGGACTAGAGGTGGAAGAGGGAGAGACTCTGAGTCTGGGGGCTGGGGGCTGGGGCCTAGAGGTGGAAGAGGGAGAGACTGAGTCTGGGGGCTGGGGACTAGAGGTGGAAGAGGGAGAGACTCTGAGTCTGGGGGCTGGGGGCTGGGGCCTAGAGGTGGAAGAGGGAGAGACTCTGAGTCTGGGGGCTGGGGGCTGGGGACTAGAGGTGGAAGAGGAGAGAGACTCTGAGTCTGGGGGCTGGGGGCTAGAGGTGGAAGAGGGAGAGACTCTGAGTCTGGGGGCTGGGGACTAGAGGTGGAAGAGGGAGAGACTCTGAGTCTGGGGGCTGGGGCCTAGAGGTGGAAGAGGGAGAGACTGAGTCTGGGGGCTGGGGACTAGAGGTGGAAGAGGGAGAGACTCTGAGTCTGGGGGCTGGGGGCTGGGGCCTAGAGGTGGAAGAGGGAGAGACTCTGAGTCTGGGGGCTGGGGGCTGGGGACTAGAGGTGGAAGAGGGAGAGACTCTGAGTCTGGGGGCTGGGGGCTAGAGGTGGAAGAGGGAGAGACTCTGAGTCTGGGGGCTGGGGACTAGAGGTGGAAGAGGGAGAGACTCTGAGTCTGGGGGCTGGGGGCTGGGGCCTAGAGGTGGAAGAGGGAGAGACTCTGAGTCTGGGGGCTGGGGGCTAGAGGTGGAAGAGGGAGAGACTCTGAGTCTGGGGGCTGGGACTAGAGGTGGAAGAGGGAGAGACTCTGAGTCTGGGGGCTGGGGCCTAGAGGTGGAAGAGGGAGAGACTGAGTCTGGGGGCTGGGGCCTAGAGGTGGAAGAGGGAGAGACTGAGTCTGGGGGCTGGGGCCTAGAGGTGGAAGAGGGAGAGACTCTGAGTCTGGGGGCTGGGGGCTGGGGCCTAGAGGTGGAAGAGGGAGAGACTCTGAGTCTGGGGGCTGGGGCCTAGAGGTGGAAGAGGGAGAAAAAGGAGCTCTTTGAGTGACAGTAATTTAGGAAACTGGGCTTTTTATGATTTTCCTGCTTTAAGGAAAACATGCAGTTCTGGGTACAGCACTTGGGACCAAATCAAAGGGGTATTTTTCCTCGTCAGATTTTTTGTGTGAGGGTTATACATCGCCTGTCTATTTGTGTGCGACTGTGCGTGCGCTCGTCGAGCGTGTACATGCGTGTCTGCCCATGCGTGTGTGATGTGTGTGTACTCAAAGAGATTAAACACTTTGTCAAAGAGAGTGGAAGCATGAAAAACTCAAGACTCACATTATCATGTTCGTCTGGGTCCTCTGGTCTGGAGACATCAACATGTCAGCATGTACTGTACCACAGTTCTCTGAGTCATGAGAGGTTCACACAAACTGCTTGCAAAATTGTAATAAATCTGAGGGTTTTTATCCTAGCATAATCACATTGTCTCCCTCACTAAAGTGGAAATGTTTTGACCCATGTCCTTGCTCTCAGCTGTCCTGAAGAAAAATATTTTGTTTTCTATTATCTTGCAGACAACAGAGATGTGTCTTTTGCTCACAACCCAATTTGTATTTTGCTTACAGCCCGACATATATAGAAGATGAGATATATTTTTCAAGTCCGGCATGTTCATGCCTACTGACAGTGCAAATAGGATTTACGGCACAAAAGCCCTGTATAATCTCACAGCAAGCTGTCCCCACCAACAATGCAAATAAAATGTTCCAATTCCACCGCCAACAAATGATCGTGCTGGGGAACAGTGTGTAACAACAAGACGTTCCCTTAATCGCTCCATTGATTGAGTTATGTTTTCATTTACATCGATGTGGCGCAAGAAGTGAACAGGAGCCCTGGCCTTAGCCAGCCTCAGTTTCGTGCATATAGCGCTCAGGGAGGCTTGAGATTTGGAGTTTCAAAACCACAGTGACCTTTTTTCTCCCTCCACTTAATTTCTGGAGTTTTTCCCCCCGAAACGAGACACTGGATAAATTATGTTCAGCATGAAGGCCTCCTTGTTCACTCAAAATAAAAAAGAAAGCAAGACACCCTGGTCTGGTAACAGAAGTTCCAAATAAATTCCCCTGAAGCATGTACTTTTGGGTGCTCTAGTTGGCTGCAGTATTACTAGTGGCTGGCGGACATGAGATGGAGAGGACTAGTGGTGGATAGGAGAGAAGAGGAGCCTCTCATTTCATCATGATGGATGAGCCTATTAGCTGTTCAAAGTAAGCCCAGGTTTAGCCTTATACCTCACAACCAGTGCCTCGTGGCAGACATGTGTTGATTATGGCAAGGGAAATGAAAGGAGGATGAATGCAGCTGTTATGGAGGTTTGGACTATGCAAAACGGTTGGCTTTTATACTAAGATTGGGAGAGCCCTTCAGTCCGGTGTGACCCAACTAAACAGATTCTATATTAAACTACAGTGCCTTCAGAAAGTATTCACACCCCTTGACTTTTTCCACATTTTGTGGTTACAGCCTGAATTTAAATGGATTAAATTGATATTTCTGTCACTAGCCAACACACATACCACATAATGTCAGAGTGGAATTATGTTTTTCAAAATTGATACAAATTAATAAAAAATGAAAAGCTGAAATATCTTGAGTTGTCACATCCTTACCCTTGTAAGATGACATTTTCTATAGTAAAGTAGGTCAGGGCGTGACAGGGTGTGTTTTGGGTGGTTTTCTATCTTTTCTATTTCTATGTTTAAGTTCTAGTTTTCTATTTCTATGTTGGGGATTTTTGGGTTGATTTCCAATTGGGGGCAGCTGGTCCTCGTTGCCTCTAATTGGAGATTATATTTAAGTAGTTTTTTTCTATTGTGTTTGTGGGTAGTTGTTTTCTGTTTTGTTGTCTGTTGCCTGACAGAATGGTTTGCTGTCGTTTTGTTTCTTTGTAAAAGTGTTTAGTTTTCATTAAAGTATAATCATGAGCAATCATGAGCGCCTTGGTCCCCTCTATACGACGCCCGTTACATGAGTCAATAAGTATTCAACCCCTTTGTTATTGCAAGCCTAAATCATTTCAGGAGTAACAAGTTTCTTTAACAAGTCACATCATAATAATTTGCATGGACTCATTATGTGTGCACTAATAGTGTTTAACATGATTTTTGAATGACTACCTCATTTCTGTACCCCACAAATACAATTATCTGTAAAGTCCCTCAGTCCAGCAGTGAATTTCAAACACAGATTCAACCTCAAAGACCAGGGAGGCCTCGTAAGGAAGGGCACCAATTGGTAGATGGGTAAAAACATAATAAAAAAGCAGATATGTAATATATTTTTGAGCATGGTGAAGTTATTAATTACACTTTGGATGGTGTATCAATACACCCAGTCACTACGAAGATACAGGCCTGTTTCCTAACTCAGTTGCCGGAGAGGACGGAAACCGCTCAGAGATTTCACCATGAGGCCAATGGTGACTTTAAAACAGGAGTTTTTTGGGCTCTAATAGGAGTAAACTGAGGATGAATCAACAACATTGTAGTTACTCCACAATACTAACTTAATTGACAGAGGAAAAAGAAGGAAGCCAGTACAGAACAAACATATTCCAAAACCTGTTGCAACAATATTTTGGGGGGTATTTTATTAGGATCCCTATTAACTGTTGCAAAAGCAGCGACTACTAAACACTAAAGTAATATTGCAAAAAAAATTGCAAAGCAATTAACTTCTTGTCCTCAGTACAAAGCGTTATGTTTGCGGCAAATCCAAAACAACACATTAGTAATCGCTGCCAAAGGTGATTCGAGCATGTGAATATTTTTGTATCTCATTTTGTAAAATCATGTTTTCATTTTGTCATTATGGGGTGTTATGTGTAGATGGGTGAGAGAAAAAAAATCTATTTAATTAATTTTGAATTCAGGCTGTAACACAACAAGATGTGGAATAAGTCAACAGGTATGAATAACTTTATGAATACTTTCTGAAGGCACTGTATATATTCATTAAAATAGTCTATGCTGCTCATGTGCCATACAGTCATGCACACATATCCATGTTGATTCTCTTTCTGTTGTTACTCTGTAATATAATAGTTGATTCTCAAATAATTATCAAGGTTTAAGATATGGATTGAAACAACCCACGTTCCTCTCCGGGAGATGTTGGTGGCAGGTGCCACTACCCCCATTTATAGTGTAAGGACCTGACAGTCTAGTCCAGTATAGAAACACGTTAGCACAATACATTGGTCCCTATGTCATTTGACTCTGTAACCAACCCCTTCCTCCTGCACATGTACACGCAAAGCGCCACCTCACACACATGCGTGTTAACACACACACACACACACACACACACACACACACACACACACACACACACACACACACACACACACACACACACACACACACACACACACACACACACACACACACACACACACACAGTTTATTAATAGGCCTTGTTTGGCCAATCAAACTTGCTGGTAATCCTTAGGGGGCAGGAGTGAGAGGGGGTCTGGGTGGGGGGTCTGAGAAGAGGGTTCAAAGATAGATGCCGTCCCACCCACTGCTTGTCCTCCAGCTGATCCCTCCCTCTGCCCTCTATTCCTTTACCCCCTTGCCTCAATGTTGCCATTTTCCTCCAGCTGGAGATGGTGCTAGGCCATAGGTGATAACAACCATGAGAGATTACACTGATATAGTATCTATCTCTATGATATTGTACCTCTCTGTAAGATTAAGGGAGACACTGAGGATCTTCACAGGATCTGTGAGAACACTCTGATGGCTTTGATTGCCATGGCATAGTCTTCCAGACTTTTACACCAATAGGAAGGGAGTGGGGGCAAATTATGTCATTCAATCGCCACATGATTGGCTTGTTGACCTGTCTGTCAACCTTTCACTATATAGAAATCCTCAGATATAGTTCAAGTCCTCTGATGTCCTTTTATCTCCCCAGACATCAAAGTGGGAAAGTATGATTGAAGAAGGAGTACTGGACACATAGATATTAGAGAGGCCTTGTTTTCCCCATGTACGCTGCCAGGTTGTGATGTATAAATAGGTGGGCTGTGTCAGTGTGTGTGACCACGGCGCCGAGGGGGGTTGAGTGTGTGACATGGGGGAGGGGGCTGGGGAGTTGTGGCAAGGGTCCGGGGGCTGGCGGTGCTCTCTTATGTGCTGAGACCCGAGAAGCCGCCCCGGGAAGGTGGTGACGGGTGGCCAGAAGGGCACGGATTCAGAGTATTTGGGTGTTAATTGAACTTATTGGTCCGCTATTCACAGCCTTGACGTGACGGTGATTTAAGAGACTAGTGTGAGAGAGAGTGAGATAGAACAGGCTATCTGATGATCGCGGCTCCTCAGAGGTGAGTGGGGCACAGCAAGGCTGGGAGGGCGACGAAACGTAGCCTCCATTTTGTTAGCGACGAGATAAGGAAATAACTTACTTACTGCTTCATGCCACTCTGATAGTACATTGAGTATACAAAACATTAGGAACACCTGCTCTTTCTATGACATAGACTGACCAGGTGAATTCAAGTGAATGATCCCTTATTGGTGTCACTTGTTAAATCCACTTAAATCAGTATAGATGAAGGGGAGGAGACAGGTTAAAGGATTTTTAAGCCTTGGGACAATTGAGATGGATTGAATGGGCAGAGGGTGAATGGGCAAGATATTTAAGTACCTTTGAACGGGGTATGGTAGTATGTGCCAGGCGCACTGGTTTGAGTGTGTCAAGAAATACAATGCTGCTGGGTTTTTAATGCTCAACAGTTTCCCGTGTGTATCAAGAATGATCCACCACCCAAAGGATATCCAGTCAACTTGACACAACTGTAGGAAGCATTGGAGTCAACAAGGGTCAGTGTCCCTGTGGAACGCTTTCAACACCTTGTAGTCAAATTGAGGCTGTTCTGGGGGCAAAAGGAGGTGAAAAACAATATTAGTAAGGTGTTCTGATTTTTTTTCTCTCAAACCCAGGTTCATTCTAAAATACAAAAGAGAGAAAGTTATTTAGAGGGGATATTAGAAACTAATGTTCATTCGAGATGTATCGTTTTTACTATGTCTGGAATTTTTAAAGCAGTGCGTGACAGGTCTTTTGAAGAGAGGTGGCAAATGCTAGTTTTACATTGATTTAGGAATATTGCTTATTACTTTATAGCTACACCTGACCTTCTTGGCTCCATTCCCTTCCGGTCCAATTTTAGTCCTTCCACCTCAGCCTTAACACTGGAGTAGTTTACTCCTGCACTCCGACCCATAGCGAAATCTAACCAAGCCTAGGATTCACTATAACGGAGAATGCCTGCTGAGAATTCATATTCCAGGAAAGCAGAATATAACATATTCTCCAGTTATACGACCTTGGCAAACAGGCATAGTTTTTCTATTACCCGTCCACAGAAATGTGAATAATCCAAGTTTGCGAGTTGCAACAACAAACTTTCCAATATAATTTGTATGACCCCCATCGAAGAGTTATCTTTACACTCTTCCAAAGCCTTTCTAACCCCACTGTACCGCCTTACAACCACCCAGTCACTCAAAACACCCCTGTTCCCCTTTCACTAGGCCTGCGACCACACAGTAGTATTGCTTTCCATTGCATTTCTCCCCCAGGACCAGTGAAAGTAGACGTGTGTATGCCCAGAAAGTTCAGCTTTTAAAAACAAGAGGGGAAAGATTAACTCTCACAAATTGAGCTATTCAACATCAGGCTTCCCTTTCCTACCTTTCTTTTCTACATATATCTGTCACAGACTACACACACACACGTACACAGGCAAACACACACATGCACGCACGCAAACACACACAAATGAATGAATGCATGGACACACACAATTAGACATGTATTGCATAACTCCGCGAACACATACACACACACACAAACACACACACACACATTCTCTCTCTTCCTTTCACTTTGGACATGGTTAAAGGATAGATGAGAGTCAGGGGTTGTGGATTGGAATCCCTGTTTGTAGAGAGATTATATTAAATCTCCTTTAGTTTTCTCTACAGTATCTGATATCACACGTATCTTGACATAATAATGTGGTTGGATGCTTTGTTTGGACCCTTTGAATGAATCCCTCATATAGGACTGAGACCCCCGTTTATTTTTGAAATCCTTTAAAAATATTTGCTTTGCTTGGCACCTCACATTCTAACCATTCTTCTGAGGAGCCTGTCTGTGCTGCCTGGGTCCCTTGACTTGGAAAAGTGCTGGGTTTTGCCTACCTCATTAAGTGCCTTGTTCCCTCCCCGCCCGATCGAGGGATATGAGAGAAGAGGACAAGGAATAGAAATCCATTCGCTCATTTTGTCTACCTGCCACCACCAGAGCTGTAAAGAACATTATCTTTCCACATCACTGAGAGATGGAGAACACAGATGGGTTGTGATGTTGAAAGAATTCATTCCTTTCAATTCTCTTACAATTCTCTTAACCAGTTAAAGAATAGCAGGACAATAACAGTCCAATGCTGTTCATGAGAGTTCAAAATATTCATAGTGCAGTAGAGCAGTAGAGCGTAACAGTGGGTTAGTCACTTTTGCACTCACCCACTGCAGTAAATTAAATAACATATTTCCTGCTACTGAAATGGTTCTGAAACTAACTGAGCGCGATGCCCAAACATTCAGTGAACACTCTACCCCACCCAAACCTACAAGGGATGGCCCCTCATTCTATACGGTGAGACTAGGGTATCAGAGCAGTAGAGGATTGGGACTGGATGAGCAAAGAGTTAATTGCATGATTAACAAGCATTTCGCAACACCCGCAATAACATCTGCTGAAATGTGTATGTGACCAATAAAATGTGACTTGATTTGATCCGACCTCCAACTATATGCCATTGTGCTCCCTATTAAGAGCAGTATGGCCGTCCAGATGTAGATCTGTAACGGAGAGGTGTCTCTTATTACACCCAGAACGACCTCAGACAGCCAGTGTCTCTGGGAGAGTAATGTCAACCCAAGCGGTGCCAAGCTCTCCCATTGTTCTCCACAGTGCGTTTATGGCTTGGTGTCTGATATATGATAACCAATAAGTAAGAGGAGTAATAATTACAAGGCCCACATGTTGGATCATCTGATTACTGTATGTAATACAAGATGGCGGGTTTGTTTGAAGGCTAGTTATTATAAAGACATACAAAAACCTGGCAATGACAAGCTTTGTTATATTGCAGTATTGGAAAAGGGGGAGTGTGTGTGGGGGGTGTGTGTGTGTGTGTGTGTGTATATATATATATATATATATATGAGGGATTAGAATTAACCTCAACATTTGTACTTTCTTCCAAAAAGTGGGAAATCAATTCTGGGATTAGGTGACACCCCCCACCTCTCTCATGCCTCCCTGTTTGATAGGTCATTCCAGTCACTGTGCCTTTCTAATGGCTTCCATGAACCTACAGTAGTATTTCAAATGGACTCACAACTGTTCCACGGTGTGCACTTTACCCCTTGATAAATATATAAATATATTTTTGTTAAGCCTTTTTGACTCTTAGGCCCTGTCACTTTGCCTCATGGCTTTGAAACCTGGGCCTTTTAGAAGGGCTAACACATCTGAATGCATAAGCTAAACAATGACATGAAAGAACTGTGAAGTATCCTACTAGATTTACCAAAAGCATCATGCTGACGTGGAGCAAGATAACATCTCTGTGTCTGGAATGCACTTCCTCTCTGGCTAGATGAGTATCAAGCCCCAATTTGAATTTGAAGGCAAAGTGACAGCATATTTTACCAACTGCCAAATCTGATACAGCACCACATAACACCAGGGGATACGTGGTTTTATTGCCTACCTTCACCACCATTTGTCAGAAAAGAAAGCAAAATAGTAAAAGCTTTTCTTCCCTCTCTCTCTCTCTCCCTCCCTCTCTCGATTAAGAGGAGTTCAAAGACAATCCAGGTTTGGGCATTGCCTTTGATGCAGAATAAGCACTGCTGTAATGGACCAACATTCCTTCACATCTAAAATGACTTCTTGGTGAGATCTCTTTCAGATATTTGTGGCTGATTTCAGGAAACCTTTTCATAAACTCAAGTGTTGGTGAAGCTGCCTATTTAAATATTTGATGCATTTTATACCTATCTTTCATTTAGCCTTGAAAGCTCAAACATCTCAGAAGTAGCATCATGTGTTAGAGGTGCACCTAGTTCATGGGCCTAATGTGCACCTAGTTTTTGAACATGTCGGATATTTTTACCAAGACCATCATTTATTATGCTGTGTGTCACTGTCATATTATAAGCTGTTGGATCATACTGTCTCTTTGATATTTTCTGGTCTCTCTTTGGCCTTTCACAAGATAGCCTCATCAATGGGATTTTGTGCATGAGTAGTCAGCTATATCACATAGTGAATGAAAAGATCAAACACTTATTTGAGCTGTCAAAGGGGGCAATTGTAGCCTACCACTCAGCCACTAGATGGTAACAATAGTCTTTTTCTTAGGCACAAACACTGACCACATAACATGTGCTATGTTAGTGATACCAAGGAGTATAATATACATTGTGATACTGTATGATAAATAGTGACCAATTCACTACCCACTTAAACCATTGCAGAAGCAGAAGATTTGTAGCCTCTCATAAGATGCCTTATAAACTATTTGGACATTTAAATTTAACTAGGCAAGTCAGTAAAGAAGAAATTCTTGCTTATGATGGCAGCCTACCCCGGTCAATGCTGGGCCAATTGTGAGCTGCCCTATTGGACTCCCAATCACGACCGGATGTGATACAGCCTGGTTTCAAACCAGGGACTGCAGTGACGCTTTTTGCACTGGTATGCAGTGCCTTAGACCGCTGTGCCACTCAGTAGCCGGTAGCCCAATAGGACATAGCCGATTGTAAAAAATAAACAAAACAGTTGCCTAAGGATTATGATCACTATTATAAGATTAACATTTATCCAAACCTCACTCACCACTTTCAAATTCCCAAATAAAGAAATGTGGAATCAATATAGTCGTGCGTGCGCTTAAAGACGCTTCTCAGGTCAGTAGTGGGCGGTGCGAGATGGAAGCGTCGCGTCATGGAAATGCCCACCCTCACAACGGGTAAGAGCCGCAGATAGAAGAGAAAGTTCAGTGTTCTCAAACGATGGATGGAGAGCGGTTGTCCGAGGTAGAGTGAAATATATCTACTGCTGCAAATAGCTGCACCGATTCAGCTTTAAACAGTTTTTATTCAAAACTAAGAAGTCAAGGATAAGGAGTAAACACTTTCTGTAATGAACGTTATTTGTGCTCACCACCGTTATTTCCTCATTTCATTACGAACTTCATTTTCTAGATTGAGCTGCCTTCCTCGAATTGGCTCGGAGGCTGCCTTCTAAGAACATTTAAACGTCTAATTCTGGAGAAGCTTTTTTTTTTTTTTTTTTTTAATATCATAGCCTAATGTTTACCTACTGGGATTATTTTTGTTATATATTACCTGCATTTGCGTTGTGTACCAGCATAGAATGTATTTCTAACAACGGATTTTTAACGCTACTTTTTGGGGCTGTGCTTACAATGGTAAAATAATATGGAAATATCCTCTTGAATTTACATTTTTGGTCTGAACAAATACAACTATTTGTTAGACTAATCATATGACTGAAAATAAGCATGGAGGGGTCTCCTTTGAAGATACTGATTTCTCTCTGGTGTCCGCTCATGATTGCTGCCTACAGTGTGGAGCTAGGAACATACGACCTAGAACGAGGCAGACCAGCCAAATGCGAACCCATAGTAATTCCCATGTGCCAGGGCATTGGCTACAACATGACCAGAATGCCCAATTTTATGGACCATGAAAACCAAAAGGAGGCTGCCATCAAGCTGAATGAGTTTGCACCTCTGGTGGATTACGGCTGTGATGTGCACCTCCGTTTCTTCCTCTGCTCTCTCTACGCCCCAATGTGCACTGATAAAGTGTCTACCTCCATCCCAGCCTGCAGGCCCATGTGTGAGCAGGCCAGGCAGAAGTGCTCACCCATTATGGAGAAGTTCCACTACGCATGGCCTGACTCGCTGGATTGCTCCAAGCTCCCGACCAAGAATGACCCCAACGCGCTGTGCATGGAGGCTCCAGAGAACGACACCAAGACGGAGATCAAGAAGGGAGAGGACATGCCTTTTGTTCCCCCTCGGCCCAGGCAACCGGGTAGCAGTAACGGGCGCTCCATGGGCAGTCTTGGTTCCTGCGAGAACCCAGAGAAGTTCCATTACGTGGAGAAGAGCCAGTCGTGTGCTCCTCGCTGCTCTTCTGCAGTGGACGTGTTCTGGTCCAGACGGGACAAGGACTTTGCCTTCATCTGGATGACGGTGTGGTCAACACTCTGTTTTGTCTCCACGGCCTTCACCGTTCTCACCTTCCTCCTGGACCCCCACCGCTTCCAGTACCCCGAGCGGCCCATCATCTTCCTCTCTATGTGCTACAACGTCTACTCTGTGGCCTTCATCATCCGCTCAGTGGCCGGGGCCGAGAACATCGCCTGCGACCGGGAGAATGGCGAGCTCTACATCATCCAAGAGGGGCTGGAGTCCACAGGCTGCACCATCGTCTTCCTCATCCTCTACTACTTCGGTATGGCCTCGTCCATCTGGTGGGTCATCCTCACCCTCACCTGGTTCCTGGCCGCTGGTAAGAAGTGGGGCCACGAGGCCATTGAGTCCCACAGCAACTACTTCCACATGGCCGCCTGGGGCATCCCAGCTCTGAAGACCATCGTCATCCTCACCATGAGGAAGGTGGCAGGGGATGAGCTGACGGGTCTGTGCTACGTGGGCAGCATGGACTCTGGCGCGCTCACCGGCTTTGTGCTCATCCCTCTCTCCTGCTACCTGGTCATTGGCACGTCCTTCGTCCTCACCGGCTTTGTGGCGCTATTCCACATCCGCAAGGTGATGAAAACCGAAGGCACCAACACGGAGAAGCTGGAGAAGCTGATGGTGAAAATTGGCATTTACTCCATCCTGTACACAGTGCCCGCCACCTGCGTCATCATCTGCTACTTCTACGAGAGGCTTAACATGGATTACTGGAAGTTCATAGGTCTGGAGGTCAAGTGCGTGTCGTTCCCCGGGCGCCGGAACGAGGACTGCTCCCTGGAGGCGTCGGTGCCCACCGTCGTGGTGTTCATGCTGAAGATCTTCATGTCTCTGGTGGTGGGCATCACCAGTGGTGTGTGGGTGTGGAGCTCCAAGACCCTGCAGACCTGGCAGGGCCTGTGCAGCAGGAAGCTGGCATCAGACAGGACTAGCAGGAAGCCCTGTGGCAGCGTGAGCTGCAGCAGCACACACTGTCATTACAAAGCCCCTGCCGTGGTGCTCAACATGCCCAAGACAGACCCTTACTCAGACAGCCCCACACATGTCTGACGCTGACAGTCAGTATATTACCAGTATGCAGTTCATTCAATGCTTTGTCTAAACGCAAGGAGCTACTGGGGTGACATTGTAATATATAGAATAAGATTGAGATTGAGAGGAAGGAGAGAAATTATAATTCAGCTGTCCATTGTTGCTTTTCTGTGCAACTTTCCTTATTTCAGTATTGATGGGAAATGTTCAGTATTGCTCTCTATAAACACACAAGATGTGTGGACTATTGCATAGAGATGCTCAGCTGTAATGCAGAAAAGGACTTGCATGGACATTTTAAAGGAGAGGCATTGTTCTCCCCTGAACTGGGTATAAATAACTACATAAATATGTTTAAATGTTAAACAGTCTATTTATTGTATATATATTTAATTGAAGTTTACTTTGGTTTCTCACAAGTTTTGATTGGAGTGAACATGCATCCATTAGGCTAAAGAGTAAACTACTGAGCATCAAGGAAAATACAGTGCCTTTTATTAAGTTCTAAAGAATAATAAAATCGGGTATACATTTTCAAACTGCCTTTTAATTGTATGTTTTTGGTCATGGTTTATTTACTATTATTAAATTGAGTGTGAATCCTATACATTTTTCAATATGGCTTAGTTTCATTGGATTGATTGAGAAAATTATATTGAGAGACTTGGGAGGAAAATGTATTGCAAAAAATATTGAATTTTACATTATCTTTGATAATAATTTGGCTCTATAATAAATAAATATAATTGTTACAAAATGAAAACTTTGTTAGATTATATATGCCTATAGATATTCATGATTCATTCATTTCATTATCCCAGGACAATCAGACTGAATCAGATGTGCTAGACTGGTTGAAGTAGACTGTAGTAGGGTTCATTCTCTTTTAGGTGAAGTAGACTGTAGTAGGGTTCATTCTCTTTTAGGTGAAGTAGACTGTAGTAGGGTTCATTCTCTTTTAGGTGAAGTAGACTGTAGTAGGGTGCATTCTCTTTTAGGTGAAGTAGACTGTAGTAGGGTTCATTCTCTTTTAGGTGAAGTAGACTGTAGTAGGGTTCATTCTCTTTTAGGTGAAGTAGACTGTAGTAGGGTTCATTCTCTTTTAGGTGAAGTAGACTGTAGTAGGGTTCATTCTCTTTTAGGTGAAGTAGACTGTAGTAGGGTGCATTCTCTTTTAGGTGAAGTAGACTGTAGTAGGGTGCATTCTCTTTTAGGTGAAGTAGACTGTAGTAGGGTTCATTCTCTTTTAGGTGAAGTAGACTGTAGTAGGGTTCATTCTCTTTTAGGTGAAGTAGACTGTAGTAGGGTTCATTCTCTTTTAGGTGAAGTAGACTGTAGTAGGGTTCATTCTCTTTTAGGTGAAGTAGACTGTAGTAGAGTTCATTCTCTTTTAGGTGAAGTAGACTGTAGTAGGGTTCATTCTCTTTTGGATGAAGTAGACTGTAGTAGGGTTCATTCTCTTTTGGATGAAGTAGACTGTAGTAGGGTTCATTCTCTTTTGGATGAAGTAGACTGTAGTAGGGTGCATTCTCTTTTAGGTGAAGTAGACTGTAGTAGGGTTCATTCTCTTTTAGGTGAAGTAGACTGTAGTAGGGTGCATTCTCTTTTAGGTGAAGTAGACTGTAGTAGGGTGCATTCTCTTTTACAAATGAAAGGTAGCCTAGTTCCTATGGTAATGCCAACACGCAAATATCAACTGTAATCATTTGGAGAATTCTTCTCAATATAAGGATAAATGCAACAGTTTATATTCCTAACTTTTGTAGCCCAATACGCCCATTTCTTCTTACTCCAAAGTCGTAGCCTCTTTGAACACATTTTTCACAGGACACTAAGGCCAACATTTGTTGTTTATTTTCCCGTCGACCATTTGGTCCTTAATTTCCTATCTTGCTTTGACGCAATTTTCTACAGTGAGAATCGCGCGCCAAATGTTCAACTGCATAGGCTGCGTATAGGCTACATCCTGGAAGCAACATCGACACACTATTCCTCAAAGAGAATTGGAGATGAATAGAGTGGCAATCTATGGTAAGTAGTCTCAAGGTTCGGGTCATCATTTTTAAAGAGATACTTCATGGTTTTGACAATGAAGCCCTTTATCTACTTCCAGTCAGATGAACTCATGGATACCATTATGTCTCTGCATCCAGTATGAAAGAAGTTAGAGGCAGTTTTGCGATCCAAGGCTAACCAGCGTTAGCGCAATAACTGGAAGTCTATGGTGTCTACTAGCATACTAGCAGTTACCATAGACGTCCAGCCATTGCGCTAACACTAGTTAGCAATTGCGCTAACGCTTGTTAGCAACTTTCTTCAAACTGCAGGCAGAGACATACAAATGGTAGGCCTGTTCAAGAGTTCATCTGACTCTGGGGAAGTAGATATAGGTCTTCATTGCCAAAACCCTGAAGTATCCCTTTAACATGCAGGAGCTGTTCACAGAGAAATATATTTAATGGGTGTGCTAATCCTTTCCCCGAACCACTATTGTGCCCTCTCCCTCTCCTCCTCTCTGTTTGATCCCCATGCAAATACACGCACTTTGATCCAGGAGGACGAATTTGAAGTAGGCCAACTAGATCTCAGCACTAGTCCAACGCTTTACACCTAAATTGGGAGAAAATGAATTGAAGATTTGTATTTGACCAAAAAGTTTCACAAATTTCATACTACATCCTACATATTGGTCATTGGTTGCATGGTTTTGTCTCAGTTTGAATTTGGTACATTCAAGCCTTATGTTGGCAGCAACTGTTCTCAGTAGATCACACACACACAATTAGGGTGTCAATGTCAATTATAAGCACACACGAATATAAGACACCATTTGTTTCACAGCAGGCTTGCTGGGATGCATGGTGTTGAACAGAAAATGTAATTGTTTATTATGTCTGTGTAATTGTATTCCGTGTCAGGCAACATATGGGGTGATGGCATGGAAAGATGTTAGGACCAGGAGTTACATTTCACTTGTGGTGTCATTACATCATCAGACTACTGCTCACTTTGAGGTTTAGATTTTGTCAAGCTTTATAGACGGTTGTGTTGTGGTTTTTAATTGAACCTTTGTTAGACACCATCAACTTTAAGATTACAATTTAACAAAAGCGTTTAAATTGAGAAGATTGTAGCAGGTCAAAACTAAAGGGATTTACTCATCACAGTCTTTGCAGAATCGTATTGTGTGTGTGTGTGTGTGTGTGTGTGTGTGTGTGTGTGTGTGTGTGTGTGTGTGTGTGTGTGTGTGTGTGTGTGTGTGTGTGTGTGTGTGTGCGCTCATATGTAAGGAGGGAGAGGTAGATGGGGGTTAACCTCTGTGTTTTCCTTGCTTGGCCATTATAGACATTGTCCATTGCTTAGCAGAGAGCTGAAGTCTGACATTGCCAACCACATTTAACTATTAAAAGTGAGTGTGAGTTTCCTTTGAAGCATGTCGCTGGGACACAATAACTGGAGTTAAAGCCACATGGACCAGTTCACGTACGGTTGAACGAGCTGCTGGCTTCCTCTCGGGTTTATGCTCTGTGACATGACCCAGTGAGGTGAAACACTTGCTATAAAAAAACAGCCAGTCCCACCTGTGTTTTCTGTGATTAGATAGGAACTGCAGTCTGTTTAGGACAAGGGCTGAGTGAGGAAATATGAAGGTACTTGATGTATTTGTGTTGCTGGACAAATCCCCAAAGACAACATGCAGTGATTGGAGTAACAGAGAGCGTTTGCAACCGTTTGTTGTTTATAAACCTTGTTCAACGAGGCTTGTTCCATGCTTGAATGCTGTCCGAACATGTTAGTGCCAGTAGCTTGTGTATTTTCTAGCTGTCTCCAGAGGAAAAACTTGTTCAGACTCACAACACTACTGAACTTCTATGTAGATGGAAGGGAGTTTTGGGCTGGGCCCAGAATACCTAAAACAGTTTGTTTGAGTTGTGTGTCCTGTGGGGGCGCCATACCTTGTGGTCAACAGCGTAAAACTGAATTTAAATACAAACGAAGTGGAAGCAAAAATACATTTAAATTCCTCAGAGGAATCAGGTAAAAAGAGCATCCGACGTGCCGACTGCTCCGAACTCTACTTCATATATAGAGCAAAACACACACCTCTGGTAACACCTGCCCTTCACACACACACACACACACCTGAGGTCAGCACTCTAGAACCTGTGCCAGCCAATCAGCACAACCCTGGAAAGAATCCCCACAACCTTTTTTTTTTACAGCAATGCTCAATTTCAAGAGTGAGTAAGCTTGGCCTTGGTCGAAATATTTTGCTTGACCAAGGCACTGTTTTTTTTTTTCAACCACAAGGCTCAGGGGGTTAACCTGAGGTAGTATCTTTCAATAACGGCAGTCTGAGGGACAGAACGGGTCTGTCTGTCTCTGCACCTATCTGAAAAAGTTCAAAATTAAAGGGGACTTTAACATACTGTATCTACCTTGTCTATGTCTCTAGCTACTCTATGGAATGCGACAGTGTATTGACTCAGACTGGAGAATCATGGCATAGGGATCTGTGATTGGTTTGTTTTTGCGTGGGAGAAGGTTGATTTATCAAACAGTGGAGTATTACATGAACTATTTAGTCTGGGTGAATAAGATTTATCTTCAAGGTGGGTTTATTAAAAGTTAAGGTACTACTTAGCTGACAGTGTTTATGTGATTGTCTGGGTGGGCGGTGTGAATAGAAATCCTCCTCTATGGTCATGCGTCTGATTAGAGAGGCGATCGTTATGGCACCGAAGCCCCTCCCTCCTGGCCCTAAACCGCTGCCTACCCCTCAGGGGGTGTGGGAGGGTGGGGGGGGGGGAGAGAAAAGAAAGCATCCTTCATTACGCTGCTGCTGTTCCCTCCTCTGCCCTCCCCCACTCCGCCTCAGCACTATCCCTTTCCTGAGCCTGTTTGATGTGTAAATGAGTGTATTGAAAACCTGCAGGCCCCAAAGAGATGCTTTCCATGAAAATGCCCCTGTCTGAGAGCAGCAGCAGAGTTCACACAGCTCAGACCCTTCACTACCGGCCTCCTACTGGGCTCCCTGTCTGAGAGCAGCAGCAGAGTTCACACAGCTCAGACCCTTCACTACCGGCCTCCTACTGGGCTCCCTGTCTGAGAGCAGCAGCAGAGTTCACACAGCTCAGACCCTTCACTACCGGCCTCCTACTGGGTTCCCTGTCTGAGAGCAGCAGCAGAGTTCACACAGCTCAGACCCTTCACTACTGGCCTCCTACTGGGTTCCCTGTCTGAGAGCAGCAGCAGAGTTCACACAGCTCAGACCCTTCACTACCGGCCTCCTACTGGGCTCCCTGTCTGAGAGCAGCAGCAGAGTTCACACAGCTCAGACCCTTCACTACTGGGCTCCCTGTCTGAGAGCAGCAGCAGAGTTCACACAGCTCAGACCCTTCACTACCGGCCTCCCACTGGGCTCCCTGTCTGCCAATTCAACACCGTCTCTCTCGCTCTCTCTTACCAACACACACACACACACACACATATTCGCTAACCAACACACACACACACACACAGTTATGACTATTTAATACACATATAAAAACATAAAGATTTTCATATATACAGCACATACAACTTCGAACAAAATCCAATCGAAACTTCTGATAAAGAGACTAGTGTGAAAGAAGAACCTTACTGTAGATTGGGTTGAAAAAAGAGCAGAATTTGAGAGACAAGTCCATTGCTGAAAATTGTGATATTTACCATGTAAATGTTATTACATTTTATTAAATCAGAGGAAAACACAAAGATTTAGAGCATTCATTTTCTGCTGTATAGGGCTTTGTCCGTATTTTTTCAATGCCTTGCAATTTCAGAAACATTTCAGATATTCTTGAGCTATTTAGTAAGTAGGAAGGATATTGCTGCGACACAGAGCTATTATCTCTGTTATAACAGATGGTTACCCAAACCATCTATGTCTTTAAAATGTGATGCTATTTTCCCAACTACACGATAGGTATGAATAATCATAACTCATTATAATGTAATGTCTTCATCTCTGTTATTTTCTGGCTTGCCAGTGATGTATCGTATCATGTGCCTTTTCACATCTGAAAGCCCTGATCTCTTCACGTTGTTAGAAGCCTCAGTCTCAATCATCATCTCCGATCCTCATTCCTGTCATCCCAATCATCAACACTTGAGACATGCATACCAATGGAACAGTCAAATGTGATGTCAATATGAGAAATGAACTCTAGAGCCGGTAAGGATCAGCACAAAGTGCGTACAGGAACCTTTACCACAGACAGCTGTTTAGTTGGATTTGGAACAGACATCTCCATTATTATAATTAGTTGAAATTTTCCAGTTTTCCATCTTTCCAGTTTTATTTTTTGCATGTTTTTTTCACAGTCAAAAAATCAGAGACAGAACTATAAAAGCGTCTCATCCCTTTTTCTCCTGCCTCTGGACTGGTGGATGAGTCAGAGAAGTCTGCCTCTCTTGCTGTGAAGCCGCAAATAAGCTAACAGCATCTCTGGGATCGTAATCGTCATTGCCTTCTTCTCAGAAACACTGTTTTCATTGCATGTTTATTTCATTACATTGCATGTTCATTTCATTATAGTGTTGCTTATACTCATGCTATATTTAGATTAAACTCATCCTTTGATACGACCCGGGGTGCAATGACTCGGGGTGGAGGCTAGCAATGGCAAGCATTTGTTTGAGGGTTAAAACATAATTTTGCCCCTTTCATCATGTTGTTGTGTTGTGCCATAGATCAGAGGCTTGGGATAATGTAGGTCAGGCGTTTGAGAGAGAGAGAGCACCCCTTTTGTAGCTGCCATTTTGAATCGGTTGCTAGGCAGCACCCCTCTCTAATCGCCAGTACCATAGAGTCTCCTTTGAGAGGAGATAAAGAGAGCAGGAAGTACAAAAGAAAACAAAATCAACAACAGCGACAAAGAACACAAAACCATGCTGCATTACGACCTGCTTTATAGAAACTCTGAAAAGGAGAAGGGAAGTGTAAAGGCCAGGATGTGATTCTGAGTCTAGACCCTGCAAGCCTTTCTCCACTACCCTGCTTCGTATGTCTGTCTGCACTTTACGCCTCTCTCTGTTTGTCCCCATTACTTTCAAATGCGAGAACACAACCCTGTCTGTCACACTAACTGTCTCTTACCTCCTAATCCCAGGAAACAACATGACACACCATTTCAAAATGGCTGGCAGGTGTGTGTTGACAGGTGGGTGAAGAGGATGAGAGCTGCTTGCATCTCTGTTGGCTGACAAGTGTGGCTGTCACACTGTTACCCTGTCCAAAAATGTGCTCATGTCACGCTCAGCCATCAAAGGTTCCCCCCACGGGTCTGTGTTCCTCTTAGAAAGCCAGCCCAGCACAGCCTTCCTCGTCTCCCCAGGGTAGACTAAACTCTTCCAAGTTCCTCTCCCTTTGAATTCACTCCACACTTTTAACTTGAACTTTTTAATCTCTGAGCATTGTTTCATATTTATGGACTCCAAAGAACATTATTTCAGTCAGAGCATTTTCAGAACCACCCGAAAAAAACACCTGAGAACTAAGGTCTACATATATTGTGACATATTTTGTAAGGTTACCTTGGCACGCTGACCCAACAGTGTCGCTAACAAACCAGAAAGAACAATGCATTGCGATTGAGTGACTGAGATGAATGAACTGCAGTGGTGTGATGTTCAGCATAGCAGAGGTGTGTGTTGGTTGATTGGGATCTCCAAATGGGGCACACACACACACACACACACACACACACACACACACACACACACACACACACACACACACAGGAGTGATTTTTGGAGGACTATAGACCCATTGTGTTCTCTGGCCCATTGTGAAGCGGCTGGTAGCTTTATAGAGGGGTGTAATGAGAGCGACCTCCCTCACCTCAGCAATACCAAACCCCCAATCACTCCAACCCCAAACCTCTAACACCGGGAGGGCAGAATGGGCACTGGGGAGGTGGGGCGCCTACTTAATTAAGCACACCCCCAGGTGGAAGGAAGGTGGGGGGGATTGTAATCCCCCTGCACCAATTTTATTTTAATTTTAATTTCACCTTAATTTAACCAGGTAGGCCAGTTGTGAACAAGTTCTCATTCACAACTGCGACCTGGCCAAGATAAAGCAAAGCAGTGTGACACAAACAAAACAGAGTTACGCATGGGATAAACAAACATACAGTCAATAACACAATAGAACAATCTATATACAGTGTGTGCAAATGTAGTAAGATTAGGGAGGTAAGGCAATTGGCCATAGTGGCGAAAGAATTACAATTCAGCAATTAACACTGGAGTGATAGATGTGCAGAAGATGAAATGTGCAAGTAGAGATACTGGGGTGCAAAGGAGCCAAAAAATAAATAACAATATGGGGATGAGGTAGTTGGGTGGGTTATTTACAGATGGGCTGTGTACAGGTGCAATGATCGGTAAGCTGCTCTGACAGCTGATGCTTAAAGTTAGTGAGGGAGATAAAACACTCCAGCTTCAGTGATTTTTGCAATTCGTTCCAGTCATTGGCAGCAGAGAATTGAAAGGAAAGGCGGCCAAAGGAAGAGTTGGCTTTGGCGATGACCAGTAAAATATACCTGCTGGAGCGCGTGCTACGGGTGGGTGCTGCTATGGTGACCAGTGAGCTGAGATAAGGCGGGGCTTTACCTAGCAAAGGCTAATAGATGACCTGGAGCCAGTGGATTTGGCGACGAATATGAAGCGAGGGCCAGCCAACGGTCGCAGTGGTGGGTTGTAAGGCGTCTAGGTGTAGCAGGTAAGGCAGAGTCAGGCGCAGGACACAGAGATGAGTAATTCACGTAACTTTGCTCAAAACAACAAATATTGCAAGGAAAATAATCAAGCTCACAAATACAGACCCACTTACAATGAACAAACACGCACAAAACCATGGGGGAACCAGAGGGTTAAATAAGGAACATAATTATGGGAATGGAAACCAGGTTTGTACAATGAAGACAAAACAAATGGAAAATGAAAAGTGGATCGGTGGCGGCTAGAAAACCGGTGACGTCAACCGCCGAACGCTGCCCGAACAAGGAGAGGGCCCAACTTCGGCGGAAGTCGTGACAGTACCCCCCCCCCCCTTGACGTGCGGTTCCAGCAACGCGCCGACACCGGCTTCGGGGACGACCCAGAGGACGAGGCGCAGGGCGATCCAGGTGGAGACGATGAAACTCCTGGAGCAATGAAGGGTCCAGGATGTCCTCCACCGGCACCCAGCATCTCTCCTCCGGACCGTACCCCTCCCACTCCACGAGGTACTGAAGGCCTCTCGCCCGACGCCTTGAGTCCATGATGGCTCGAACAGCATAAGCCAGGGCCCCCTTGATTTCCAGAGGGGGCGGAGGAACCTCCTGCACCTCAGATTCCTGGAGTGGACCAGCCACCACCAGCCTGAGGAGAGACACATGGAACGAGGGGTTAATACGGTAATCAGGGAGAACTGTAACCTATAACAAACCTCGTTCAGTCTCCTCAGGACTTTAAATGGCCCCACAAAACGTGGACCCAGCTTCCGGCAGGGCAGGCGGAGGGGCAGGTTTCGGGTTGAGAGCCAGACCCGATTCCCCGGTGCGAACACTGGGGCCTCACTGTGGTGGCGGTCGGCGCTTGCCTTCTGCCGCCTTATGGCCCGTTGCAGGTGCACATGGGCGGCGTTCCAGGTCTCCTCCGAGCGCCTAAACCATTCATCCACCGCAGGTGCCTCGATCTAGCGCTGATGCCACGGTGCCAGAACCGGCTGATAACCTAGTACGCACTGGAAGGGAGATAGGTTAGTGGACGAGTGGTGGAGTGAGTGTTGGGCCATCTCTGCCCAGGGGATGAAAGTCGCTGACTCCCCCGGCCGGTCCTGGCAATAGGACCGTAGAAACCTACCCACATCCTGGTGAACTCTTTCCACCCGCCCGTTACTCTCGGGGTGAAAACCTGAGGTAAGGCTGACCGAGAACCCCAGATGTTCCATGAACGCCCTCCAGACCCTGGACGTGAACTGGGGACCCCGATCAGAAACTATGTCCTCAGGCACCCCGTAGTGCCGGAAGAGGTGGGTGAACAGGGCCTCTGCAGTCTGTAGGGCCGTAGGGAGACCGGGCAAAGGAAGGAGATGGCAGGACTTAGAAAACCAATCCACAACAACCAGGATCGTGGTGTTTCCCTGTGACGGAGGAAGATCCGTCAAGAAATCCACCGACAGGTGTGACCACGGCTGTTGTGGAATGGGTAGGGGTTGTAATTTCCCTCTGGGCAGGTGTCTAGGTGCCTTGCACTGGGCGCACACCGAGCCGGAGGAAACATAAACCCTCACGTCCTTAGCCAAGGTGGACCACCAGTACTTCCCACTAAGACAGCGCACTGTCCGACCAATGCCAGGATGACCAGAGGAGGGTGACGTGTGGGCCCAATAGATCAAACGGTCACAGACAGCAGACGGAGCGTACAGACACCCAGCGGGACACTGGGTGGGAGTGGGCTCTGTACGTAACGCCCGCTCGATGTCCGCATCCAGCTACCACACCACCGGTGCCACCAGGCAAGAAGCCGGAAGTATGGGAGTGGGATCCATGGGTCGCTCCTCTGTATCATACATCTGGGACAGTGTGTCTGCCTTAGCGTTTTGGAAACCTGGTCTGTAGGTTAGGGTGAAAACAAAACGGGTGAAAAACATGGCCCACCTTGCCTGGCGAGGGTTCAGTCTCCTCGTCGCCCGGATGTACTCCAGATTGCGGTGGTCGGTCCAGATGAGAAAAGGGTGTTTAGCCCCCTCAAGCCAATGCCTCCACGCCTTCAGAGCCTTTACAACAGCCAACAGCTCCCAGTCCCCCACATCATAGTTTCGCTCCGCCGAGCTGAGCTTCTTCGAAAAGAAGGCACAGGGGCGGAGCTTTGGTGGCGTACCCGAGCGCTGAGACAGCACAGCTCCTATCCCAGCCTCGGACGCGTCCACCTCCACTATGAATGCCAAGGAGGGATCCGGATGAGCCAGCACGGGAGCCGAGATCACAATGTGTCTTTTGATTGTCTACACATGTCTAAAATTGTAGGAACAATCAGAATTTGAACAAGATCAAGACAAAGGATGCAAGTTAGAACTATGGCTGTGGCGGTCCTGAAATTTCATCAGCCAGTGATTGTCAAGCAAATAACTGCCGCTCTCACAGTAATTGACCGTTAATTTAACATAAACACATTTAGCATCGGCTGACTTCCGGACATAGCTTACAAGCCACTGAGACAGACTTTAGGAAGTAGAATAAATCCATATATATGTTTTGATTTTTAATACATTCTAAGGCTGCATGAAAAAAGTCACATGAAAGATATGAGCTCTGCTTAGTTTTTTGTGTGCAGACTGTACACACTTCATCAGTTTCTCATTCACAATTTGACAAGCACTTGATAATGCCTCGAATGTGCTGCGTGCTCCAAAGCACCTCTCACTCACATTGCTCCGAAGCACCTCTAACGCACATGGCTCTCCAACAAGTGATCGGTTCTTTCTCACAGGCTACAAGTGAAGACAGTCACATCTGGGACGCGACTGTGCGCGTCCTTATCCAATTCCAAGGTGCATATTGAAGATATTGGAAGAACTGTCAACATTTTCTTTTCATCAGCTAACAAGATGAGTAGGCCTAATGAACAGCAAAAGCACTAGCCTATGTCAATCTACTATCCTCATACTACAAAAGCTGTCCAATTATATTCTGTGTGAGAAATAAATATTCCAAACAGTCTGGGACAGTTGTGGGATGCGATAGATCCCAAATTAATACAACCGCTAGCATCAACAAAACCTTTTTAGGCAATGAGGCTGACGCAACAGATCAGAACGTTTAGCTTGAAATATTGATAAACTTTTAGGCTATTTCTTCACATTATAAGCACAGCAATGAGCACACGGCAGTAGGCTATAAGTGCGACTGTGCCATTAGCAGGAAAGCAATTATCAGAAGTGACCGCAAATGTGATTATGCATGTAATGCTTTTATTATAAAGGTGCATTTTTATAGTGAAAAGGATCTTCCCCAAACTTGAAACTCATACGCTGCCTATGTATGCCAGTTAGGCTCTACACCTGTAGTAAAGCGAATTAATGTGCTTAATTTTAAGAAGTTATTTGGCCACTTTAGTTGTGATACAAACCTTATCAAAACATATAGGCATATGGGCTAGGCTACATGAGGTGTGCGACCATGATTTGAAAAAGTCACAAAAAAAGGTATGCATTGTTTCTTGCCTTACGCTGGGCATCATTCAAAAGTGATTATATATAATTCACAAGTGATAGGCTAATATTGTCACCTTTGCCATAATGACAGATTTTCACACTCTTGGCGTTCTCTCAACCAGCTTCATGAGGTAGTCACCTGGAATGCATTTCAATTAACAGGTGTGCCTTGTCAAAGGTTAATTTGTGGAATTTCTTCCCTTCTTAATGCATTTGAGCCAATTAGTTGTGTTGTGAAAAGGTATGGGTTATATACAGAAGATAGCCCTATTTGGTAAAAGACCAAGTCCATTCTAGGGCAAGAACAGCTCAAATAACCAAAGAGAAATGACAGTCCATCATTACTTTAAGACATGAAGGTCAGTCAATGCGGTACATTTCAAGAACTTTGAACATTTCTTCCTGTGCAGTCGCAAAAACCATCAAGCGCTATGATGAAAATGGCTCTCATGAGGACCGCCACAGGAAAGGAAGGTCCAGAGTTACCTCTGCTGCAGATGATAAGTTAATTAGAATAAACTGCACCTCAGACTGCAGCCCAAATAAATGCTTCACGGAGTTCATCAGACACATCTTAACAACTGTTCAGAGGAGAGGAGCCTTCATGGTCGAATTGCTTCAAAGAAACCACTACTAAAGGACACCAATGAGAAGAAGAGACTTGCTTGGGCCAAGAAACACGAGTAATGGACATTAGACCGGTGGAAATCTGTCCTTTGGTCTGATAAGTCCAAAGTAGAGATTTTTGGTTCCAACCGCCATGTTTTTGTGAGACGCAGAGTAGGTGAACGGAGGATCTCCGCATGTGTTATTCCTACTGTGAAGCATGGAGGAGGAGGTGTGATGGTGTGGGGGTGCTTTGCTGGTGACACTGTCGTGATTTATTTAGAGTTCAAGGCACACTTAACCAGCATGGCTACCACAGCATTCTGCAGCGATACGCCATCCCATCTGGTTTGCGCTTTGTGGGACTATCATTTGTTTTCAACAGGACAATGACCCAACACACCTCCAGGCTGAGTAAGGGCTATTTGACAAAGAAGGAGAGTGATGGAGTGCTGCATCAGATGACCTGGCCTCCATAATCACACGACCTCAACCCAATTGGGATGGTTTGGGATGAGTTGGACCACAGAGTGATGGAAAAGCAGCCAACAAGTGCTCAGCATATGTGGGAACTCGTTCAAGACTGTTAGAAAATCATTCCAGGTGAAGCTGGTTGAGAGAATGCCAAGAGTGTGCAACACAACACTCTTTTGATTACTACATGATTCCATATGTGTTATTTCATAGTTTTGATGTCTTCACTATTATTCTACAATGTAGAAAATAGTAAAAAAATAAAGAAAAACCCTTGAATGAGGAGGTGTGTCCAAAAATTGACTGGTACTGTATATTAAATACCATATGTGTGAAATCTCTGTTGATTTAGAATGGACCATTATCATGCACCTGTCTCGAAACAAGGGCAGGAGAAAAAAACATGTCATCTGTGCACTTAAATAGTGAATGGAGGATGCTTTTCCTATGGTTCATTTTCATTCCAGCCAGGTAGGCTATACTTCTGTTGTAAAGAGAAGCAATGTGCTTAATATTAGGAAAGTTGAGAAATAAATATAGTAGGCCTAGCCTGCAGCATGCTGAGGGGAGCCTCCTCTTTTTAATAGAGGCCACCACTCTGTTTTCTCATGAAATTGCATAGCCTATAGAAATGCTGCTCAACATGAGCTCATGTGCTCTCATGAAGTGTTTGATTACATTTTGGATTACATTTGTATTGATGTCAGAGTGATTAGAGGGACAATAGAGTGCTGAGTACCAGGCAGTTAGCAAGTTTGGTAGGCTACTAATGACCATCAGCAGCATCAGAGTTTGGAGATGCCTAATTATCGTGACTAAACAGTCACATGGAATTTGACTGCCTTCATGACTCGTGACTGCCGGTGTGGCGGTCAGGGTTGGGTAGGTTACCTTCTAAATGTAATCTGTTACAGTTACTACTTACCTGTCCAAAATTGTAATCAGTAACGTAACTTTTGGATTACCCAAACTCAGTAACGTAATCTGATTACATTCCGTTACTTTTAGATTACTTTCCCCATAAGAGGCATTACAAGAAGACAAAAATGTATGTTTCCAATTGAACGACATCTATTGCAGGATAAATCAATGTTAAAGTTTACATAGCTGGCCATATAGGGATGTTACCTTTTATTTTATGGGTTGGTTATGTAGGCTTCTTCTAACCCATCGATTTCTACTACATGTAATACTATTAAATTATACATTTTTATTAGCTAAAATGGCGCCGGAAGAAATGGCAGCAGTTTTACGGGCACCCAACCAATTGTGCTATTATGTGTTTTTCTGCGTTATTTGTAACTTATTTTGTACATAATGTTGCTGCAACCGTATTTTATGGCAAAAAAGAGCTTCTGGATATCAGGACAGCGATCACTCACCTCAGATTAGACAAAGATTTTTTCTTCAACAAACAAGACGCGCAAGACATTCTCCAAACACCCGGCAGGGCCGACATCCCCGTTATTTGCAAGAGAAAGCGACGTAGGTACAGAGGACAAAGAGCCAGATGCCTGATCAGGACCCGGAAAAGGCGAGTGGGAAAGCTGAAATTACCGTCAATTCTACTCGCCAACGTGAAATCACTGGACAATAAACTAGACGAGGTACGATCATGAATATCCTCCCAACGGGACATCAAAAACTGTAATATCCTATGTTTCACGGCATCGTGGCTGAATGACGACATGGATATTCAGCTAGCGGGATACACGCTGCATCGGCAGGATAGAACAGCACACTCCGGTAAGACGAGGGGGGGCGGTCTGTGCATATTTGTAAACAACAGCTGGTGCATGAAATCTAAGGAAGTCTCTAGATTTTGCTCGCCTGAAGAAGAGTATATTGTGATAAATTGCAGGCCACACTACTTGCCTAGAGAGTTTTCAGCTATACTTTTCGTGGCTGTTTATTTACCACCACAGACAGATGCTGGCACTAAGACCGCACTCAGTCAGCTGTATAAGGAAATAAGCAAACAGGAAACCACTCACCCAGAGGCGGTGCTCCTAGTGGCCGGAGACTTTAATGCAGGGAAACTTAAATCAGTTCTACCAAATTTCCATCAACATGTTAAATGTGCAACCAGAGGGGAAAAAATTCTAGATCACCTGTACTCCACACACAGAGACGCATACAAAGCTCTCCCTCGCCCTCCATTTGGTAAATCCGACCACAACTCTATCCTCCTGATTCCTGCTTACAAGCAAAAATTAAAGCAGGAAGCACCAGTGACTCGGTCTATAAAAAAAGTTGTCAGATGAAGCAGATGCTAAACTACAGGACTGTTTTGCTATCACAGACTGGAACATGTTCCGGGATTCTTCCGATGGCATTGAGGAGTACTGGCTTTATCAATAAGTGCATCGAGGACATCGTCCCCACAGTGACTGTACATCTCCACAGTGACTACAGACCCATAGCACTCACGTCCGTAGCCATGAAGTGCTTTAAAAGGTTGGTAATGGCTCACATCAACACCATTATCCCAGAAACCCTAGACCCACTCCAATTTGCATACTGCCCAAACAGATCCACAGATGATGCAATCTCTATTGCACTCCACACTGCCCTTTCCCACCTGGACAAAAGGAACACTTATGTGAGAATGCTATTCATTGACTACAGCTCAGTGTTCAACACCATAGTACCCTCAAAGCTCATCACTATGTTAAGGATCCTGGGACTAAACACCTCCCTCTTCAACTGGATCCTGGACTTCCTGACGGGCCGCCCCCAGGTGGTGAGGTAGGTAGCAACACATCTGCCACACTGATCCTCAACACTGGAGCTCCCCAGGGGTGCGTGCTCAGTCCCCTCCTGTACTCCCTGTTCACCAACGACTGCATGGCCAGGCATGACTCCAACACCATCATTAGGTTTGCAGCCGACACAACAGTGGTAGGCCTGATCACCGACAACGACGAGACAGCCTATAGGGAGGCGGTCAGAGACCTGGCCGGGTGGTGCCAGAATAACAACCTATCCCTCAACGTAACCAAGACTAAGGAAATTATTGTGGACTACAGGAAAAGGAGGGCCGAGCACACCCCCATTCTCATCGATGGGGCTGTAGTGGAGCAGGTTGAGAGCTTCAAGTTCCTTGGTGTCCACATCAACAACTAACTAGAATGGTCCAAACACACCAAGACAGTCGTGAAGAGGGCACGACAAAGCCTATTCCCCCTCAGGAAACTAAAAGGATTTGGCATGGGTCCTGAGATCCTCAAAAGGTTCTACAGCTGCAACATCGAGAGCATCTTGACTGGTTGAATCACTGCCTGGCACGGCAATTGCTCGGCCTCTGACCTCAAGGCACTACAGAGGGTAGTGCGTACAGCCCAGTACATCACTGGGGCTAAGCTGCCTGCCATCCAGGACCTCTACACCAGGCGGTGTCAGAGGAAGGCCCTAAAAATTGTCAAAGACCCCAGCCACCCCAGTCATAGACTGTTCTCTCTACTACCGCATGGCAAGCGGTACCGGAGTGCCAAGTCTAGGACAAAAAGGCTTCTCAACAGTTTTACCCCCAAGCCATAAGACTCCTGAAGAGGTAATCAAATGGCTACCTGGACTATTTGCATTATGTGCCCCCCCCCCTCTCTTTTTACACTGCTGCTACTCTCTGTTTATCATATATGCATAATCACTTTGACTATACATTCATGTACATACTACCTCAATTGGGCCGACCAACCAGTGCTCCCACACATTGGCTAACCGGGCTATCTGCATTGTGTCCCGCCACCCACCACCCGCCAACCCCTCTTTTACGCTACTGCTACTCTGTTCATCATATATGCATAGTTACTTTAACCATATCTACATGTACATACTACCTCAATCAGCCTTACTAACCGGTGTCTGTATGTAGCCTCGCTACTTTTATAGCCTCGCTACTGTATATAGCCTGTCTTTTTACTGTTGTTTTATTTCTTTACCTACCTATTGTTCACCTAATACCTTTTTTGCACGATTGGTTAGAGCCTGTAAGTATGCATTTCACTGTAAGGTCTACACCTGCTGTATTAAGCGCACGTGACAAATAAACTTTGATTTGATTTGATTGAGCAATAAACGCCCCACTTTTATTCCATAAACTGGGATCCGCACTATGCAGCTGTTACAAGAGAGCATTTTTCACTGGCTGTCCACTGGTTTGAAAAACAATGATTGATAGGCAGCTTAAACTTCTTGAATTCAACCATTATTGGGTTCAAATGCACATTTAGATTTTTGAACAGCCATCCACAACAACCACAGAGCAGCAGCGTGATTCACATCAATATGCTGTGTAGATATCAATAATAAGTGATATCCGTATCGCCGTTGACTACACCACTGCTGTCATCCTTACCTCCAAGCTTTTATTCAAGTTGGATCATCTTTGAATGCCGACAGAAATCTCACAATTGGAAGACATAGCTTGGACTGTAGCCTAAAAAAGCCTATTTCTGCTCTTTTCCCGCGATCCATCAAACACATTTGGTGTGTCATCATAGTGGTCTCTGACTTGTGGTCAGACTCGCTCACGTGGAACAAACTTAAACTTGCACCTTTTGTCAATGCTGATTTGAATGTCATTGAGAAAACAGAGAAGTGTCAAAGACTTTCCTTCGCAAACGTCCTTTCTGAATTTTAAAGTAATCCTCGAGGTAATCATCTAGTTTTTCAAAAGTATCTGTAATCTGATTACAATATTTTTGCTGGTAACCTAATGGATTACAGTTACCGTTTTTTTGTAAACCCTTACATGGAACGGATTACATATAATTCGTCACTCCCCAACCCCGGTGGTGGTAATATGGTCACCGTAACAGCCCTAGTTAGAACCAGGTATAGATGGGGCTATTGAGACAGTTCTTTAGGCACTTCAGACATACTGGCTCCAATTTTTCCTATCATCAATTAAGCCCGTTCTCCGGCCAGGGGTGTTGATTTAGGCTGATCATTGTACATTAGACTGCTCAGCACTAAGAGGAACTAGCAGGCGGCCAATAGGCCACAGTCAGTCATACACACTAGACTTTTTTTGTACCGCAAATGAAAGAATGCTCGACCACCCCAAACCTAAAGAAAACAACTGTTCTTGCATGAGAGGTGTTCATTATGTTAAGATGAACATGGTTCTCCATTGTGGCGTGTCGAACATTACATACCAGCTCGATGTAGAACTGGAATCAACTGCCAAACAATATAGGCTTTGGAAACCGAGAGGTGGTTGGTCGGTGATGATTTTGGGGCAGGTGATGGTTGGGTGAATTTCCAGGTCTAGCTGCAGCACTTGCGATCAGTAAGTTCGATACCTCAGTCTTCATTTTTTCTGTCGTTACAATTCATCCTGCATTGACATGAGGCATGACTTGCCTTGTTCTGGTAATAATACATTTCCTGTGTAGTTGGTCTGCTCTGCATCTGGCCTTGTTTACAGGCCAAAGAAGAGCCTCATTAAGGCTGTCACACCGCTGGGCGGATATGTCCATAAAGTACCTATTAGTGGCTCCAGACTGCAGGCGAGAGCCACAGTCACACTGGGCCAGGTGCTCATCAACACCGGTTGGCCTCTAGCTCTATTACACCATGCCAGGCCCTTCAGCACCAACAGGGAACATGGCTAATATTGTTGTCCAGCTGCAGGGTGTCAGGGATAGGGCTGCATTTCTCTTGTTAGGTCAAGCGTGTGTGGGTGTGGGTGTGTGTGTGTGTGTGTGTGTGTGTGTGAGAGAGAGAGAGATTTCCGAATGATACCCTGAGAAAGAGAGATAGAGAGGGCACTCTGAGACCAAGCCCTCATTGAAGCCTGTGAGATGAATTCCACAAGTGTTTTCAGTTTGAAGTGTCACAAAATAGTTCCTTGGACGGGAGACAGAAGGGAAGGAGGGATTAGCAGTATCCCCTGCGTTCTCACGAGCTGCGGTCCTGCTCACACACACACACACACACACACACACACACACACACACACACTGTAATCGACAGCACTATCTAACACTCACAGAGTGTGTGACACGCAACACAACCAAACACTCCTCCAGGGGCTCTGCTACTAAAACAAATGGCCACGGGGAGCCGGGAAGTCTGCAGCCACAGAATGCTGCAGCAGAGGTGGAAGTGATCCCCACGTTTGACTCTTAACACAGGGGCCCCCCAGGGGTGTGTCCTCAGCCCTCTGTTGTTCACCCACGACTGCGTGGCTTTAAAAAACACCAACTCCATAATCAAATTTGCTGATGACACCACGGTTGTAGACCTGATAACCAACAACGACGAGTCAGTCTTTCGGAAGGAGGTAATTGAACTGGCATTGTGGTGCCAGGACAACAACCTCTCCATCAACTTCAGCAAAACAAAGTAGTTGACTTCAGGAAGCTGAGTAGGGAACATGCCCAGATCCACATCAATGGGACTGCATTAGAGAGAGTCAGCCGTTTTAAGTTCCTCTGCATCCACGCCGAGGACTTGACGTGGACCAAGAACTCCACCACTCTTGTTAAGAGGACACAACATCATCTCTACTTCTTAAGGCGGCTGATGAAATTCAGCATACCACCCTGGGTCCTCTCCAAATACTACTGCTGCACCATCGAGGGCGTCCTGACCGGTTGCATCTCGGCCTGGTACAGGAAATGCTCCGTCCACGGCCGCAAGGCCCTACAACATGTGGTGAAGACAGCCCAATACATCACTGGGACCGTGCTCCCACCCATCCAGTACATCTACTAGAAACGCTGCCTGAGGGAGGCCCGCAGCATCATCAAGGACTTCTCACACCCCAGCCATGAGCTGTTCACTCCCTTATTGTTGGGCAGACAGTATTGGAGCATGAGGTCTGATAACAACAGGTTTAAGGTTTAAGAGACAGTTTCTATCTATAGGCCGTTAGACTGCTGAACACTTGAACTGGACCTGCTCTGATCCTCCACACCTTAGCACATACAGTATGCACTCACTCATGTACACACCCACACAGACATATACATTTATGCTACACACACATCACAACTGCTGCTACCAGACACTTATTATGATGGCTAAATACTGGACAATTTAAACACTTGCTCCCCAATCCCTCCTTCCCCAAAAACACGTGTAAATATTAAACATTAAATTGGGCCTTCTGTATTATACTTACGTAAAAATGTTTATTCTATTCTACTGAGACGTTTACTTTATGTTCGTATTCTTATCTTTTAGTATTTCTTATGGTTGTTGTATTGTCGAGAAGGAACCTGCACGTAAGCATTTCATTGGGCGCTGTGTACCATGTATATCCCGTAAATACAACTAATAAAACTTGAAACTTGAAGTGAGGGGAGGCTGAGGCCTGGGGTGTTTACACAGAGCGGTTAGAGAGAGAGTGGGAAATGCCACGGGAACACAATCCCCATGTTTGCCTTACCCTCGTTAATCCGACAAACGACACAGCGAGCAGATTGCCTTACAGAGAAAGCTAGCACTTGGATATTTATCCGAACTAAGGCGAACATCTGGCCTACCGGCTCCACTTTCTCCATGAGGCAGGAATGAGGGGGCAGTGGGGTGGCGATCCGCTCGGCCAAATTTATTTTGGGTGTTAAGTTTTAATTCAAAGTGAAAGTGATGCCCGCTGGGTCCCATCTGTGTGGAGGGACAGTGGGGCATGAGGAGACGTTTGTGTGTGTGGGTGCATGCGTGTGTGGGTGCATGCGTGTGTGGGTGCATGCGTGTGTGGGTGCATGCGTGTGTGGGTGCATGCGTGTGTGCATGCGTGTGTGCGTGCGTGTGTGGGTGCATGCGTGTGTGGGTGCATGCGTGTGTGGTAAGGGACGGGGGGACGGTTATTACACGGAAGGTGCTGATGGTGTGAAACTTCTCTCCTGGTTGTTTGTTTTCATTATCGGTCAAGCGAGGCGGAACATCTTGGGTCACAGACCAGGCACAATAACGTCTCCCTCCCCTCCCCCTCACTGGGAGTAGGATATGTTACTATCGTGTTAAATAGGAATTATAGCCCCCCATTCTAACCTCATCCTTCATAGGTTTGATCTGTAACTGAACATTTTACTAGAGATATCTTCACAAGAGTGAGACCTGTAATATTACTACTGATGTATCGTATTTCACTGCTTTTCCAAATCAAAGGAATCACAGGATTAAAATAACTTCAGTTTGTTTGTACTTTGTAAGCAAAGGTACAGTACAGCCAGTGTTTATTGTACTCTAGTCAGAGGTGTTTGAATCATCTGTCTCTCCTGTGATCACCTGGCCAGTGGCCCTATTGACAGATGAAAGTGTGTGAGAGGGAACAGCGTTCAGGTTATGGTGTTCTCAGATGATCTTACCTGGCCATGTCGCCTTCGCGTATGCGGCTCAGGTCAGACGGCGAACGTATTGTGTGTAACCTGGCCATGCTAATGACATGAGAGGATGTTAATTGTCCAAAAGGCGCCGTCCTAGCCCCCCGCTGGCATCAAAGCCAGGAGATGTGGCATAAAGCCTGCATAAAGCTCAGACCTCCAGACTCGGTGGGTCCAGAGAACCAGAGTGTTTGCCCGCCATCTGGCTGCCTCCCCTGGACAGGGCTCATGTCGCCTAGCGGCAGAAGGCCACTCAACCTAGGCAGATATTCTTTCCTCCACATCTGCTGTGCATTAGCCAGTGCCTCGCCATTCAAAGGGTCCTTTATGGAACCGTCAGCAGCACCTCTGACCACTTCCTATTAAAACACACACACAAGCACACACACACACCAGAAGGGCTCTGTTGCACATGCTCACACCTCTGTAAAAGCCCTCCCTTTTCTTTTACAGGAATCTGTCAGGATCCAACAGCTGCAGCCTGTTTTTTGAATGAATCACCAGTGTTTGGTTCTGCTGTGTAGGAGGTGAGAGTCCTGGGGTGGTTGTTACGCTGTTGCACGCTTTAATGGTTTTCTTTCTGATTGAAGTCTTCTATCTGCCGAGAGCACACTCAGGATTAGTTTAACTCCGGACTTAGCGGAACTAAATCCGCAGACAAATAAGATGAAGACTATGTTGAAGACTAGATGTGTTTCTCGTGACACATGTACTGTCATATGAGTGAAACACTAGGAAAATGTTGAAGAACAGACACCATTTGACAAGTGAAGAGACTGGTCTAAAAACTGTATTGAAACTTTTGTCATTTGTTTTCACACCTTAGACAGACTTTCAATAGCAACCTGAACTGCTATTCTAATCCTGCCAACACAACAGCTGCAACATGTAACATGTCTAAAAAGCCCCGCCAAATGATCAAAGTGCCAGGATGTAACATGCAAAACCAGTAAACACCACAGCACCTCCAGGACAGGAGTGTAACCACTTCTCCGTTCAACTTTTCAAATGGAATGCGAAATGGATTCAGCCAGTAAGCTGGCCAAGACTGTTTGAGCTGATGAGGGCTGTTTATTGTCTGTCACTTTATTCTTAGTTCTATGTACATATCTACCTCAACTACGTCGTGCCCCATGTGTATAGCCAAGTTTTCATTACTCATTGTGTATTTATTCCTCGTGTTATTTTTCTATTATTTCTCTCTGCATTGTGGGTAAGTAAGCATTTCACTGTTAGTCTACACCTGTTAACGAAGCATGTGACAAACACAATTTGATTTGATTTTATATTATTGTCCATTTCCAGATCCAGTCGCAGCAGTGCATATATCAGTGATGTAAATTCTGGGTGAGTTTGAACTAGTCTGGGATGAGGAACATTTCAGAGGAGAGCAGAGACTCCCATCGGGATGCTTTCCCTGTCTTTCCCCAGGAGGAAGCTCAGCCTCAGAACTTCTCTATTTCTGCATTCTGCTTTCTTTTCTTTTTTTACTTCGTTTTTTTATCATCAAAGGGAGAGAAGGACGTACTTTTGTCGAGAAATTTGGGGTAAAGGAGTATGTTTTGTGAATAATGCATTAGTACTCCTCTGAGCTCGCGTTGAATGGGAGAAGAGGATTCAATTGGGTGCATTGATGTTGCTGATACAGAGGTCAGGGGAGTTGGTTCGGTCTCTCGTTTTCAGGTCCTTTTTGTCCCTCTGTATGGTTCTATGGTTCTGTGGCTCAGTCTGGCTTCAGTCTGCATAGTCAGGCTGTCAAGATTTTTCTTGTCTGTTTATTTTGTTCCAAAGCAAACGTTTCATCACCAGCCCTTACATGAAGATTTATACCCACCAAACCACAGCCACATGCCGCACAGACACAAACATACACACACAATCCCCTGTGGATTCACCTATGAAATATTTTTGGTTTGCTGCTGCCTAATGCCCTCCGCACTGAGCAGGACCTTGGACAGAAGTTGTGGGTCAATATTTGCTGAGCGCCACACTGCCCCCCACACGCACAGTCTGCGGCTCGCTCACTCCAATTGGCAGGTTGCACAAGGCATGGTTGGTCAAAGGTGACTCGGCGCGTGGCGAGTGTTTACTTTTCGATGGCGATATCAAATCAAACTTTGTCACATGCGCCAAATACAACAAGTGTAGACCTTACCGTGAAATGCTTACTTACAAGCCCTTAACCAACAATGCAGTTCAAGAAGAGTTAAGAAAATATTTATCAAATAAACTAAAGTTAAAAATAAAAAATAAAAGTAACTGCCACAAATTAAACCTAGTTATTGTTCATTAACTATTAAGAAACACATTCTCTTTCCGTTGCAAAATGTTTTAAAACATTTTCCATTGAGTGCCCTAATGAAAACAACTTGCTGTGTAAAACTTCAGATTTCATGTCTTCAGCTTGAAGCCCTGCTAGTGTGTTTCCATGACTGTACTTTATAAGGGGGTCACGTTGATGTAATGAAGATAACATTGACATCGATTATCAGTTTAATAACACCCTGTGGAGAGTGAAACCTCAACCGACACAATATCCCAACAGGGCAAACACCTGGTCATTAGAATGTTATGCGGAGTCTGGCCACAGCAAAACATATGGCCTGGAGTGACCTAACACAGGAAAAACTCTGGGCTCTATTCTAGTTATATAGCCTGTAACATTACAGCCTAAAGTTTTTCCTGGTCAGGTCACATCAAGGTCAACCTACCTAAAGGCCTGTAACCAGAGCTGTAAGCTACAGGTTTGTTTGCTCCGTCCTCTCATTACTGGAAGACGTCTGTAGACACTGGGTTTAGAAATGAGCATGCTGTCTGAGGATACGCTTTTCCAAATTTCATCTAAGCTAATTTACATAAAAAAACTAGAGTGTATTCAGGTACAGTACATTCCATCTGAGTTTGGTCAGTTCTGAGGAATCACAGGGCTTGTCGTCATACCAAGATGCTCAGAAGACGTGTAGAACAGGTCCACACCCACGCAAGTGAGCAGACTCAAGTGTACACCGATTGGTCTGGCCTGACCAGACAGAGTATAGTCTCTCTAGACAGACGGGTTGCCTTCTACAATATGCTGTTTCCCTATGTCTGGGGTTTCCGAGATTAGAGTGAATATGGCTGAAGGTATTCCATGGCTGAACCACAGTACTGGATGAGGCCCGAGGAATGCTCTTACCTTTGTAAGGGAGTTTCAGATCAACTGACACATCCCAAAGGTTTTGGGGAGGTTGGACAACCCATCTTGAATATAAACAGAAGCCATGATGAGCCATACCAGATACAGAACACGAAGTATATCAACAGTGGTCTTCATAAGCCCCCGGACAGTCAGGTCAAATAATGTGTACTGGCAATATACTCAAACAATCTGTATTTAGTATCAATGAGTACAAAATGACCTTGTCTGGATAATTCCCTGTATGGTTAAACATTCTTGACTCTCCAACTAGAAACTTGGGAGCTATCACTTCCTTAACCACATTATCCACTCCATAGCAGCTCTCTCCCCACCATCCCCCCTCTCTGCCACAGGCCCTCGTCCCACCAACCCCCCCCCCCTCTGCCACAGGCCCTCTGCCCACCAATCCCCCCTCTCTGCCACAGGCCCTCTGCCCACCAATCCCCCCTCTCTGCCACAGGCCCTCTGCCCACCATCCCCCCCCCACAGTCCCTCTGCCCACCAATCCCCCCTTTCTGCCACAGGCCCTCTGCCCACCATCCCCCCCCGCCACAGGCCCTCTGCCCACCATCCCTCCCCGCCACAGGCCCTCGTCCCACCAACCCCCCCTCCCCGCCACAGGCCCTCGTCCCACCAACCCCCCCTCTCTGCCACAGGCCCTCTGCCACAAGCCCTCTGCCCACCAACCCCCCCCCCTCTCTGCCACAGGCCCTCTGCCCACCAACCCCCCCCCCTCTCTGCCACAGGCCCTCTGCCCACCAATCCCACCTCTCTGCCACGGGCCCTCTGCCCACCAATCCCCCCTCTCCGCCACGGGCCCTCTGCCCACCATCCCCCCCTCTCCGCCACGGGCCCTCTGCCCACCATCCCTCCCTCCCTCTCCGCCACGGGCCCTCTGCCCACCATCCCTCCCTCCCTCTCCGCCACGGGCCCTCTGCCCACCATCCCTCCCTCCCTCTCCGCCACGGGCCCTCTGCCCACCATCCCTCCCTCCCTCCCCGCCACGGGCCCTCTGCCCACCATCCCTCCCTCCCTCTCCGCCACGGGCCCTCTGCCCACCATCCCTCCCTCTCCGCCACGGGCCCTCTGCCCACCATCCCTCCCTCCCTCCCTCTCCGCCACGGGCCCTCTGCCCACCATCCCTCCCTCCCTCCCTCTCCGCCACGGGCCCTCTGCCCACCATCCCTCCCTCCCTCCCTCCCTCTCCGCCACGGGCCCTCTGCCCACCATCCCTCCCTCCCTCCCTCTCTCTCCGCCACGGGCCCTCTGCCCACCATCCCTCCCTCCCTCCCTCTCTCTCCGCCACGGGCCCTCTGCCCACCATCCCTCCCTCCCTCTCTCTCCGCCACGGGCCCTCTGCCCACCATCCCTCCCTCTCTCTCCGCCACGGGCCCTCTGCCCACCATCCCTCCCTCCCTCCCTCTCTCTCCGCCACGGGCCCTCTGCCCACCATCCCCACAAGCCCTCTGCCCACCACCCCCCCTCTCCGCCACAGGCCCTCGCCCTAGCACCCCCCCCCCACAACAGGCCCTTGCCCTAGCACCCCCCCCCCACAACAGGCCCTTGCCTAGCACCCCCCCCCCCACAACAGGCCCTTGCCCTAGCCCCCCCCCCCCACAACAGGCCCTTGCCCTAGCACCCCCCCCCCCACAACAGGCCCTTGCCCTAGCACCCCCCCCCCACAACAGGCCCTTGCCCTAGCACCCCCCCCCCACAACAGGCCCTTGCCCTAGCACCCCCCCCCCCCCCCACCAGGCCCTTGCCCCAGCCCCCCCCCCCCCCACAACAGGCCCTTGCCCTAGCACCCCCCCCCCCCCACAACAGGCCCTTGCCCTAGCACCCCCCCCCCACAACAGGCCCTTGCCCTAGCACCCCCCCCCCCCACAACAGGCCCTTGCCCTAGCACCCCCCCCCCCACAACAGGCCCTTGCCCTAGCACCCCCCCCCCCCCGCAACAGGCCCTTGCCCTAGCACCCCCCCTCTGCAACAGGCCCTTGCCCTACCACCCTCCCCTCTGCAACAGGCCCTTGCCCTACCCCCCCCCCTGCAACAGGCCCTTGCCCTACCCCCCCCCCCCTCTGCAACAGGCCCTCGCCCCCCCCCCCCCCCCCCCCCCTCTGCCACAGGCCCTCGTCCCACCACCCCCCCCCCTCTCTGCAACAGGCCCTCGCCCCACCCCTCTCTGCAACAGGCCCTCGCCCTACCACCCCCCCTCTCTGCCACAGGCCCTCTCCCTCCATGCAGCAGTGGAAAGTCTGGAGCATGTGTGCCTCACGAGTGACTAGGGATAATTACCTGGTGCCTCCGGAGAGGTCCAAGAACAACACAAGTGTCTGTAACTAAAAGAATGGTATGCTTCTCTGGGTGAGAGAGTGCAAGCCTAGTGAGACCGGACCAGAGAGCCCGACCGATGAAGCCCCACGTCAGTGTTCCAGCCGTCCCGACGAGGCAACGAAACCCTACAAACCTGAGACACAAGAGTTTCACTTGACTCCACAAAAGCTGTCTTAATAGGACAGTCATTCAGGTAAAGTCTTGTCCCCCCTCAGATGACAAGAAGCAGTTTTAATTCTGCAAGTGATCTTCAAACTAAGCATACATGTACTGGGTTGTAACCATCTTTCACAATGCATAGGACCTTTATCAACATTTACATTTCAGTCATTAAGCAGACAACTTAGAATCAGTGCATTCAACCAAGGAAGCTAAACCAACCAAAGTATAAAGACAGAAATAAGCAAGACACTAGAAAAGCGATACCATTGTATGATGTTTTATTAAAAAGTAAAGAAAACATACGTCAGCCTGGCTAACTCCTCCCCACAGGCAATGAGAGATCAGAAGGTGTACCATTGGCAGTGATGGCTAGGGGAAGATTATTTACCTAAAAAAAAGAAATAAAAATAAAAAAGGGGGAGATCTAAACTCCCATAGCCTTTATTGGGAATTCTTTACGTGAGCCCCACACCTGTCCAACCAATCCCGACCCCAGTTGAGACTATTAATATAAAACAAACAAAAAAAAGGTGTAAAATACTTTTTTAGTTCCTCCAGAAAGAAAGCATTTACAACAGACAGGCATCCTACTGAGGGCAGTCACTTTTGCAGTCATTTAGATTTGCACTTCCATCTATATACTCAATGTAATTGAACAGCCAACAATGAAATCCCAATCATCTCAGATACAGGAATTGAGTAGTACAAACAAAAACCTCAAAGCACTTTATAAAACTGCCCAAATTATAAAAACCAAAATGAAATCAGATCGTAGGATTGAGGATTCAATGACAGTGTTGGAAAACCTAACGTACTGCATAGAACAGCACATAACTGCATATACAGAACAGGGCATAGTCAAGACATCTGCATTGTAGATCAATACCTAACCTGCGACCTGTACATAGATACCCCAACACACCATCTGAGATTACTATAAGGATCTTAGCCCCTTTCCAAGGTGTCAGTATGGTACACACTCTAGTGATAGTAGAATGTGCATGAGGTTGTTAAGGAAAGGGATACGAACAAGACAAGAGGTTCTCACGAGAGCATGGCTTGCACTATGCTGGTTAAACGTATAGCGCCACCTGGTGCTAATGAATGGAAACAGACAAAGGAATTTGAAGCACAGGCAACCTGCTGCTGAAGAATGTGAACCTAACAACTCGTCCCATGGTCCACGACCCCTCCTCCACACACAGATCGCCTACCTCGGACTAGACCCCAACCAGACCTTGTATGGATGGCATGGCATAAAGATGACCGCTGACAAATCTTTGTGAAGGAGAAAGTGGTTACAGCTCACAAGTATTTCTCATACACTGCGTTTGAATCAAATTCAGCCAGATGTGCAACAAAACAAACACTCAACACGAAAATTACATTTAAAATCAACAAGCACGTTTCCATGCATCAACAAGCACGTTTCCATGGTTATCCTTGTATGTGGTTTAAACAGTGGTTTCAAATAATAAAAGCCTATAATGTCAATGAGACAGTAGACATGTGAAAATAAAGGCAGGCATAGTTTTACAGGGAGAGAACTCCAGGGCTGAGTTGAAGGAGAATCAACTACTCAACCTGAGGACATTATGAAGGTGAAAGGTTAGGTACCGCGGTGGACCAGGAATGAGACACTGCAGATCAACATGTGTTTCTGCATCCAGAACAGAGCCATCTGGAGAAAGAGGGGACTAAAATGTACTGTTGTTTTTACAATAGGTCTTTTCATTGTCAATAACATTGGAAACTGAATTGCATATGTAAACACCTGTATTATCTGGTTCAATGCTTAGGCAGAGTGATGGCTAGGCAGTGTGTGGCCTGAAGAAAGAATTCAGACGTGTACGCCAAGGGCTTTGGTGGCCTCACACAGCTGGGTTGCCCAAAGGCCAGTGTTAAGTCACGTCAAAAAAAGCAAAACCAGAGAATGATGACTGTACATCGACATAAATTAGTTCTATCCTGGACAACGGTTACAAGCCCATCTCTCACAGCCCAAGACGCAACTTTAAACCTGGGAGGATGACCACAATGTAAGGTGTGGGGGGGGGGGGGGGGGGGGGCTCTGACAAATCCTCTCGTCTTAAATGTAAATTTCTCGGTTTGAAAAATGTCAAATATTAAATCGCATTACAAATATAAATCAGTTTCTTTTTTTTACTAAAAAATATGAACAAAACCAAAATCACAAAAAACTCCATCTGAGAAGTTGAGCCCCATTTCCTCAAAATTGGGAGGTGGGTTCTGCTTCATTTAGGGGCAGAAATTTGAAAAGACAAAACAGAAAAAGCACCCTGGACTTCAATATGAGCGTTTTTGCCGCTTGGAATGTCGGTGGCCGGCCCTGTTCTCCTCGTCACTATCCCCGCCATCAGCCCCCCGCTGCAGAGTTCTCCGGTTGTTGCACTCCTCGCCATCGCTCTCCTGCTCCCGGTAGTCCCTCCGGCAGGAAGAGGCCCGCTTGCTCTTCCTCTTCGCGCTTCCCTCTTCCTCGCTCTCCTCCTCCTCTCTCCTCCTTTGCTCCACCACTGCTTTCCTGGGCCGACCCACCTTGCCTTTCCCATTCGGCATCTTCCGAACCTTTGGCGTCTCCTCTTCCTCCTCCTCATCCTCTGAGACCTGGGGGGTCCGACTGACTCTCTTCCGCTGGCGGCGGCGCAGGTAGCTGAGGCCGGGCAGCAGCTTGTGGAGCAGCTCGGTGAAGCTCTGCTCCGTCTTGGCCATGCAGGAGAGCACCGAGCTGCCCGGCTGGTTGTACTCCTCGGCGTTGGAGAACACCAGCTTGACGTCCTCCAGGAAGTCCTGGGCGTGCCGATACTGGCCCTCGCTGAACTTGGCCAGCATGGTCTGGAAGTCCATGGGGCTGGAGATGATGTCAAAGTAGTCCTCCGCCTCCTCTACTGACACCGGCTCTCTGGAGAGAGGACGGGAAGGTTAGGGGTCAGGTCTACCGTCTCAGATCAAGTTAGCTTGTTACCATTGCCATGGAATTCACATGGACACCTACATTGAAAATCTAAAATCAACTGTCTGATATCTATATAGTTAATGTCAATGTACGTTGTTACATTGAGATAGGAGTATAAGTCGAAAGTAGGTTGTACCATTCAAGCCATAGTTTAAACATTTTCAGGAGGCATTTCCCAGCTTCAAATGTTTCACTGCATGCCGGTCTAACTAACAGACTAGTAGTGCATCAGTCTCACCTGAACGGCCAGCTGTAGCGGAATTTGACCAGCTTCTGCAGAATTTCCTCGCACCTCTCCAGCTCCAGGGCTTGCCGACGCACACCTGTCTTTGAACTCTGACGCACCTGCAGCAAACCAAACACACCATAGTGTTGGGAAGGGGTCAAATAATCTGCATAGAAGCTGGCTTGCACCAGCGCGTCGGAGTCACCAGACCAAAGTCTTTATAATCATGAGCAATAGGATGTGTTCTCACCAGCTCGTCGAGGTCTGCAGGGCTGCTATGGGCAGCCCTCTGTTTCTTGGGTTTACTGGGGGGAGAGTGCTTCTTAGATCCACCCTTACTGGACGCCTTCGATGCTTTAGAGTGCTTGGTCTTCTTCCTTGATCTCACTGGGAAGAAGAAGAAAGAGTCTAGTTAAACACATACACCACTAGGAAAACATTTCAGTCAGCCCCATTTGTTGTACCTGTATGAACTGTAAGAATAGGGATGAAGATATAAATCAAAAGTTAAAATGGTCAAACATAAATCAGATTTTTTTTTTTTTTTTTAATCTTTCAATAGACATCCTAAAAACAGATGTCCTCTGGTCTAATAGGCTCATCAACGAGTCCAACTTCTCAGAGGGAGGGAGCTGTGTCTAGTCAAGAGACCTCAAAATGCACGAGGCCGTATCCTCTCTGTTTGGTTTGCAATGTTATTGCAGCACTATAACCACCAACCACCCCTGTCTTCCAAACCCAGTTGTGTGTGGTTGCCTTGCGTGCATGCCTAAACTCAGAGGATCCCTCTGCCACATACTGTCAGCCAAGCCGGGGGTGAACAGCCCGCCAGATCAAAAGGGGGTGGGGGACGACGACAACACTCAGACAATGAAGAGGGAAGAGAATAGGCTCGGAATACTGCACCACATTCCCATCTCTCTGGACACGCGAAATGGAAACGTGTCCATTGTTCGGGCTGTTCAGAGTTTTCCCTGGTCTGCTGGTCAGGATAGGAGACACTCTGGGCCCTAGTATTTATGTAAAACCACTGCTCCACAACAGGCCCTTCCCACCCAGTCTTAGACCCCTAGTCCACAGTTTTTCACTTCAGAGTTTATGGGCTTCCTGCCTTGGATTTTTTTTTCACATTTTATTGAGTTACAAGGAGGGATTGAAATAGATTTAATTGTGAATTTATCATTTATTTACATAAAATAGTGCGTAATGTCAAAGTGAAAATAATTCTAAAAATGAATACAAATTAAATAATTTAAAAAATAAACCCCTTTGCTTAGGCAAGCCCAAATTAGTTCATGGGCTCACTGTGTGAAATAGAGGTTGACAGGATTACTGAATGACCAACCCTTCCTCTATCCCTACCCCATACATAGTGCCTTCAGAAAGTATTCATACCACTTGACTTATTCCACATTGTGTTACAGCCTTAACTGAAAATGTATTAACCCCCCCCACATCTACACACAATATCCCATAATGACAACTTGAAAACATGTTTTTAGAAATTGTTGCAAACTTAATGAAAATTAAATCCAGGAATATCTCATTTACATAAGTATTTACACCCCCTCCGAGTCAATAAATTGGCAGCGATTACAGCTCTTCCTGGGTAGGTCTCTAAGCGCTTTCCACACCTGGACTGTGCAATACTTGCCAATTATTTTATTTTTTTAAATCTTTAACCTGTCAAATTGGTTGTTGATCAATGCTAGACAAGAATTTTCAGGTCTTGCCACAGATTTTCAAGTAGATTTAAGTCAACAAAGTACATAAACAAATACAATAAATAGGCCACTCAAGAACATTCACCATATTCTTGGTAAGCATCTCCAGTGTATATTTGGCCTTGTGTTTTAGGTTATTGTCCTGCTGAAAGGTGAATTCATCTCCCAGTGTCTTGTGAAAAGCAGACTGAACCAGGTTTTCATCTAGAATTTTGCCTGTGCTTAGCTCTATTCGATTTATTTTTTTATCCTGAAAAACTCCCCAGTCCTTAACGATTAAAAGCATACCCATAACATGATGCAGCCACCAATATGTTAAAAAATATGAAGTGGTACCCCGTAATGTGTTGGATTTGCCACAAACATAACACTTTGTATTCAGGACAAAAAGTGAATTGCTTTGACATTTTTTTGCAGCATTACTTTAGTGCCTTGTTGCAAAAAGGATGCATTTAAAAAATATATTTTTTTTATTCCTTCTTTTCCCTCTCAATTAGGTTAGTATTGTTGAGTAACTACAATGTTGATCCATCCTCAGTTCTCTCCTATCACAGCCATTAAACAAACTTTTAAAGTCACCATTGATTGGCATGAGCGGTTTCCTTCCTCTCAGGCAACTGAGTTAGGAAGGACACCTGTATCTTTGTGGTAATTGGGTGTATTGATACAACATCCAAAGTATAATTAATAACTTCACCATGCACAAAAAGATATTCAATGTCTACTTTTGTTTTTACCCACCTACCAATAGGTGCCCTTCTTTGCGAGGTGTTAGAAAATCTACCCGGTCTTTGTGGTTGAAATTCACTGCTCGACTGGGAGACCTTACAGACAATTGTATGTGTGGGGTACAGAGATGAGGTAGTCATTCAAAAATCATGTTAAACACTTATTGCACACAGAGTGAGTCCATGCAACTTATTAACCACATTTTTACTCCTGAAGTTATTTAGGCTTGCCATAACAAAAGGGATGAATACTTATTGACTTGAGTCATTTCAGATTTTCCTTTGTAAAAATGTCTAAAAACATAATTCCACTGACAAATCTAAATTTAATCAATTTTAAATTCAGGCTGTTACAACAAAATGTGGAAGAAGTCAAGGAGTGTGAATCAAATATTGAATTTCAAGCACAGATTCAACTACAAAGACCAGGGAGTTTTTCAGAAGCCTCAAAGATGGGCAGTGATTGGTAAGTAAAATGGGTAACAATAAAAATCCGACATTAAATATCTATATTAAGCATTGTCAAGTTAATAATTATGCTGTGGATGATGTATTAAACCACCCAGCCACAAAGATATAGTCATCCTTCTGAACTGAAGGACAAGAAGGAAACTGCTCAGGCATGTCACCAAGAAGCAGTAGGTGATGGGAGAAAACTGAAGATGGATCAACAACATTGTAGTGACTCCACAATAATGACCTACATGACAGAGTGAAAAGAAGAATACATATATACATAATACAAATGCTTCCTTTTATCACAGCAAAGGAATACACTGTTTGGTCTAAATTAAAAGCCTCATGTTTGGGACAAATCAAACGCATCACTGAAACTGCCTCCTTATTGTCAAGCATGGTGGTGGCTGCATCATGGTATGGGTACGCTTGACATCCGCAAAGACTGGGGAGTTTTTCCAGATAAAAAGAAACGGGATGGAGCTAAGACCAGGCAAAATCCTAGAGGAAAACCTTCAGTCTGCTTTACACCAGACACTGGGAGAGAAATTCACCTTTCAGCAGGACAATAACCTATAACACAAAGCCAAATCTACACCAGAGTTTCTTACCAAGAAGACAGAATATTCCTTATTGGCCAAGTTACAGTTTTTTGGCAAGACTCCCACTAAAATGTAATAATAACATTTTTATAAAAGAAATCACCAAGGGGGTGAATACTTATGATAGGCACTGTAGCTAGGTTGGAAAAAAACCTGCACATGTTAGCCACCCTGCTCTTGTTAGTACTGTTACATTGGGTTATGATAAGTAAGGCTCCTCACAAGGGTCAATAATACTCACAGCTGTGGCCCACGGCCTTGTAATCAGCATCCCCCTCGTCATCTTCATCAGAGTCCTCCGATTCAGACTCCTCTTCCTCCTCTTCATCCTCCTCTTCCTCAGTGTCCTCGTTGTAGTTTCTGGAACAACAAGTAGCCACCAGCATTCTATGTTAAAGCGCATTCATCCAATTGGTACCCAACAACCACCCAACCAGCAAACACAGGCTTCTTTCTTTACACGCTTTAGGTTTGGAAGAACATCTGAAACTAGGAACAGAATTGTACGATTTTGGGGGGCTCATCAGTGGAGTCAAAATAATAAAACAAGTATTTTCCAAGTGGCCTATACAGTACCATCTTCAGATTGAAATGGCTTGCTTATCGTGTTTGACGAGGAACAAGAAAGTTTAGACACAGCTAAGTCTTTAATCCTCCAGTGAAGTGATGCGTTTTATTGTGTGACCCCCTACCTTCCGCGGGAGCAGCGTCTTTGCACGGCAGGCTGGCAGGCGGGGCACAGCCACTCCCCCTGGGGGATGCGGTAGAGGGCGGGGCGCAGACAGAACAGGTGGAAGGCCTTGTTGCACTCGTCACACAGGATGAGCTTGTCATCCTCACCTGAAGACAAGAGAGATTATCATCACAAACAGACTCAGTAAAGAGTCATTAACTCAAGACAATGAAATGTGTATACATAAAGTCATTCATATGAAATAAGGAGAAGCCTCTGTACGGAGTGCGTGTGCAAAAGCTCCAACTGAGCAAACAAAAAATACCCGCGCTGCATCCCTCACAGCCCAGGACTCACACCTACAAGTTAGGGCCAGAGGTGGTTACTGATTAGAGGTGGAGGAACTATTTGACAGGGACAGGTGTGACAAAATAAATCTGAGTGGTACACAAAAAGGGCTAGGGAGTAGAGGATGATATGGGATTGGGCCAAGAAGATGCCCCAAGACATCCAGGGTCATTTGGCTAAGGCACAGTTTGCAATGAGACAGGTGGTCAAACCCCCAGGGAGAAGGGGCCCAGAGTGACTTTTGTTTCACTCATTAGCTCTACCAAAACAAGCATTCACCATAATAATTTGTAACCTATATAAAATCAGTCTCATTTCCAAATATCTGCAGTTCAAGATAAGGCTACAAGTCATGGCTAACCTGAAATCACTGGGTAGGTTTCCACTACACCAACTCTGCTAATGTCAGATCAGCAACATGGATAGGAGGGAGCGGTGTATTTTCATACAGGGCCTTGAGTATTGTACTTCTACTTACAGTAATTGGTGCTTATATTACATCATTACTTACATTGCCTTATACTGTAGTATCCTACTGCTAGTTCACCATTAGTGACACTACCCTGTCCCTGCTCTGGGCTCATCCCCCTGCCCTGCCTGGGACTGGGGCTAACTATGTCCCGCAGCACGAGGACTGGAGGTATCAGCCCTGTCCCTGGAAAGAGTACAGGTTGTTATTGGAAGAGAGAATGTGTTCCAATAAGATAACTGGTTAAATCAAGGTAATATATTTACTAGAGCAAAGGTCAACACTTAGCTGATGATAACTTCTCTTCTGTCATTCAAAGACTCCATATATTAGTTACTCATGTCTTTCTGCCTGTTCGAGGTCTGACTCCAAGGCCAAAATGTGAAAGATAATGTCCTCAATCCTAGAGGTCGACAGATTAATCGGAATGGCTGATTAATTAGGGCCAATTTCAAGTTTTCATAACAATCGGTATTTTTGGACACCGATTTGCCAAATTATTTTCTTCCTTTTTTTCTTTAACTAGGCAAGTCAGTTAAGAAAACATTCTTATTTTCAATGATGGCCTAGGAACGGTGGGTTAACTGCCTTGTTCAGGGGCAGAATGACAGATTTTTACCTTGTCAGCTCGGGGATTCGTTTTTGCAACCTTTCGGTTACTAGCCCAACGCTCTAACCACCTGCCTTACATTGCACTCCACGAGGAGACTGCGAGGAGGCTGACTACGTGTTACCTTGGCTTCTTGCTGCCCTCGCGTAAGTTACTAGCTAGCATTAAACTTACCTTATAAAAAAACAATCAATCTTAACATAATCACTAGTTAACTACACATGGTTGATGATATTACTAGTTTATCTAGCGTGTCCTGCGTTGCATATAATCGATGCGGTGCCTGTTAATTTCTCATCGAGTCACAGCCTACTTTGACAAATGGGTGATGCTTTAACAAGCGCATTTGCGAAAAAAAGCACTGGCGTTGCACCAATGTACCTAACCATAAACATCAATGCCTTTCTTTAAAATCAATACACAAGTATATATTTTTAAACCTGCATATTTAGTTAATATTGCCTGCTAACATGAATTTCTTATAACTAGGGAAATTTTATCACTTCTTTTGCATTCCGTGCAAGCAGTCAGGGTATATGGAGCAGTTTGGGCCACCTGGCTCGTTGCGAACTGTGTGAAGTCCATTTATTCCTAACAAAAGGCTGTAATTAATTTGCCAGAGTTGTACATAATTATGACATAACATTGAAGGTTGTGCAATGTAACAGCAATATTTAGACTTAGGGATGACATCTGTTAGATGAAATACAGAACGGTTCCGTATTTCACTGAAAGAATAAACGTTTTGTTTTCGAAATGATAGTTTCCGGATTCTACCATTTTAATGACCAAAGGCTCGTATTTCTGTGTGTTATGTTATAATTAAGTCTATGATTTGATAGAGCAGTCTGACTGAGCGATGGTAGGCACCAGCAGGCTCGTAAGCATTCAGTCAAACAGCACTTTTGTGCGTTTGCCAGCAGCTCTTCGCAATGCTTCAAGCATTGTGCTGTTCATGACTTCAAGCCTATCAACTCCCGTGATTAGGCTGGTGTAACCGATGTGAAATAGCTAGCTAGTTAGCGGGGTGCGCTAACTAGCTAGATTGATTTTATTGATGTATTATATTAAGTTAAAATAAGTGTTCATTCAGTATTGTTGTAATTGTCATTATTACAAATAATACATTGAAAAAAATGGGGGGAAAAAGAAAATCAGCCGATTAAAATCGGCATCGGCATTTTTTGGTCCTCCAATAATCGGTATCGGCATTGATAATCATAATCTGTCGACCTCTTTTGGATTTTTCTATGCTACCCGACTGTCTAACTTTCATTTGATGACTGTAGCAAGCTTCAGAGTAAAACACATTTCACTGTAGCGGGTGTATGTGACAAAAAAAAGATATTTTTACAGAGACTAAATCTAGGTCATTATTTTATTTATTTTAACCCCTTATTCCTCGCCAATTTTGTGGTATCCAATTGGTAGTTCGTCTCGTCTCAATGCTGCAACTCCCGTACGGACTCAGAGAGGCAAAGGTCGAGAGCCGTGCGTCCTCCGAAATACAACCCAACCAAGCAGCACTGCTTCTTAACATAATGCCCACTGAACCCGGAAGCCAGCTGCACCAACGAGTCGGAGGAAACACCGTACAACTGGCAACCGTGTCAGCGGGCACTGCGCCCGGCCCGCCACAGGAGTCACAAGTGCACAATGGGACAAGGATATCCCTGCCGCCAAACCCTCCCCTAACCCGGACAACGCCGGGCCAATTGGGTCTCCCGGTCGCGGCCCGACTGCGACAGAGCCTGGACTCGAACCCACAACCTCTAGTGGCACAGCTAGCACTGCGATGCAGTGTCTTAGATCACTGCGCCACCCGGGAGGCCCAGGTCATTATTTCTACAGTCTCCATTTACTTCTAGTAATTTCAATGTCGATTGAGATTGTATTTCCCCTGAAATGTTTGTTTATACATTTTTTTACTCAAACCACCTCGCGGGCCGGATTGAAATGGGCTCGTGGGCCTTGTTGGACACCCCTGCTTTAGTGGGTAGTTGTTTGGATGCAAGGTGATTTGTGGATCGCCAAGTCTTCACAGGACCTTGCTCAGGCAGATCATCTCCAACAGGCAGGAAATGACAGTCAAATGCTGTAGTGTAGATCAGGGTTTCCCAAACTCTATCCCTGGGTGTCTGTTTTGGTTTTTGCCCTGACACTACACAGACGATTGAAAGAACCAACTCCTCATCAAGCTTAGATTATTTGAATCAGTTGCGTAGTGTTAGGACAAAAACCAAAACTTGCATCAAGGGGGGACCCCAGGACCGTGTTTGGGAAACCCGGGTGTAGATGACTCAATACTGTGAAAAGTGTTCTTGACGAGACGTCGGGGCATGGTGCTCTACCGCCACCTAATGATAGATTCCAGCACTACATACATACTGTCCCCCCCCCCCCCTCATCTGATTGACTTTAGTGTTCAAATTAGATCCACTTTTAGGATACCATCTTCAATTGTTTCTTAATAATTGGAATGCCCTTTTCCATTGACACCATTTAAAATTCCACGTTCAGTTTTCAGACAGCTCCAGGACATTGACGATCACCCACCTTTCCTGCGGCACACCTTGCAGCGTGCGTTCTCCGCCGACATGTCCCACTTGATGCAGGCGTCCAGCATGCCCAGCAGCACGTGCATCCGGGAAAAGGTCTGAGCCTCACGGATCGCCGTCTTCCATTTCTCGACTGCCGTCGCCACCTGCACAGCAAACAAATGACTATTATTGACTTTGTTTATTTAATCTCTTATTTTATCGATTTTTACAGAAAAAAGTGTGTTTAAAATGCACTTTAAATAAACATTTATTTGATTTGAAAAGACAGTCCTCCTTAAGTTCAAATACAGCTTGGGGGTAGAAGCAGCCCTTTAAAACCAGATCAAGGAACATATTACCCTAGCTTCAATCCTTAACCATTAGCAGGATGAAGAAACATCGGATTCTGGATTAGTCGTTAGGAATACCCCTTTCATATACAGATACAAATCACACTTTACCATACCATCTTCTTTATACCATCTTTTGCTTATACCTGAAAGAGGTAAGGGGTAAAAATAAAATAAAAACATGCTAGATTTACAACCCACCTCGAGACCTAGGTCATGAAACCTGTATTTTCAGACCCTGTAACCAAAAAAAACTGGTAATGGGTCTGTGACAATAGAGCTGTTTTACGCAGGTAAATTCAATAACACTATTGTTTAATACCTTCGGAATATGAATTGCAAACAGGCCCCATGGTTTAACCCCCCCACCATACAAATTGCCAGTTACGCACTGATATGTATAAAAGGGGTTACATTTGAAAGGGGGTTGCCTTGGTTTTAATTACAGGTAACATACCATGTTATGTCTAATAGGTATTACTCACCCTGGCCTCCTCTGCCAGCTTCTTCTCCTCATCCACCTCCTCAGTCTTCCTGCTCTCCTCCCCTTCCTGCTTCTTCTTCTTCTTCTGCTTGGGGGCCATAAAGCCCTGCAGGAACTTCTTGATGACACAAGCCTGGAGAGTGATGACACACTCCCCAAAGTCCTTCAGGTTCTCCAGGTCACGCACCTGAACACACACAAAGAGAAAGAGGTCAGAGGGGAATGGTAAAGTTCAGAGGTCATATTTTGCTGAATGTGCAAGGCACAAAGTCAAATACAGGTAAATGGGCATTGAGGAAGATCTTGATAAAGTCAGTAGATACAAAATAATGTGTATGCCCATTAGTGTTTCCTGACCATACGACCCGACAAGTGATCAGGATAAAGTCCTGATTCCAAACATGTCAATTGATTGTATGAATAAATAGTTACCTTCTTCTCAAACTCATCCATGCTGTCGTCCATGTAGCCCAGGCCGCCCTTCTGGAGGCGCGAGGCCACCTCGATAACGTCGCTGCGCATGTACTTGAGCAGCTCCTGATGGCCGTCGCAGTTCCTCAGCCCCGGGTTCCCCTTGCGGGCCAGGTTGATAGAGTGGAGAATGTCCTGGTACCTGTCAGCGTACAACACCCAGTCAGTCAGTCAGTCAGACTAACTCACACACATACCTGATCCATGTGACCTAACCAGGATAAACTCTGGGCTATTTGCATAAATAGGACAAGATAAAAAAGGGAATGTAGAATGTAACGCTCATGTCTCCTCACCTGACTTGCAGCTTGGTCTTCAGCTCGCTTTCTCTCACACCCTGTGCATGGAGGCTCTCCACCAGGTCATCAAGGTCCCGTGGAGCATCACACACAAACCTTCAACACAACACAAGCTTGGTGTAATCACATAGTATGTCCTAAAACAAATATAATCATCTGCTCTCTGGTGTAAGTATCGTTTCAACATTGTTATTGAAAGACAAATCTTTTTAGTTATCAAGTCAACCAACGACCATCTCTGCCAGTGAGTTTCTTACCAGAGGTTCTGTCCCTGGTTGGGAGTGGTGGTCTCTATGCAGACGGCGGCTGGCGCCCCCTGGTGGGCTCCCTCGCTCAGAGCACCATCTAGGCTGCCACCGTCGTCCTCAACATCTGCAGGACCAGCAACAGAATAGGGTCATTTTCAGTAGGCACAAAACCAAACTTGATCAATAGGAATAGCTTATTTTTCTAGTTTTTCTACAGTGTGCCCTATTGTATATGACCCAGGTTTAACGCTGCAACCACTACAAGATCATCTACAACTAATAATATCACTCAATTATATTTAGGGGTTCACAGCAAAGCTGTGAAACATTGTTATTCTCTGAATTCCAATAATTTTTTGGGACATGGTCAAATAACTCAAAGCATAGATTGGTAACGTTTCTAAGTTGGCACACAGAAACTACAGGACGAGTAATTTAGTCAAAAAGAATGCCACTGATTGGCCTACAAGTGGCACTGTTATAAGCAGAGACTAAACTTTGTATGTAGGCGTCTTTTACATGCTGAACAAATTTGCCTCAAGGGCCCATAATCCTCTATTTTGGAAATTTGGGGAAAGAAAATCAAATTCGGTACGTAGGCCTCTCTTAACTTCAGGGTTCATACACATTGACAGATGGAATTTCATGACTTTCAAATCAATTTCCACGAGCAACCGTTAGCGACGTCTCTATGTGCATGTAACAAAAGTATGCTTAATGTGGTATTGACACAGAGGCTACTCTCTGATCCCATGTACCATCTCCTGTCGTTGTGGAAGGCACTTAACCCCCAACAAAAGTAGAATACCAGTTAGGCAGCTCTATAAAACACGTGGTCAACACTCAGCCTGGAAAGCTACTGGGTGTGCAGGCTTTTCATCAAGCCCTGCTCAAACAGAGGGGGGCTGGAATAACAGCCTACACACTGTCCTGTATAACATTGCGACATTACATCTAAATAATTTACACCTTTTGAAATAATTCACTCATTTAATACATCAGATCAAATGGCCATGGTAGGCTACACATCTTTTTATTCAGCTGAAGCAAGCCCACAAGTTTTCAGTAAAATGTACCTTTTTAGTTTAGTCATATTTATCTTAGTGCTTACTTTGCAGGGCTGACTAGAATCTATTGAGTTGCAATGTCCCATACATTGGATACCTAAATCAACTGGAAGTATCTACAAATGTTTTGAAGCCACATAATCCAAAAGAAAGGCTACATCTAATATTTTTTTCCACCTATATTACGGTTTCCAATTCACATTTTGAGTCACATTCGACTCATCGCGATTGAACCAAATCCAAATTAATACAATGGCGAAGTGAAACGCTTGTTGTAAAAAATAACCGTTTAAAATGAACCAACTTTGTATGGCCTTATTCACAAGTGTCGATGGAAAGTTTTTTGGGACATGCCGACAACATATGATAATAATAGCTAAAAAGTTTGAACGATATGTTTTGAATTGGCTACCTAGCTATTTGATTGTTCTTTATCATATTCTATAGGCTATAGAGTGCCTTTGGAAAGTATTCAGACCCCTTGACTGTCCACATTATTACGTTACAGCCTTATTCTAAAAATGTATTATATATATATATATATATATATTTTTTTTTATCCTCAGCAATCTACACACAGTAGCCCATTATGACAAAGTGAAAACAGGTTTAGACATTTTTGCTAATTTATTAAAAATAAAACTGAAATACCTTATTTACATAAGTAATCAGACCCTTTGCTTTGAGACTAAATTGAGCTCAGGTGAATCTTGTTTCAATTGATCATCCTTGAGATGTGTCTACAACTTGATTGGAGTCCATCTGTGGTAAATTAAATTGATTGGACATGATTTGGAAAGGCACACCTGTCTAGATAAGGTCCCACAGTCAACAGTGCATGTCAGAGCAAAACCCAAGCCATGAGGGCGAAGGAATTGTCCGTAGAGCTCCGAGACAGGATTATGTTGAGGCACAGATCTGGGGAAGGTTACCAAAACAATTCTGCAGCATTGAAGGTCCCCAAGAACACAGTGGCTTTCATCATTCTTAAATTGAAGAAATTTGGAACCACCAAGACTCTTCCTAGATTTGGCTGCCCAAACTGAGGAGAGAAGGGCCTTGGTCAGGGTGGTGAACAAGAACCCAATGGTCACAGACAGAGCTCTTGAGTTCCTCTGTGGAGAAGGGAGAACCTTCCAGAAGGACAACCATCTCTGCAGCACACCACCAATCAGGACTTTATAGTAGAGTGCCCAGACAGAAGCCACGCCTCAATAAAAAGCTTATGACAGCCTGCTTGGAGTTTGCCAAAAGGCACCTAAAGAATCTATGACCATGAGAAACAAGATTCTCTGGTCTGATGATACCAAGATTGAAGTCTTTGGCCTGAATGCAGTGTCACTTCTGGAGGAAACCTGGCACCATCCCTACGGTGAAGCATGGTGGTGGCAGCATCATGCTGTGGGGATATTTTTCAGTGGTAGGGTGTCTGGAAGACTAGTCAGGATCGAGGCAAAGATGAACAGAGCAAAGTAGAGAGAGATCCTTGATGAAAATTCTGCTCCAGAGCGCCCAGGACCTCAAACTGGGTTGAAGGTTCACCTTCCAAGAGGATAACGACCCTAAGCACACAGCCAAGACAACACAGGAGTCTCTGAATGTTCTTGAGTGGCCCAGCCAGAACCCAATCGAACATCTCTGGAGACGTGAAAAGAGCTCCACATCCAACCTGACAGAGCTTGAGAGGATCTGCAAACAAGAAATGGGAGAAACTCCCCAAATACAGGTGCGCCAAGCTTGTAGCGGCATACCCAAGAAGACTTGAGGCTGTAATCGCTACCAAAGGTGCTTCAACTAAGTAAAGGGTCTGAATACTTATGCAAGTGTGATATTTCTGCTTTATCATTATGGGGTATTGTGTGCAGATTGATGAGGAAAAATAATTTAATACATTTTAGATTAAGGCTGTAACCTAACAAAATGTGGAAAAAGTCAAGGGGTCTGAATACTTTCCGAAGGCACTGTATATAGGCCTACCTGCTACTGCAATGTCTGACTGTCTCTTGTTCCTTGAGCAACGGACCACTCGTCTCGCATGCAGGTGATGCACGCAAACAGACACGCTAAAGTGTTATTATGATCCTGGTTTATATGTTGATTTTTATTTGATAAAATATGTAACCGTGCCTAAATAAATTACCTTAAGAGATGGCGGGCAGGCCTCTGTACTCTAGTTATGAATGGATGTCCTTCTGCACTGTATGATATATGCAACTGGCAGCACAAAAGCCGAGCACAGAAGTCAGAGATATACTGCAGACGGTAACTTCGATTCTAAACTACATCAAACCACAACCACTGCGCGAACGCCTGTTTGCAAACTATGTGGGGTTATGGGATCAGAGCATGACAATGTTCCATTTCATACCGAGGCTTGGTGGTTATCAAGAGGGAGTGTTTACATTTTTCATATTGAGAGAGGAACTGTTGTCTTTCACAATGGGTATAAAAAAAATGAGACTTTGTGTAATGAAAAGAAAATGTCTCCTTGCTTATGTAACAGATATGGGAAACTGAACGAACTGAACACAAGCATCATGCAAGTGTTTTGGTTCGTCGCAAAGGGAATACCCTGAGGTCTCCCTCCGAGCATTAATGCCATGTTGAAAACAACTGGGAACATGAAAATAAAAAAAGAGCTTGAACGGTCATCCAACTCAGAATTCCAACTCGGGAAGTCGGGCCTCTTTCTAGACCTCAGACTTGCTGACCTGAAGATCACCGACGTCATGATTTCACCTCATGTTTTTCCTGAGTTCCCAGTTGTCTTGAAGCACCATCAAACTCATGTGTGAAGCTGGGTTAAGTGCTCTCATCTGCATTAAAACCAAAAATGTATCCAGGTTGGATTTGAGAGCAGAGATGCACACTGTCGACTACACTCCATGGTTTTCAGAAGCTCCGATGCGACATGCAGATAATGTGTCTTATGTCAGACTAATTTGCTACTGACTGTCATAGCCGCACGTTAAAAGTATGTGACTGTGAGTTGACTGCCATAAACATTGGCTGTTAATAATTACATACTTTCTCTCCCCCCCAAATGGTTGGAGTCGCAAACATTTTCAGATATCAAAATGGGGTAGTTGGCCAAAAAGTTTAGGAACCCCTAGGTTAAGAGATAAATAAGGAAAGTAGACTTTACGTGCACATTAAAATCTTTTGTAAATCCACTCCACAATGGCTTATCAATGTCAAAGTTTCAAGTTGATATGCTAAAAAAATAAGGAAACTATTAACAACTTACTTTGACTATGTAACGCTAATGCTCAGAATAATCATGGACTAAAAGTCAGATTTACTCAAAATGTCTTTGGTTGACTAGAGGTCGACCGATTATGATTATTCAACGCCGATACCAATTATTGGAGGGCCCAAAAAAGCCGATACCGATTAATCGGCTGTATTTTTTTGGTTTTGTTATAATGACAATTACAACAATGCTGAATGAACACTTATTTTAACTTAATATAATACATCAATAAAATCAATTTAGCCTGCAAAAACAAAAGTGTTGGAGAAGAAAGTAAAAGTGCAATATGTGCCATGTAAAAAAGCTAACATTTAAGTTCCTTGCTCAGAACATGAGAACATATGAAAGCTGGTGGTTCCTTTTAACACGAGTCTTCAATATTCCCAGGTAAGAAGTTTTAGGTTGTAGTTATTATAGGAATTATAGGACTTTCTCTCGATACGATTTGTATTTCATATACTTTTGACTATTGGATGTTCTTATAGGGACTTTAGTATTGCCAGTGTAACATAACAGTATAGCTTCCGTCCCTCTCCTCGCTCCTACCTGGGCTCGAACCAGGAACACATCGACAACAGCCACCCTCGAAGCAGCGTTACCCATGCAGAGCAAGGGGAATAACTACTCCAAGTCTCAGAGCAAGTGACGTTTGAAACGCTATTAGCGCGCACCCCGCTAACTAGCTAGCCATTTCACATCGGTTACACCAGCCTAATCTCGGGAGTTGATAGGCTTTAAGTCATAAACAGCACAATGCTTGAAGCATTGCGAAGAGCTGCTGGCAAATGCACGAAAGTGCTGTTTGAATGAATGCTTACGAGCCTGCTGGTGCCTACCATCGCTCAGTCAGACTGCTCTATCAAATCATAGACTTAATTTTAACATAATAACACAGAAATACGAGCATTTGGTCATTAAAATGGTCGAATCCGGAAACTATCATTTCGAAAACAAAACGTTTATTCTTTCAGAGAAATACGGAACCGTTCTGTATTTTATCTAACAGATGTCATCCCTAAGTCTAAATATTGCTGTTACGTTGTACAACCTTCAATGTTATGTCATAATTATGTACATTTCTGGAAAATTAATTACGGCCTTTGTTAGGAATATATGGACTTCAAAGTTCACGAGCCAGGCGGCCCAAACTGCTGCATATACCCTGACTGCTTGCACAGAACGCAAGAGAAGTGACACAATTTCCCTAGTTATAAGAAATTCATGTTAGCAGGCAATATTAACTAAATATGCAGGTTTAAAAATATACTGCTCAAAAAAATAAAGGGAACACTTAAACAACACAATGTAACTCCAAGTCAATCACACTTCTGTGAAATCAAACTGTCCACTTAGGAAGCAACACTGATTGACAATACATTTCACATGCTGTTGTGCAAATGGAATAGACAACAGGTGGAAATTATAGGCAATTAACAATAAAGGAGTGGTTCTGCAGGTGGGGACCACAGACCACTTCTCAGTTCCTATGCTTCCTGGCTGATGTTTTGGTCACTTTTGAATGCTGGCGGTGCTTTCACTCTAGTGGTAGCATGACATGGAGTCTACAACCCACACAAGTGGCTCAGGTAGTGCAGCTCATCCAGGATGGCACATCAATGCGAGCTGTGGCAAGAAGGTTTGCTGTGTCTGTCAGCGTAGTGTCCAGAGCATGGAGGCGCTACCAGGAGACAGGCAAGTACATCAGGAGACGTGGAGGAGGCCGTAGGAGGGCAACAACCCAGCAGCAGGACCGCTACCTCCGCCTTTGTGCAAGGAGGAGCAGGAGGAGCACTGCCAGAGCCCTGCAAAATGACCTCCAGCAGGCCACAAATGTGCATGTCTGCTCAAACGGTCAGAAACAGATACCACCCTCATGGAGTGAGGGCCCGACGTCCACAGGTGGGGGTTGTGCTTACAGCCCAACACCGTGCAGGACGTTTGGCATTTGCCAGAGAACACAAAGATTGGCAAATTCGCCACTGGCGCCCTATGCTCTTCACAGATGAAAGCAGGTTCACACTGAGCACGTGACAGACGTGACAGAGTCTGGAGAAGCCGTGGAGAACGTTCTGCTGTCTGCAACATCCTCCAGCATGACCGGTTTGGCGGTGGGTCAGTCATGGTGTGGGGTGGCATTTCTTTGGGGGGCCGCACAGCCCTCCATGTGCTCGCCAGAGGTAGCCTGACTGCCATTAGGTACCGAGATGAGATCCTCAGACCCCTTGTGAGACCATATGCTGGTGCGGTTGGCCCTGGGTTCCTCCTAATGCAAGACAATGCTAGACCTCATGTGGCTGGAGTGTGTCAGCAGTTCCTGCAAGAGGAAGGCATTGATGCTATGGACTGGCCTGCCCGTTCCCCAGACCTGAATCCAATTGAGCACATCTGGGACATCATGTCTCACTCCATCCACCAACGCCACATTGCACCACAGACTGTCCAGGAGTTGGCGGATGCTTTAGTCCAGGTCTGGGAGGAGATCCCTCAGGAGACCATCCGCCACCTCATCAGGAGCATGCACAGGCGTTGTAGGGAGGTCATACAGGCATGTGGAGGCCACACACACTACTGAGCCTCATTTTGACTTGTTTTAAGGACATTACATCAAAGTTGGATCACCCTGTAGTGTGGTTTTCCACTTTAATTTTGAGTGTGACTCCAAATCCAGACCTCCATGGGTTGATAAATTGGATTTCCATTGATTATTTGTGTGATTTTGTTGTCAGCACATTCAACTATGTAAAGAAAAAAGTATTTAATAAGATTATTTCATTCAGATCTAGGATGTGTTATTTTAGTGTTCCCTTTATTTTTTTGAGCAGTTTATATACTTGTGTATTGATTTTAAAGAAAGGCATTGATGTTTATGGTTAGGTACATTTGTGCAACGACAGTGCTTTTTTCACAAATGCGCTTGTTAAATCATCACCAGTTTGTCGAAGTAGGCTGTGATTCAATGAGAAATTAACAGGTACCGCATCGATTATATGCAACGCAGGACACGCTAGATAAACTAGTAATATCATCAACCATGTGTAGTTAACTAGTGATTATGTTAAGATTGATTGTTTTTATAAGATAAGTTTAATGCTAGCTAGCTAGCTAGCTAGCAACTTACGCGAGGGCAGCAAGAAGCCAAGGTAACAGGTAGTCAGGAGCCTGCGTGCACAGGAGCCTGCGTGCACTCCTGCCACGCAGGCTCCTTATGGAGTGCAATGTAAGGCAGGTGGTTAGAGCGTTGGACTAGTAACCGGAAGGTTGCAAAAACGAATCCCCGAGCTGACAAGGTAAAAATCTGTCGTTCTGCCCCTGAACAAGGCAGTTAACCCACCGTTCCTAGGCCATCATTGAAAATAAGAATGTGTTCTTAACCTGTGTGGGCTAGGGGGCAGTATTTTCACGGCCAGAAGAAAAACATACCCAATTTAAACAGGTTACTACTCTGGCCCAGAAACTAGAATATGCATATTATAGTAGATTTGGATAGAAAACACTCTAAAGTTTCTAAAACTGTTTGAATGGTGTCTGTGAGTATAACAGAACTCATATGGCAGGCAAAAACCTGAGAAAAAGTCAACCAGGAAGTGGAGGATCTGAGAATTGTAGTTCTTTCTAGTCCCTTTCGAAACTACAGTATCCGTGGGGTTACGTTGCACTTCCTAAGTCTTCCATTGGCTGTCTAAAGCCTTCAGAAAGTGGTTTGAGCCTTCTCCTGTGACTGGGCAGAGTATAGGAGCTCAGTTTCTGAGTGGACTGCCTGGCAACAAAGGGATTGGATATGCGCGGTCACGCGAGCACGCTGTTCCTTCTTTTTCTCCTTGAATGAATACGCTATTGTCCGGTTGGAATATTAATCGCAATTTTACGTTAAAAATACCATAAAGATTGATTTTAAACAGCGTTTGACATTCTTCTAAGTACGGCAATGGAACATTTTGACTTTTCGTCTCTGGTTCCGCGCTCGCGCGTTATGCCTTTGGATAAGTGATCTGTACGCACAAACAAAACAGAGGTATTTGGACATAAATATGGATTATTTGGAACAAAAACAACATTTCTTGTGGAAGTAGCAGTCCTGGGAGTGCATTCTGACAAAGATCAGCAAAGGTAAGAGAATATTTCTAATACTAATTCTGAGTTTAGGTTGCCCCGAACTTGGCGGGTGTCTGAATAGCTCGCCGTGATGGCTGAGCTATGTACTCAGAATATTGAAAAAAATTTGCTTTCTCCGTAAAGCTATTTTAAAATCTGACACAGCGGTTGCATCCAGGGGTAGTCTATCTATAATTCTTTAAATAATTGTTATATATTTTGTCAACGTTTATGATGAGTATTTTTGTAAATTGATGTGCACATTCACCGGACGTTTTGGTGGGAATACATTATCTGAACATCACGCGCCAATGTAAAATGCTGTTTTTGGATATAAACATGAACTTTATCGAACAAAACATACATGTATTGTGTAACATAATGTCCTATGAGTGTCATCTGATGAAGATCGTCAAAAGTTAGTGCTTCATTTAGCTGTGTTTTGGGTTTTATTGACATGTCCTTGTTTGGAAAATGGCTGTGTGATAATTTTTGTCTATGTACTCTCCTAACATAATCTAATGTTTTGCTTTCGCTGTAAAGCCTTTTTGAAATCGGACAATGTGGTAACATCAAGGAGAAGAGTATCTTTAAAATGGTGTAAAATAGTTGTATGTTTGAGAAAGTTGAATGATGACATTTTGTTGTTTTTGAATTTGCCGACCTGATATTTCACTGGCTGTGTCCCGCAGGTCTAGCGTCCCACCAAGCCCATAGAAGTTGACTGACTTGCCTAGTTAAATGTAATATTTTTTTTTAAGAAATATTTTTAAAATAAATAAATATTTAAACAAAAACAAAAAACGCTGTCCAAAAATACCGATTGTTATGAAAACTTGAAAATCGGCCCTGATTAAATCGGCCATTCCGATTAATCGGTCGACCTCTACTTTGTACGCATCACAATAGCCCCTGAAGAGTTTAAGAAAATAACACTGATGTATTCAAAGATTGTCACACTAGACCAAGATGCATATTAGCTCTTACACTAATATGCTAAAAATACTTTAAAAATCAACTCACGAACCATATGACATGTAGGCCCATGGTTCAAGTCCTACCTACGTTTTTAAAAAAAGCAAAGGGATTGGTCAAAAGATGGCTGAGTTATTGACAAATCAGATGTGTCCATTTAAACCACTAAATCCACCCCACAGTGGACTATTAACTTGAAACTTGTCGTTGCTATCATGGACATCCACCCCCCAAAAAACACCAAATTTGGTATTGATATCTAAAACAAGGAAACTATAAGCAACTTCTTTGCACATGTAACGCTAATGCTCAAAATCATCTGCAATACGTCATTGCTGCTCACAGCTATATTTATTAATTATATTGCTTTACGCTTCTGGGACATGAGGCACTAAACATAGTACAGCTTCTGGTTTGCAGACTCTCAGACGTGATGACAGTGTAATAACTCACCGTTAGTCTCCTCTTTGGTGGCCTCCTCGTCTTCAGGCTCGGCTGTAGCCTCTTCCAGGGTGAGGGTGTAGCTATAGTCAATGCTCTCATGCACCCAGCCCTTCTCTATGTACAGGCCAGGCACCACATCAGAAAACAGCCAGTACCTAACACAGACCCAAAGAGCTGAAAGGTCAATACCGACGGTAATATAAACCAACAGTGACATTAAATTGGTTTACATTTGACATATTTGTTGATTCCTAATATATCCAATGTCTTGGGACCGTTGAGGATGCATGCACTAAACCATATCAGTGATGTGCACGTATCAAGAGTACACTGTAAATGAAACACCTGAACCTGTTGTGCACCATTGAAGTGTGCATGCTGACCTGTTATGGTTTCGATCAGTTCCCAGTGGGATTCTCCTCAGCACCAGTTTGGATTTGGCGATGCCGTCCTGGAAGGCCTTCTCTGCTGCAGCCTTCTGCTTGCGGACACGCTCCTCCTCGGCCCCCTTCTCCATGCGCTCTGAGGGGAGAGAAACGGCATTATTTGAGCCGGTGACACTTAAAGGCACATAACAGAGCATTCCCATTGCATAAATCACCTATGCACCCATGATCTCAGCATTGTTTGGCTCAAATTCAACCATAGTTCTCATCTTTTCTAATTGTCCTCCACGACAAAATCGGGGCGAGGACTTTGGATCTGTCTCCGTCTGTTAGTACGTTAGTCACACGCAACCTCAGACCATATTGGCCCCATTTTGACAAAACTTGTGTGAATGATGAGTCTTACTATAGAGATCTGGAATTTACAAAATTACACTGATTGGTCAGATGGTGGCGCTGTAACAAGAGATTGAAAATGATAACTTTGAAAGGTCAAACTCCTCAACCTGTTTGACTTACACAAAGAACATAATTGCCTCAGGGACTCATAAGATCTGTCATGATGGAAATTCCACCATTATGAATTTGCGAAAAACACTTCACTATTCTTCTGGCACCGACTGACCGATCTACACAAAACTTGATGTGGCATCTATGGACAAAGGTCTCTCAACGCAGTATTTTCAAGACTAATGACCAATAAACATTCACGTTGTCTGATACAAATGCATATAAATCAGTCAAAGGACATTCATATTGTAACAATATTTGGTACACCTGTTGCAAACACTGTCAAGACATAACATATGCAAGAACATTCATATGGACCACATGGTGGCGATATAACAGACACGTTTAGCTCTCAAACTGTTTGACTCAGAGTGATGATATTTGGCACACATGCTCAGGGATATGAGTCTAGCTAACCCACGAGATCTCAAACACCAACGGCCCAATTTTGACTAAACGTGAACGAATGATGCGTCTTGCCATAGAGATCTGGCATTTACAAAATTACACTGATTGGCTCATGGGAAGCGCCTCACGACTAGTGATTGGAGTATTTCCTTACCACGTGACCTGAACAGGAAAAATAGCCCAGTCTAATGACCTACAATACTCCCAGCTGCCCTTACCCTTGTTCTGTTTGTCCTGCTCCTCCTTTTCCTTCTTGGCCTGGATGGACATCAGCCTCCTACTCTTCACCGTACTGATCATGTCTTCCGGCTCCGTGGCCACCGGCTTCGTGGCCACCGGCTCTGCTTTCACCTTCTTCACCTCTTTCTTGGCGCTACCCTCTTTCTTCTTCTCCACCTTGGCGGTGGCTGATGGCGTGTCGCCGGCGGTGGCTGATGGTGTGTCGCCACTGGCAGCCTCCTCGCCTTTGACCTCGGCTTGTTCCTTACGCCGCTGCTTCTCAGCCCGCTTGCGGTCGTTGACCTCCTTGAGCGAGGCCAGCCTCTCCTTCCACAGCTCGGCCGAGCGCTGCTGCATGGAGTCCACGTGGTCCTCCACCGAGTAGGTCATGAGGATGCGGTGACACAGTGCTACCAGCAGGCTGGCCTTCTCCGTCGATGTCAGCTCAAACACCTCCACTGCCTCCAGCTGCTCGAGGAACTCGCCGCTTACCACCTGGTCGAATCCCCCTAGGGGGCCCCAGTCATCCCCCCCGGAGCCCTGGCCTGAGTCATCACCGTGGGCGTCACACGGCCGCAGGCACAGGCGCACCAGCTCCGAGACAGAGTGGAGGGTGAGGGGGATCTCCGACAGGGGCATGTCCAGCTCGCTGTAGCCCTCAGCCAGCTCATCCTGCAGCAGAGTCTGCAGCAGCACCACCAGCACACGGTTTAGGTATAGGAAACCTGCTTTCTCCCCGGCCAGAGCCTCCATCAGGGCCAATGCCGTCACCGGGTACTGGTCATCGGGCATCAGCAGGCCCGCGTAGCAGTTGAGGAAGTCCGCTACCATGGCCACGTCTCCGAACAGGGAGTTGGGCAGGCCCTCTGGCATGTCAACCAGCTTGAAGACAGGAAGTGCCTTGCCGCCCTCAATCTCCAGGTCCTCATAGCGGCGCTGCTGCTCACGGCGCACCTGCAGCTCCTTCTCCCGCCGCTCCTTCGTCTTCTCCCGGAGTTTCTCCCTGATCTCCTCTCGCCTCTTCCTCATCACGTCCTGCTTCTCCTCCTCGCTCATGGCCGCCCATTTCTTCTTCTGCTCCAGCAGTTCCCAGCGCTTCAGGACCAGGTCTTGGAGCTCCTCTGGCAGGCGGCCTCGGTCCTCAGGCGAGAGGGCCTTGGCCGCCTTGGATATGAGACAGGACATGGCGTTCCTCTTGTCCTCCTTGCCCTTGTGCTCCTTGTAATAGCGCAGTAGGTGCAGGGCCATGGGGTGCAGGGGCTTGCCCAGTTTGGGGGTCCCTGGGCCAGTGCTCCGGGCTCTCTTCTTGGGGCTTCCAGCGGAGGGAGGGTTCTTGGCCAAGTCCAACAGGGTCATCTGCTTCATCTTGGGCTTCTTGGCGCCTCCACCCCTTTCATCCTTTTTGGAGGATATCTTCTGACCGCTCTTGCCGGGGGTCTTTTTGCCAGCAGCAGATTTCTTATCTCTGGGTTTTTTGCTGGATTTTGGAGAGGAGAGGACAGAGGCCCCACCATCTCTTTTCTTGGGGGTTCCAGAATTCTTTACCTTCAGAGGCGAGCCATTCATTTTCATCTACAATATAAATGGATGCATTATTGATTCAATCCAATACAACAGATTAAATCTGCAAATTCTATTGAACATTTAAATTCTCAATGGTCAAATAAGGAAAACAAACCCTGTGTTTATCTACCAACAGTCATATTCCAGGTCTACTAAGGTTCTTTATAAAACCACTAAGCCAGCTAAAAATATCTGCAAATCAGATTACATCAGCATGTATAAAATTTGACAAACCTGCATGTGTCCCCAGATTGTGGGGCTCAGGGGCATGCCAAGAGAATCCTTTTTTTTCTTCTCGTTCCCTGAATTCACTCCTCCCGGGGTGTTCGAGGTCTTCAGCTTCTTACCGGGTTTGCCCTCCGTTGAGCTCAGGCTCCTGCGCTTGGTTGAGACTGGATTCTCTGCGAAAAACTAGAAGGCAAAAAAAAACTATTAGTCGCATAATTAAAAACAAAATGTTACATAAAAACATACATACAATGCCTTCAGAAAGTATTCACACCGCTTGACTTAAGTCACATGGACTCACTGTGTGCAATAACGGTGTTGATTTTTTTTAATGACCGCCTCATCCCTGTACCCAACACATTCAGATAATTATAAGGTCCCTCAGTCGAGCAGTGAATTTCAAACAGATTAAACCACAAAGACCAGGGAGTTTTTCAAAATCCTCACAAAGAAGGGCACCAATTGGTAGATGGGTAAAAGAAATAGACAATGAATACCCCCTTTGAGCATGGTGAAGTTATTAAATCACACTTTGGATGGTGTATCAATACGTTCAGTCACTACAAAGACACAGGCATCTTTCCAAACTCAGTTGCCGAAGAGGAAGGAAACCGGTCCGGGATTTCACCATAAGGCCAAACAATGGGGACTTTAAAACAGTTACAGAGTTGAATGGCTGTGATAGGAGAAAACTGAGGATGGATCAAGAACATTGTAGTTACTCCACAATACTAACCTAATTGACAGAGTGAAAAGGAAGCCTGTGCAAAATACAAATATTCCAAAACATGCATCCTGTTTGCAACAAGGCACTGAAGTAACATAGCAAAAAATGTGGCAAAGCAATTCACATTTCCTCCTGAATCCAAAGTGTTCTGTTCAGGGCAAATCCAACACAACACATTACTGAGTACCACTCTCCATATTTTCAAGCATAGTAGAGGCTGCATCATGTTGTGTATGCTTTTTCAGGAAGAAAAAGACACAGAATGGACCTAAACACAGGCAAAATTCTAGAGGAAAACCTGGTTCAGTCTACTTTCCACCAGACACTGGGAGATGAATTCACCTTTCAGGAGGACAATCACCTAAGGCCAAACCTATACTGGAGTTGCTTACCACGAAGACAGCGAATGTTCCTGAGTGGCTGAGTTAGTTTTGACTTAATCTACTTAAAATCTATGGCAAGACCTGAAAATAGTTGTATGGCAATGATCAACAATCAATTTGACAGAGCTTGAAGATATTATATTACAATGCAAATGTTGCACAATCCAGGTGTGAAATTGTTTTATAGACGTACCCAGAAAGACTCACAGCTGTAATCGCTGCCAAAGGTGCTTCTACAAAGTATTGACTCACGAGTGTGAATACTAATTTAAATGAGATATATTTCTGTATTTAATTTTCAATAAATTAGCAACATTTAAAAAAACAAACATGTTTTCACTATCATTATGGGGCATTGTGTGTAGACAGATTAGATTTTTATTATTATTTTGAATTCAAGCTGTAAGAACAAAATGTGGAGTAATTCAAGGGGTATGAATACTTTCTGAAAGGCAATTTATTTTTCAGTTTCGTTTTACTGTTGTATTCTATCACATAATCCAGAGCGCCTACATCAACAGGAGTATATGTGGAGGTTTTTGGACAAACAAACAAAAAGTACAAAACACCATATAAATGGTGGTTTACCTTGTGTGGATCCAGGAGGAAGTCACTGAATTTGCTGGGCAGGTTGAACTTCTTCACCAGTTCATCCTCCACCACCCAGGGGGCCGTCTCTCCCATCCCAAGCCGGAGTGCATAGTGGCGGATGAAGTAGCGCATTATCTCCTTGGTTGGAGGGCGCTCAGTCCGGAAAAGGCTGTCCACTGGGACATCACTGATGACCTGTTGGTGTAGGGTTTAAACATTTATATAAATTACATAAGATGCCAGTGTTGTGTTCATTAGAGTATGCAATGGAAAATGTTTTACATCAATTTGGTAACGGAAAACAAAAATGTGTGTCTCTTATTCAACAAGTTCAGGCAGCCCCTTCCTGTTTAAATCCATTTTGTAACCAATGAACACGACCCAGTTACATAAAACGTGCACTTGATGGTCGGAGGTGAACAATCGACATTTTAAAACAGTGGAGAGGACACCAACCTTGTCCTCGCTGATCAGCTTCACGTCGTACTTGTGTGGCAGGAACTTTGGCATCACCCATCTCTTCTTCTCTTCCTTCATAGCGGTGGGAGTTTTCCTGGGGGAGCGCCGTGCTCGATCACCTAATGGCAAACAAGCACACAGTATACTTTAACACTCATGTCAACAGATCAGACCTGTGTGGATTGTATTCTATTTTTACATGTACATTTGAATAAAAAAAAGAATCATCCAGGTTTGTCCAATAGACATCAAATCTCTTTAATATGTGAAAACAGTCTCTGAACTAGCCCACATGTCTGAAAGCTCCATGTGCTGTGTTGTAGGGATGTGACCTAAAAAATAAATAATGGGTGTCAAACTCATTCCATGGAGGGCCTAATGCAGGGGTGGGCAAACTTTTTGGCTTGAGGGCCAAGTCGGGATTTAGAAATTCAACGGAAGGGCCATATTTTTTAGAGGACCAATTGTTAAAATCAATTTGAGGGTGCCTCCCGAGTGGCGCAGTGGTCTAAGGCACTGCATCACAGTGCTCGAGGCGTCACTATAGACCCGGGTACGATTCCAGACTGTATCACAGCTGGCCGTGACTGGGAGGCCCATGAGGCGGCTCAGTTGCCCAGCGTCGTCTGTTAGGAGTGTTTGGCAGGCCGAGATTTCCTTGTCCCATCGCGCTCTATCGACTCCTGTGACAAGCCGGCACGTGGACACGGTCGCCAGGGGTTCGGTGTTTCCACCGACACGTTGGTGCAGCTGGCTTCCGGGTTAAGAGGGCATTGTGTTAAGAAGCAGTGCGGCTTGGCCGGGTCGTGTTTCGGAGGACGCCCAGCTCTCAACCTTCACCTCTCCCGAGTCCGTACGGGAGTTGCAGCAATGGGACACGACTAACTACCAATTGGATACCATGAAATTGGGGAGAAAAAAAAGGGGGCCGTACTTTGCCCCCCGCCTAATGTCTGCTGGTTTTTGGTTTCAATTAAGACCTAGACAACCAGGTGAGGGGAGTTCCTTACTAATTAGTTACCTTAATTCATCAATCAAGTACAAGGGAGGAGCGAAAACCCACACAGACACTGGGCCTTCCATGGAACGAGTTTGACACGTTGTTTAAACTGACAATCACATTTTTTGGGGGCGGTTTTCCGTTTAAAACTATGAAAAAAAATCATACATTTCACAATGAAGAAGCTGTGCTGCTGCCAGCAATGGCTTGGGTCTCACTGTGCATCCCTTTCAGATGGTTAAGCATTGCACCTGAACCACCATTACCGTACATTTCCTTCTCATTTAACTTTTCAACGTATTGCCATAGAGGACTTCGCTGCCGTCGCTTGTCTCTGCCATTTTTCCCAACTTAACGACGATTCCTTGCACGTTGACTCGCATTTCGCAGTGTCAAGATTAGATTCCGCTAGGAATTGACTCCTAAGATTCAGTATTTTTGGAACGGAGGAGACAGAGGGGAGGGGCACAGTATAGGCAGGTCGGGCACCAGGCAGGCAGAGTCAGAACCGTGCACTATGCCTAACTACCGGCAATCAAAATCTGGATCTCGCAATGGAATGCTGTAGTTCACAATTTCTTGGCTTGCAATGTCTTGCAACTTCCATAATACAGGGCCTATCAATGAATAGGCTAGGATAGAGATGAGCACAATGCAACATGTTGCCCTCAAAGTCACTGCACATGGGCTCGATTCACAGCATGGTAGCCAGGGCACCAAAACAGCAGAGAAGTAGTCTTGCACTTCAACGCTCTTAGTTGTTGTGTAAGTTGACCCACTATGTTGTTTCCTTTCTGCATTCACTTCATATCGCTGAGTCTACCTTTAAAAAATGTTCCCCAGGCCTTTATAGCCTATCGTCTAGTTAAGGCTATAACACAGAAAATAATATGTTTTGTGATAAGTGCACTGTCATAAAAATGTTGTAGGGACATTGTTTTAGCTGTTAGGGATTTTTATTAACGTTAAGGCTCCAAATTTCATTTAAACGTTTACACCCCTACTATGTTAGAATTTTGGTGCAGGTTAGCCAAAATCGAATAATATAATTTGTTAGCACAACCTGACCCAAACGTGTTGTACTCACTGAGGCTCTCTCGCCTGCTTTCCCTGGTCTCCCTGGGGCTCTCCTCTCTGGGCAGCTGTTGTTCCTTCTTCTGGTTCTCCTGGCTGGCATTCTCCTTGTCGCTGGAAGGAGAGTCGCAGGCTCCCTCTAGCTTCTTCTCCGACGTCTCCCCCTCAGCGTTCCCTTCAAGGGGGTGTATCTTCACGACCTTAACCCGCAAACTCTTTTCCTTCCCCACCTAAAAACCCCAGAAGGAATTGGGGAAGGGGGGTAAAAAGGGTTTTCAGATCAATAACGTGCAAAAATGTGTACAATTGGGCGTTTTTTTAAATCAACATATTTTCCATGAAAAGCATTTCTTCCACCTTCATTGACTACTATCTCACCACATGAAAACAAACATTCACAGCATTCGACCAAAATAAAAATAACCTCACCAGAAAGTCGCACTCTTCATCTACGGCGTACTTGGTGAGGATCTCCACCCAGGCCTGGTCCACCAGCTTGTCCAGGGAGACCGTGTTGTGATGAACCATCTCCAGGACGGGCTTCTCAAACCATAGTGGGTATTCCTCCTGAAGCCTGGACATAAGACACTCATGTCAAACATCTCATTTATCTAAAACTCAATTGAAAATGTCAGCAATAAACAGTCTTCTTATGCTAACTGATTTGGGTTTATTGGTACACATTCACGCAATTCCTTTTGACAGATGGTGGCTTTGTATGGCTATTGCCATTTGCACTATTCGGGTCACCTGCAAATGCTTTCTTTAATTCATAAACATGCATGCAGCAGTCCGAGCCGAGGAATAAATACAAATGGTAACGCCTCAATGAAGTGGAATGCTGGAACCACCAATGCCCATCCTATCTGTACACAGTGTACACAACCACTTCTCCAGCAGGGGAAGCGAATTCAAACCCAGGCTTCCCTGCATAGTATAAATAGACATCTTTAAATACGGTTGCTGATCCTGCATGGCTTGCGCCGAGGGTGCTGGTGGAGCACAGCCTGGCTGCGGTCATTCGTGTACACACGGAACTCAACTTTCACTCCCTCCCACAGTACAGCCAACCTGGACACACTGTCCTGAAACTTATCAAACGAGAGAACTTAGACCTTGTCTATAAACATTCCCTAATCCAAACCCTTCAGATGGACACAAGTGCCTAGGGGGCGTGAAGTGCTAAGGGCTGTTTCTGGACCAGGCCACACACTTATTTTGCACCCTCGTTTCATTAAATAAAATGAAGGCATTCTCGCCATCACTGGATTCAAGGATGACTCAATCCATACGTCCTGCAAATAGAAAGGAAGGAGGGGTACGGGGAAGGTCCAATAACACAGCTGTGAATCACGTGACCTTCAACCGGAGACAGTGAGCAGTGTGTGCTACAGATCTTTTTAGCCTCTGTATGTAATGACAATTTATATTTATTTTGAAACAGAGCATTTCTGTTGTAATGTCACTCAAGCTAGACTTGCTTGTTACTCACAGTTCAGTGACTTCTTGCTCCTCCTCCCAGGCCTCCTTGTGTGTGAGCTGGTTGCTGCCGGTACTCTTGCATGTCCAGATGCGTTCGGCGTACCTCTGCAGGCGCGCCTCATACTCTCTGTAGCCATTTCATCAGGATAACAACATATATTACCTTCAAATTATCATAGTCTCATAGTATGAGTACTAGGATACAGGATTGGAACATCCGCTTAGTCACTTGACTCAGCTCTACAGTAAACCCAGAGACCCCTGACTCATAATTAATTAATCATGTTAGCAGCAATTGATCTCAATAATTAAAAGTCTGAGTGTGACGCATATATTCTGGATCCTTTCATAACAGAGCGAAAGTGCAGGGTAATACCCAGAAACACTGTGCTCCAGCTGAAACTAAATCTAACCGTGTTCCTGTCTGTAGAGGCTAAGCAATGTGTTAAGTCATGTCCCGATATCATTATGACTTTGGCATCATTAACCCCAATGGCTATAGGCTAGCTAGATGTTAAGCAGTACAAACTTCACCCATTATATTACACTTTCTGACAAAATGCAGAGCACAAACGTTTTGGGTTGATGATGCTGTACACTGGGATAGTAGTATTAGGGTTTGCTTACAGGTGGCTCAATTTGCTGCTTATCAAATAAGGTTATTGTACTGTACCTTTAGACTTGAGACACAAAAGGTTGTGATGGCCTACTGAGTTATGCGGCCTCCAGGAGCAATACATTATCTCGAACTCACACGTGGGGCACCAAAAAACTTCTGTAACTATTGGTAGTAGGGCTAGGGGACCTCAAAACAATGCATTGAACTGCATTGTTACTACACAGTTGAGCAACCTGAACGATGCATGTTTAATATCAATCGGGCATGCCAGGCAGCCTACACCGGCTACACTTGATTGGAAAGTGATTCATGGCACAAAGACGTTTGCATTTTCTTACATTCATAACAACCGTTGTATTTCCAACAAGTCAAACTTGCCAATTTTATCTGCATGTCAAAATCCGACCGATTTGATCATGAGCTAGTGTCAGAACCGACGTGATGTAATCTGTGACGTTTTCTGTCTGTAGTTAGTTGCTTGCTCTTGGGTCTACTCTGTAAAGTTAGCTAGCTATGCTAACAAACGCGCCATAACAAACTTAAACAGATCTTGCGAATTACCCAAACCAGTTAGGCATAAATCAGCTCGATAGATAGCTGGATAGTACTATTCTCAAATAAAAGTAGTAGTAGTAGTTCACTTAGCTACTGTTTGTCTAGTTAGCTAATTTTAAAAAGAGAGCACAACTTTGGCTACGACATAACACTGTGTGCTCATATTACGACAAAGACAGGGACAACAATCCCAAAAGAAGCACAACAAATTCAACATAGCTACAGTATTTAGTTATTAAACATCAGAAGGTGAATAACATTTTAAAACACTGACAAAACGCGATGTCCCAATTAGTGTGCATAATGGTTGTGCTTTGATAGTCAGCTAGCTGGTGAACTGAGTCGGCTTTGCCATATTGTGAAAGGATACTCTTTGTTCCTGAAGGCCTCCTTGGTGTGTTCGATGATGTAGACGTCCTCCTCTGGGCCTGGCGGCTCGGCTAGCGGCTTAATCAGCGGGTAGGGTTTCCGGCCCAGCAGTGGTGCCATCCTGAGTACGAAACGGCAGCGATGACGTCTTTCAAAATAAAACTCCTAGTACAAAACTACGCAAAATATGACAATATGGCCTTAGCATGTAGTCAAGTATCCAAAAATATTCCAGGAGCATTCAACGTGTAGCAAGCTAGCTAAGCTAGTCGGCTAAATCCTCGTTACAAAACAATAACACAGCACTTCTTGCTAGCAGTCAAATCGCATCCTTGTTCTGTTCGCTGGTAGTTGTGTCATTGTTTATCAACACGAACTTGTCAAAAACAGCTGTTTAAAAGTGTGAACTGATAATGGACTCTTCGGGTAGGCTATACGGATAAACTTATGCTAGCTAGTCCTAAAGGAGGATGGAGAGACGAGCTGACAGGATTCTCGAACTCGCGGCAACAGCGGAGGTTCCCTCTACACTCCGTTCTCCAAAGACTAGGCCGCTTCTAAAGGAGCGATTTTTTTTGACTCGCAGTTTCCGTCCTTGAAAGTTGAAGTTGTTACAATAATAGTAAAGGGTTGTAACAACTTAATAGAAATATGCAAGAGGTTAACACCTGGGTTGAAAAAATGGCGGGAGTTCCCGCCCGGCAAAATTCTGCACAACCCCAAAACTCAGTTTCCCCGGCAGCAAACAGCGTCGTATAGATTTATCCCGCCCCTCTCTCTTTCGATTGGTCTCACAAAGAGCGATCCTATTGGCGTGTTCTAGCATGTGTTTGCATATTTCCGTAACTCACTTCGCTCTTGCACTCCTTCTAAACAACGCCATTTTTTAATAAACTTTGGCAAAGGGTCAAATCTACTAAACCTAGTCCACTCTGTTCGTAACATATTTTAGTTTTGGCCACAGAAAACTGTATTGAGATTAAATGTTTCTTCGGTGAGAAAATCTGCATAATGTCGGCCAAAATCCATCCCGCCCCATCTTCTCCAACTGCCAGCGACTGGGGTTCCTCTCATCATATTTGGTCGGGAGTGGAAACGCCAACCGGATGCTTCACACTCATACATCCGGTGAAATATCTGTCGCCTTGTTCTATCTGTGACTACAAACTGGCGAGTTCTATCACAAATAGAACAAGGAGGCAGATATTTCACCGGATGTATAAATGTGAAGCATCCGCTTGCGTTGTTTAGAAGGAGTACAAAGGCGAATTGAGTTATTGCGCACTCACACATCACTGAGTAGGCGTTTATTCACAGAAATATGCATACGAAACTACAACGCGCCAATAGGATCTCTAGATCGTGCCCACCTTGCTTGTTCTTCACACTATGACTCATTTGTTCCCGTTTGAAACGACAGGCTGTGGTCTGTCTTGGTTTATTCATAACAATCTTTGAAATACGGTTGGAAACAATAGAGACAAAATGGTACCCTCCTCCGGAATGAAACGTCATGGAGCCAGTTTCATAACCCCAGTATAATTTGATTTGCCGCTGTTGTGTCAACACATTATTTCAAATGACAAGTCATTTTGGACACGCGATTTATTGATTTTAATTGTTAATTTGTCACTACCTGACCGAGCACTTATATCCTATTAGGGGCGGGGTTTAACAACGTGAGCTGCAAGAAAATGAAATGGTCAAGCAGTGAGTAATCTCGCTAGCTCGTGCTTGGCTCTGCCCTCCTCTTTGCTTGTTCTGCCCACTAAGACTCATTTGTTTCAATTTGAAACGTCAGGCTGTGGTCTATCTTGGGTTAGTTATAAAAAAAATCGTTGTAGTCCTAAACCCGGAAATGATTTACCTTTGGTTTGTTCAGCCACATTCGGGAACTCTAGCGATGAAGACTCGGCAGACCGGGGTTTAGGGAATGAGTGAAGTGGAAAATCCTTCCTTAGTTGTTAATTTTCTTGAAATGTAAAGGCACAACATAGTTTCGAGCCAATGCATTAAGTAGCTGAACATGTCATTACTCCCACCTCGTGAAAGTGACAAACTAACAAGTTTTAATTTTCGGCAAAAACAACGTCATATTAGAAGAGTCTTTGATTTGACGGCCTGCACATGCGCAGTTTGGCGCGATACGACCGTTACATCCGATGACGTATTTCTGCGCATGAGCTTAGCAAGCCAACATCGCCATGACATCGCCTACAAGCGTGAATAGGGATTTATATTGGAGAAGCAGTTTCTACATATCTTTATACTAAACCATCTTTGGTTCAGCCATCCCTATGGGAAAAATGAATGGTGAAAAAAATGGAATAAATACGAAAATGATGTCTGAGGTTAACACAGGTTTCAAATGAAATCAAATTGTATTAGTCACATGCGCCGAATACAACAGGTGTAGACCTTACATGGAAATTCTTACTTATGAGCCCCTAACCAACAATAGAGTTTAAAAAAATACAAATAACAATAAGAAATAAAAGTAACAAGTAATTAGAGAGCAACAATAGCAAGACTATATACAGGGTGGTACAGAGTCAATGTGCGAGGGGCACCGGTTAGTTGTGGTAATATGTACATGTAGGTGAATATGCGTAGATAATAACAACAGAGAGTAGCAGTGGTGTAAACAGGGCTGGGGGTGGGCAATGCAAATAGTCTGGGTAGCCATTTGATTAGGTGTTCAGGAGTCTTATGGCATGGGGGTAAAAGCAGTTTAGAAGCCTCTTGGACCTCGACTTGGCGCTCCAGTACTGCTTTCCGTGCGGTAGCAGAGAGAACAGTCTATAACTAGTGTAGCTGGAGTCTTTGACAATTTTTAGAGCCTTCCTCTGACACCGGCTGGTATAGTGGTCCTGGATGGCAGGAAGCTTGGCCCCAGTGATGTACTGGGCCGTTCGCATTACCCCCTGTAGTGCCTTGCGGTCGGAGGCCAAGCAGTTGCCATACAGTGATGCTACCAGTCAGGATGCTCTCGATTATGCTGCTGAGGATCTGAGGACCCATGCCAAATCTTTTCAGTCTCCTGAGAGGGAATAGGTTTTGTTGTTATCAGGGCACAAGGCGAGACCCAGACGCAGGAGGCAGATGGTTGGAGTCTTAGATGTTTATAGATCCAAAAAGGGGTAGGCAATTGAATGCTCGTGGAGAGGCAAAAGGTCAAAACCAGTTCAGAATCCAAGAGGTACAGAGTGGCAGGCATGCTCGAGGTCAAGGCAGGCAGAATGGTCAGGCAGGCGGGTACAGAGTCCAGAAACAGGCACAGGTCAAAACCGGGAGGACTAGCAAAAAGAGAATAGAAAAGGCAGGAGCACGGGAAAAACATGCTGGTTGACCCGGACATACAAGACGAACTGGCACAGAGAGACAGGGAACACAGGGAAAAATACACTGGGGAAAACAAGCGACACCTGGAGGGGGTGGAGACAATCACAAGGACAGGTAAAACAGATCAGGGTGTGACAGTCAGGCCCTCTTCATAACTGTCTTGGTGTGCTTGGACCATGTTAGTTTGTTGGTGATGTGGACACCAAGGAACTTGAAGCTCTCAACCTGCTCCACTGCAGCCCCGTCGATGAGAATGGGGGCATGCTCGATCCTCTTTTTCCTGTAGTCCACAATCATCTCCTTTGTCTTGAGATCTTATATGTTTTATTCTGTGAGATAATAGCATTCAGTTAACATGAATTGTGAAGACTTTATGTGATTTTAATTATTACATAATTTCTTCAGAATTCACAGAAAGTGACATTAGCTGATGAAGATTATCCCATAGGACAAAATGTATAAGATCTTCTAAGCCTGTGTTTACCACATACCTTATTTTCAGCGTTAATACAAAAATCCTACAAAAACGCCATTTGTTTTCCTCATAGGCTTTGTCCAACGAACCATGGCAGAGTTAGTGCCTACGAAAAGAAGCCATTACTATTTCTCTCTGTAAGGTCTGTGGTAAACACAGGCTTAGGAGATCTTATATATTTTGATCTATGAGATCATCTTCATCAGCTAATGTCACTTTTTGTGAATTTGAAGAATTTCTGTAATTTAATAAATATAAAGGCTTCATAATTCATAAAGGTCATTTCAACTGACTGCTATTATGTCATAGAACAAAATGTGTAAGATCTCTTGACCCTATGTTAACTTCCAATCTTATTTTCTGACATTTATTCCAAAACCATATTATTTTCCCATTCATTTTTCCTGTAGGGATGGCTGAATGAATCAGAGGTAGCTCATTTCCAGGTTTTAGGACTACAAGCTGGCGAGCTCTATTACAGCCGACTTTAAAGTCAAGTCGAGATTGCCTGATCTACAAATCACCTGGCTTGCATCCTAAATAACTGCTTAGTATTATTTGTAGATCAGTCGGTCAGTTACAATTTACCCATGCTACATCATGGTCTTGATGCTCTCGAACACAGCCAATGTCGATGGTGTATGCAGATGGCACTCTAGTACTATTTAAGACCCAGACACTTTGAATATTTTTAAAATGTCATCAAATTAAAAAATATATTGTACTGTAGCAGAATGTAGATAGCAGCTGCTACCATACTATAAAATTCCATCAACCACTGTAAATAATGTAATAATGTTGTATCTACTGTGTAAGTACCATAATCAGGATTTGAATAGAGAACCCAAGTATGTCATAATACTCATAAAACCTAGCGGTCAAACACGTAAATGGTTCCAATCGATTTTAGAAACACTTCAAATAAGGGCTGTGTTTCGTGTAGGCTTACACTGACGTGACGTTTTGATAACTGTGTAAATCTCTCTCAGACAAGGCGACTTTTATCAGAGAGGAAGAGGAAGAGAGAGTTGTTTTTGTTTTTTTGTTTTGACCACTAAGCACAAAGTTTTTGACAGAGTGTCAAATTTGCTCAACAAAAAAATGAATGGCTTATTTTCTACGTGAGGTTTATTTGATCTGATATAAGTTTTGTAATGCTTAAGATGTTACGAGTGTACTGATAGTGTACTTTGTGAGACAAAATACTTTATATCAGAGTTGTCTTGAGATGACTATGCATTTTCATGTCATGAGGCTAGTAGCATAGCATTTCTCTCCATTGAATACTGGCGGTAGACGTCAACAACCCTCATCAAAAATTTTAAAAAACATTACAATAATGAGATGTATCCACCAATCCAAAGAAAGGATAGGCGGAAGCTGAGACAGCCCATTGTGCCGCTTTGTGGACAATGACTCCCATTGTCAGGGTGGAGAGACGTGTATTTTGTCAGTATATCCATACTCTTTGCTTTTATCAATATAACTTAGATGGTGACACTAGGCGTTCTTGAGAGTATGTTTTTGTGTCTGTGGGTGAGGGGTGGGTAACCTACTTCATTACTACTTGACTTGTAGCTGCCCTAGCTTGCTGTATTATTTTGGTCAGTGGTGGAAAAGTACCAAAATGTCATACTTGAGTAAAAGTAAATATACCTTAATAGAAAATGACTCAAGTAAAAGTGAAAGTCACCCAGTAAAAGTATTTGGTTTTAAATATACTTAAGTATCAAAAGTAAATGTAATTACTTAAATATACTTATAAAAGTATAAATAGTTTCAAATTCCTTATATTAATAAAAAAAATACATTTATGGATAGCCAGGGGCACACTTCAACACTCAAACATAATTTACAAATGAAGCATGTGTTTAGTGAGTCCTCTAGATCAGAGGAAGAAGGGATGACCAGGTATGTTCTCTTGATGAGCATTCAAAATGTACGTATCAAGTCATTTTGGGTGTCAGGGAAAATATATGGAGTAAAAAGTACATTATTTTATTTAGGAATGTAGTGAAGTAAAAGTAGTCAAAATGTTAAATAGTAAAGGAAAGTACAGATACCCCTTTCAAGTATTTTTACTTAAGTACTTTACACCACTGATTTTGGTCTGGCTTTTTGAGAGGTTTCAGAGATGGACTTTCAGAGATGGACTTATTATCATCCGCTCTTGAGTCAACAGTGTGCTTACTTTACTACAGGAAGGAATTGATATGTTTGCTGTTACCCTCTGGAAAGCAGATCATTAGTATAGCTAGTAGGCAAGGTTATGTAACGTTATTTAGTCCTGCCTGCTATGGTGGGTTTTAAATTAATTGGTATTCATGTTAGTTTCTTTAGATAGAACTACTGTCGTGTTATTGATACCAAATTGCAAACCTTATTTGCACCTTTTCTATTCCAGAACCAATGGGTGTGCCTGAGTCTTATTACCTCTAAACTAGGTAAGCTGTTTCAACCTGGAACACTGTGCTCCTGCTTTGGTCTGTTTCAGTCATTGCAGGAAGTCCTGAAGAGCAGGAGTGTGTGAAGGGTTTTGTCCCAGCCCAGCTCTAACACCTGACTTAAATAATCAAAATAATGCTTATAAAAAGCTTATACAAGAAACTTATACACACTCCTGCCATTTGTATCTGGAGCTGTCCACCCATTTAAGTCAATATTCTGTACTATGGGTACAGTTGAACTTGTTTACTGATAGCAATGCGGCCGCTGCTAAGAAGCACGGAGTAGCTATGGACCAGAAGACTGCAGCCAAGGCAGCACTGGTCCACACCTGCCTTGTCTGTTGGGTGAGTAGTATTGGTTGGTACTGTATGTGCTTTTAGGTTACTCTCTATGTGTAGGCTATTGTACTGGCCTGTGTGGTACAGTCTTTCATATGTGTAGTAGTTTGTTGCATCATATTGCTTAGTTTATCATTTGTGTCAACTGAATTCAATCTAAGCCACAGATTGTTAACTTCCTCCATTTTGTACTTGACCTTTATAGAGTAAATACAAACCCGAAGACGTTCAAGCAGCACTCTGAGAGCAAGCATCTCAAGTCTCTAATGGTCCCAGTACTGGTTGATGTGCAGGCCTAAGTGACCACACACATTGAAATGGACCTACATCCGGGGTAAGACTCTTCCATCATTCACACACAGTAGACATAGTATAAACCACCAGGTTGTCAACAAAATTACATCCTCAATGCTTAAGTTGTATTGTGTATGGCTCAATTGGTGGAAATCATGTGATCACTCATCGTATTTGTCATGACTGACCATGAGAATCTAAATCGGTCAGATCAGGTTTGCAATGAATAAGGGGAAGGAAGGGGGAAGGAAAATAACTAGTGGGGATTAACAACTCACATCCTATTGTAAATCAAGGGAGAAGATCCAGGCCTGTGCTCTCAAAATTCACCAAAGGAATGTGCTTTGTCTCAACAGACTTGTTCCTGCTGAAACTCTAACACGTACAAAGCGAATACTGGACAATATTTCTAACGTAGAATGTGAGGAATGGTCTATAGAACACTAATGTCATTTGGTTTGTTATTTTCTGATGTCATTAAAAATGTTATAAAGGAAATACTGTAACTTGGAAAGTATGCCCACTACATGGATGAAGTTTCCATACTATGGGTTGTGCATGTATTATGGAAAATTATGAAAGTGTTTTTGTTAAGAGAGGGATGTGATTAGAAAAAATTATAATAGAGAATTGTTTCCATAACTTTGCACACCGCCCCGGAGTGAGGTCACGGAGCGTGCCAGCATGCCAGAACCGCCAGTTTCGTGCAAAAGGTATAAATGATGGGTTATGAATTAACACATGGGACCAGAAAAGCGTGAAGCTGCAGCTGCGTGTTCAAAATGGTTTGAACTTTGAATCTCAAGTCGAGGTGGAGACAATAAACTCACCTCCCGGAAAATCACTGGACCGGCTGATTAGCTGTCCTAAGTTAAGTATCTTCAAAAGCGAATTTAAGTAGGACCAACCTGTTACTCTGCTCAAACCATCGTATTACGCTACTCTCATCACCTCACTGGGGAACCATAGATACGGCTGGCTAGCCTATCTTCAAAGAAGCATCTTCACAGACAGTTTTCCTGCCTAAACTCTCACACGGTCAAAATTGAATACAAGAACAATATTTCTAATATAATAATGTGGGGAATGCTCAGTGGGAAGCTATGGAAAATAAATGTAATATTGTTTTTCATTTTGTGATGTCATTAAAAACTGTATGGACGGAATCCTGTAACTTGGAAAGCATATCCCCTTTATCTGTCAAGTTTCCATCCAATACATTGTGCATGTCACAACTTCCGCCGAAGTTGTTCCCTCCTTGTTCGGGCGGTGTTCGGCGGTTGACGTCACCGACCTTCTAGCCATCACTGATCGATTTTTCATTTTCCATTGGTTTTGTCTTGTCTTCCATCACACCTGGTTCTAATCCCATCAATTACATGTTGTGTATTTAACCCTGTTTCCCCTCATGTCCTTGTCGGTGATTGTTTATTGTAAGTGTATGTCTGTACTGGTGTGCGTCGGGTTATGTTACCCATTGATTTTTATTATTATGTTTTCCGGTGGGTTTTTGTAAATAAAATGCGCCGTTGGAAACACAGTTATTTCTCTCCTGCGTCTGACTTCTCTGCCGCCAGTTAAACATCCTTACAGTGCATGTAATATGATAAATGATGAAAGTATTTTTGTTAAAATTTGAATGTGATTTTAGGAGGTATAAGAGAATCTATCTCCTATAAACTGTGCATAAGTAGGTAGCCATGCCCCCGAGTGAGGTTGGAGAGTGTGTCAGTCAGAAGGAGCCGTCCCCTTCGGTCAGAGTGCATAAAAAGGCCTGATAACGAAATTAACATTAGACCAGGAAAGACGGGGAGTTGCAACCCACGTCTAAAGTGGTTTAAATCCTGACTATCAACACGATTAGGAAGAGGCGAGAAGCTCACCTCAGACAATCACTGGTACAACTGATTAGCTGTCCCAAGTCATATATCGAGAAAAGCGAATCTAAGTGAGACTATCCTACTATGCTCATCACCAATGGGAATCTTGCTCATCACCAAAGCTATCTTCCAGAGGGAAGAACAGTAGAAGAGACGGATCCGGACCATTTCGGACAATCAGAGCCTTGCAAGCGTGCTGCTGAAAGGCCAACCCACATCCTTCCTAAGAAGGCCTGGTTCCGACAGAGATAAATGGCGAACAAAGGCACTCACATGTAAATACATTAACGATTTTGTAACGTATGCATAACTGGCTGCAGGGAAGTCAGGCGCAGGAGAGCAGAATTGGGTAGCAAATGGAGCCCTTTATTATGGCGAACAAACACACAGCACTAAGAACACAAAAAAAATACGGGTTGACATAACCCGGCACAAACCAGTCTGACGTGCACATACACGTAACAACAAACAATTCCACACACAGACATGGGGGAAACAGAGGGTAATATACATTCAGTCTGATGAGGGAATGTGAACCAGGTGTGCGGGAAAACAAGACAAAACAAATGGAAAACGAAAGGTGGAGCGGCGATGGCTAGAAGACCGGTGACGTCGACCGCCGAACACCGCCCGTATAAGGAGAGGGACCGACTTCGGCGGGAGTCATGACAGATTTCATATTCCAAACGGGTGGCGGTTCGTGTGCAAAATATATGATTAATGTGAGAATAGTTGTAAAATGTATCCATGATAAGTGTCCCTTTTTCTCTCTCTCTCTCCTCCCCACCCTTCTTCGTTTGTTGTGTATAAGCCGCCATATTTTGTCAGTCCACTAGGGACCTTTGTCTCATGTAAAGGGTGTATTTTTAGTCTGTGTTATTATTTAGTTAGCTAGTAAATAAATAATTAAACCAATTTGTGTAGTATTGAATCATGAATGAGGCTGTTTTTTTTCCAGATGCATGAGGTTACGACTGTTCAGAATGATGATATGATAAGAGGTAATGATTAATACGTAGACTGTTTAATGGATGTGATAGGTAAAGACCTTTAGAGTTTAATTCAGGAGATGGTAACTCTTTAAACAACCTCTTCCGTGGTGCCACAAATCCTAATGAGTTAATTGTTGCATGATTAATTTAATTGGGTAACAATTAAACGTAGTTAGTTGATTAAATAAATAACAGTCATCAGATTAATGAAAGTAAAGTCACGACAATGGTTACTGTAGGTGAGAGAAGCTTCTGAATGTGGCAATGTTAAGTGTCTCTGTCCCTCTCTCTCCATCTCTTCTTTAACAAGCATCCATGTTGTTGTCATTCCGCTAGGGACCTGTTTTCAGAGTAATAAGTCTCCAGTCAATAACCGGTGCAGAGTGTATGTGTTTATCCTGTGTTCCCATTTAACTAGCTAGTAAATAAATAATGTAACCAATTTGTGTAGTACTGAATCATAAGGTTCTGGTTTTTGCAGATTCAAGGAGGTTACGACTGTTCAGAATGATGATATGATACGAGGATATGATTAATAACTTGACTGTTTATAGATGTGATTGGTAAAGACCTTTTAGAGTTTAAGTCGGGAGATGGTAACTCTTTAAAGAACTGCTCTCGTGGTGCCCCAGATCCTAATGAGTTAATTGTTACATGATTCATTGAATTGGGTAACAATTAAGCATAGTTAGTTAATTAGATAAATAACAGTCTTCAGATTAATGTTAAAGTCAAATCACGATAACTTTAATGTTATGATTCACAGACACTCGATGTTCACGATTTGAATGACGTTGAGGGACACGCTGAAACCCCGAGTATGACCGGACATGGGCCGGATATTTGTGACAATGACTTAGAAGGGGTGCAGAAACACACCAGCACCATGACAAGCAAGTTAAATGTTTATTCCAAGGCCAACCATTCCTCTAGCTACCCCTTATTCCACACTGCCTTTTATGCCCCGTGGTCCCTCAACTTTGAACATTTTGGAACTCTCCATCTTATCTCTATAAACCCACTCTACCTTCACCCATTTTCCCTATGCTGCTTCCTTAACTTGTTCTTCTCCTGATTTGATCAAATCTAGACAAAGTAACATGTTTAAAAGTGGCCAGCAGAGATAGGTGGGATGGGCCGAGGGAAGCTGAGGGTTAGGATGTGGAATTGGAAACAAGTGGGAGTGGAGTTGCTGGGCGGGGGATAGAATGGCGGTCAAAGATAGAAGTATAAAAAGTCCAAATAAAACATGACAAAAAGTACGTTTGAATGACACTGAGGGGCAGGGTTTTTACAGCTAATGCCCGTTTGCCTGAAGCTGATGCCGTGCAGGTGTTTGTACACATGCATATACACACTCTCATTCAAATGCACACATGTGCACATACATGGACACACACACATGTGAATAGTGCCATACATGCACTGAAACATATTCAGTTGGCCTTGCTGTTATGATTTTTTGTTGTCCTTGATGTCTTTTCTTTTTGCATTGTTGTTTTCTGTTTTTCCTTTGTCTTTCTCTTATTTCTCTTTTGTTCTTTTTCCTGGTTATTGGGGAGGGGGGATGGAATTATTATTATTTTCAAATTGTATTTTCTCGGGGGGGGGGGGGTGGTCTCGGATGGTTGCGGGGCAGCTCTTGGGTAACTGTGGGGAGGGGGATCTTGGACGGCGGTTGAGAACTTGGGCCGGTGGCTGATGGATCGTTGGTTCGGGACCCCGTTTTTTACTTTGTTGAAGATCTGTCGACGTGCCCTTGAGCTGGCCATTGACCCTGGTTGCTTCTGTGTGTCGTTCTGGATGGGAGTCTGTTAGATGACTAATGTGATGTAGTTGTTGAGCTGCTTCCCTTGAAGTATATTGTACGTTTTAAATATTCAATAAAAAAAACATAATTTATTAAAAAAAAGGTTTAAAAGTGTTGTGGTGGACTGTTTTTGTTACCTTTTTTCACCTGTGTAATTCTGTCCTGCTAATTCTGGGGTTCAGACTGAATGCAGTGGTAAATATTCTGCTCACAATTGACAGCAGCAACATTACATTGACAAGAAGGGTGTTGATATAGCTGTGTTTAGGCATGGCTTCCTTGTTTTGTTTCTCATTCTGCCGGAGTTGACCTAGTATTTTATATTAAACCTACCTTACGCATCCAGTTGTTTGTGTTATTTCTGCTGGTCTAATTTCTAAAATGGAAAAGCAGAAGAATCTGTGTGCTCTCTGATAGTAATACTCATTCATATGGTGATCTTCGATGTCCCAGGGTTGTGGCATTGATTAATAAATTGTTTAATGTTTACTTTAAGTAAGATGTTTATATGTTATGTATAAAAGGCTTATGTATGCATTGTTCATTTCTTTAAAACAATGTAATTGTTGGAGTTCAGTTGTTTGACGTGATTGATGGGTGACTAGGTGCATTCTTGTCAAACAAATATGCTTATTCATTCATGATTATGTATACATTCTGCAATTAATTATTCTCGCTGTTAGTTCTGAATTGCTTTAATACAGCAGTGCATTCTGACACCATGAATTGAAATAGATTTCTCCTCGTTCATATAGTTGGCAGAAATGTTGAGGGATTAAATATAGACCTCCACTGGCTGAAGGAGAAGAGGATCTTGTAAAATAAGGGTATGTTGCTAGTATTAATTTACGTAGCTGGCTAGCTAGCTTCTTTGCAAAAAGATTGCCTAGTATTCATGGCACATTGTAAATATCTGACTGCTACTAGAATAGTATTCTGTACACGACACAAGACCAGATGCATAAAAAAGACAAATATTAGTTATATAAAATATGGAACAGTAAATTAAAATGTTCAATATATATTTTGTTTTGGATCAAGGTTGCTAGTAGCTAGCTAGCTGACAGCAAAGGTGTCAGCAAGAAATGAAGTGCAGGAGCTTGTAGTCTTGCATGTCTACTTTGATGCTAATTAGCATTTTTGAATCGGAGAGTAAATAGAGCCAAATATATTGTTAAAAGTCACCTTGTCTGACAGAGTTTACATGGTTATCAAAACGTCACGCCAGGGAAAGCCTACATGAGACACAGACCTTGTTTGAAGTGGTTCTAAAATGCCCTATGGAAAAAATGAATGGTGAAAAAAAAGTTTGGGAAATATTTCCCTGTTTGACCGCTAGGTTTTATGATGCATCCGCTGTGGGGCTCTTTGCAGTGGTTCCCAACCAGGAGACTAGGACCCCTGGGGGTTCTTGGCCTTTCCACAGGGGGTACTTGAGAAGACTCATGAGACCATAGGCCTACTGGTAAAATGCACATATGGGGGTACTTCAGGGGTACTCCTGGCAGAGCAAAATTCATTTGGTGGTACAGTAACCGAAAAGGTTGGGAACCACTGCTCTATTGCTTGGGTGGGCTGGGCACCTCCATAACTGTCAAATATATTGACATTGTTGGGCCCCTTCTAGAAAGAGAAAACTAATTTTCTTTTTACATAATGTCCCGTTGCATTTAGATTCAGTGTCCCTGTCTGAGGACATTGTATGCATTACAATTTTGAAAAGTCACCTTATTCCCCTATAATCCACTTAGTTTTATTTTGAGTGAACTATCCCTTACATTCAATAACAAGCAATTAAATATTTCTCACGAAAATGTTTAGTATGACAGGAAAATAGTATTCTTTACAAATAACGAAAACACTAAAATCACATTTTCACAAGAATTTATACTGAAATTACATTTCCTACAGTGATAGGAGTTACTTAATTCCCATGGATTTTAACATTCAACCAAGAATAATTATATAATGTCTATCAGGTGCCAGGAGTTTATTTCATGGACTTGTTAAAAACCCACAGTGCTAAGTCTGGAGACGTATGGTCAGTCACAGCCCAAGCCTTCTATGTATAGATTGAGGGATAAAGGCCATGGATTTGCAATCCAATCATTTCCATGAAACAGTGTTGATAAAATGCAACCAGGTCAAGTGGTCATCCTATATAGTGAAAAATATTTTGCCCAATTATTTGAGAGTATGGGAGTCAAAAGATGCAAAACACTGCAAACAGAAAACACAATATCTACAACTGGATTTTGCTATGGAGCAGCGTATATTCCAGCATGTGCATCACTTTTGCAGCACAAAAATAAGCACTTGAGAGCATGACCCACCTGACCATAAGAAACATTCTCTGAATTACAATACAAGTGTATTTACACCAAGGTCTTGAACTACCTTTCAACCTCGTTCACCATTCACTTTCAATGTCCTATGAAAATTGAACAAGAAAGATACAGTATATCAAAAATGATAGACATGACAAACAGTTTTCTAATCTGATTTGCAAAGCAAAGTACAAACGTAAAAAATGATTTAAAAAACTTCAGCCAATATTCAATCAAATCCAGTGACCGGAATAAGTTTCCCCTCATACTTCTTGTGCTGCTTGGATAAATGTATTTAACAAAACAGCGCTAACAGTGTGAAACAAAAGAAACTCAACCGAACATGAATTAAGATGTGCTCCACTTCATCCCTCAGGATTAACAAACTGATTTGATTGAATAGGGGCCATAATTATTTATATCTGTGCAATTTATACAAATAGCATAATATATGAGACACTTGCCTGACAGAAAATAAATAGTGGATATTTCAGAGCGATAGGCACTTTCTGTGAGCACGACTTTATGTACAGTGTAACGCATTAAACGGCTTAAGATTCCTTTTCAAAGCTGAGAAAGTAAAATTGTATTTTAAAAAACAACTTAAAACTGTGTTAAAACAATAACTTCAACGTTCTTTTTAAATGTATTCCATTTGTAATAACTTGATTAACAGAAAGGCATATTTTATAATAATCTATTTACAAATAACTGCCAAAATGAAGTAAACACCAACATAAAGTGTCTTAATAGGGCGTTGGGCCACCACGAGCCAGAACAGCTTCAATGCACCTTGGCACAGATTCCACAAGTGTCTGGAACTCTATTGGAGGGCGGCAACACCATTCTGCCACAAGAAATTGCATCATTTGGTGTTCTCATACAGTACTAAGGGGGCATTTCCATGGTAGCCATAATAATGGCCTGCCCCAGCATTCTTATACATGACCCTAAGCATGATGGGATGTTAATTGCTTAATTAACTCAGGAACCACACCTGTATGGAAGCACCTGCTTTCAATATACTTTGTATCCCTCATTTACTCAAGTGTTTCTATTATTTTGGCAGTTATTCTTATGTCCCATTTGAAGCCTTCAATAAAGCTAGTGCATGGGTTGCATGCATGTCCATCCAATCAACTAGTTATCTCAGTACAGCCTTTTTTTCACTGCAAACTTTCTTCAGTGGAGGGGCTCCTGATCCCTCTTCTTCCTGTTAGAAATATTGGTATTTAAATAAATTGACTATGGTGATTTCTTTCATGTTATTATTAAGAGCTGAAGCAATTATCAATAACATTCAATATCCTTTATTAATATAGAAAACGACTTACCTCTGTGCATGGAGCTTTTACTCGGACACCAAGGGGCAAAACCAGGTCCTCTTTGATCAATGTTGGAGGCTCATCAGCAACTTCATGTGCTGGCTGGGACGGTTCTGCATATAGAGTGATAGACTGAGTGAAACACTTAAAAGGCATTGAGATATTAACTGTAATTTAGCCAACAGAGTATACCTCAGTTACATGAGTGACATAATAGCTAGGGCCCAGAATTTTTCCTAGTCAGGTTACAGGGTCTGGAAAAGCTCCTCGCCCTACATGGGTGCAGTGTAGTATGCTAGGCCAACTGTACCGTCCACACTCTCCTGGCCCAGCATGGGTGGTTGAGCGTCTTCGGTCGTGCGGAGGGTTGTGGTATGGGGAAGAGGACTGACTGCCTCACTGGCATGCTGGGAGCTGGAGCTGCTGCTGTCCATTTTGGGCTGGTAGATATCAGACAGGAAACTCTGGTTGCTGCATTCATCTGCGTTGAAGAGAACAGGAGCGGTCTTGAACGGTTTCAGATCAATATCCTTTTCAATTCAGGAGGTAAATTGAAATTACATTTAAACATTTCCACGGACTTGCCCCAAACCCTGTTATATAGAGTATTGCGGTGCTCTAAAACCTGCTCCAAATACAGTGCTGCTTGTGCTGCTCATAGTCAGTCAGTGCCTCACCTTGGAAATCCAAGGTAGAGCTGGTGTTTTCCAACACCACATCTTTTAGACCTCGAACCTCTCCAGTTATGGATTTGCTCCGGTATATCTGAAAGAGAGGAGAGAGAGAAAAATAGAGCCAGCGTAGTTCCATACACAAACTCATTAAATTCATGAACCATATAATGGCCAGACACAGTATTATAAGATAACATACCTGTTTAGTGTCTGTCACAGGCACCCACTTGAATATTCGTAGGGATGTGTCTCCCACTGTTACCCACTTCTTCTCCCTGAAAATGAAATGTAACAGAACAGAGAATAGATTTACTACATTCAGTAATAAAAAGCATGAACCAAAGATTCTGCTGGCGTTGGCTCATTTACTGGTGGCTATGCATAGTGCTACGCTATGTAAATAGCCTGTGTGATACTATTTTATTTATACGTGCATTTCTGACAAATATTCCTGAAAGTCGCCGAGGGAAACTGCTCAGACGGACGATGGATATTTTCAATGTGGGTCACAGTTATATCAGAATGCGTAATATTGTAACAACATATGGACAAGTGTAGCCATTTTGACAGATTGTGAAAAATACCGTTAGTCCCGCCCATAGCAATACCGGGCTTCGGCAGCCCAGTCTCTCTATTGGTTGTTGTTTCAATCACTCACCAACCCTTCTAATATTTTACGAGTGAAGTTTGATGTGTGGCGTTGCAGATGTTTACATTTCATTTACATAATCCCCGCGGTTTTACTTACCATTTACGCACTTTTTCAATTGCTGCCAGCACCTTTTTAATATCATCTTTAGCACGACTTCGTGTCTCCGCGCGACCTGACCGTCCGGACATCTTTAGTTGTTGTTACTTTTTGGAGATGTCTTTTCTTGCAACTCCAAACTTGCAGTGTGCCTACTCTTCCAATATACTAATATTCTCGCGAGGTTTTAACACCCATTCTCTTTTCCTAGTGGTTGGTCTGTCTGTTTTCTCCATCCTCCCCATCATCTTTGAACCGACGTCATCACATTACCATTGACAGTAAAGGAATAGGTTGTTATGATGGGAATGATGAATATCTGGATATTTTAACCTCATAAATGACATAAACATAATGATTTACATGGTTCATTATATCAAATTGGATATGAGATGATAGTCCTTGGGTATGAGAGGAAGTGAGGGGATGAAGAAACTACAATGGAGAGGGAGTGATCCAATTATATACAGTATGTGTTATTATGGGCCTATCTTTTTAGTCTTGCAGAGGGTTGCACTGACCAATAAACACTGATATAGCATGCATTTGTAAGCTTGGTTCTATTGAGCAAACCAGTGCTTGACGTGGACATAAATTGGTGCCGGTACTCATTTTGTGTGCAGGTACTGTTTATATTTAGGTGCAGGAACTCTGCAATAGTTTTAAACCAATATTTTATCGGAGGTGCAGGAACTGAAGCAGTAAAACATTTTAGGTACTGGTACTCAGTTCCGGTGAGCTCCTGCCCAAGTCAAGCACTGGAGAAAACAAATATTGGTTGGCAGGCTCAATCAGCAGGGTGAGATATTTTGTGTAACCTTTATCTATTCTGATCTTATAGCTGTGGCCTTAATTAGTGGCGCAGCGGTCCAAGGCACTGCATCTCAGTGCTAAAGGCGTCACTAAAGACACCCTGGTTCGAATCCAGGCTGTATCACAACCGGCCGTGATTGGGAGTCCCATAGGGCGGCGCACAATTGGCCTAGCATCGTCTGGGTTTGGCCGGTGTAGGCCGTCATTGTAAATAAGAATTTGTTCTTAACTGACTTGCCTAGTTAAATAAAGGTTCAATAAAATACATTTGCTAAAATTTCTAAAAACCTGTTTTCGATTTGGCATTATTTAGTATTGTGTGTAGATTGATGAGGGAAAAAATGAATTTCAACAATTTTAGAGTAAGGCTGTAACATAACAAAATGTGGAAAAAGGGAAGGGGTCTGAATACTTTCCAAATGCACAGTACATATAACTAGGAATAAAGGAACAGATAGTAAACAGTAGCAGCAGCGTATGTGATGAGTCAAAAAAGATTGTGCAAAAGGGTCAATGCTGATAGTCCGGGTAGCTATTTGGTTAACTATTTAGAAGTCTTATGGCTTGGGGATAGAAGCTGTTTAGGGTCCTGTTGGTTCCAGACTTGGTGCATCGGTACCGCTTGCCATGTGGTAGCAGAGAGAACACTATGACTTGGGTGGCTGGAGTCTTTGACCATTTTTAGGGCCTTCCTCTGACACTGCCTGTATAGAGGTCCTGAATGGCTGGGAGCTTGGCCCCAGTGATGTATTGGGGCGTACACAGAACCTCTGTAGCGCCTTGCAGTCGGATGCCAAGCAGTTGCCATACCAAGCAGTGATGCAGCCAGTCAAGATGCTCTCAGTGGTGCAGCTGTATAACTTTTTGAAGATCTGAGGGCCCATGCCAAATCTTTTCAGCCTCCTCAGGGGGAAGAGGCATTGTCATGTATTGGTGTGTTTGGACCATGATAGATCCTTAGTGATGTGGACACCGGCAAACTTGAAGCTCTCAACCCGCTCCACTACAGCCCTGTCGATCTGAATGGGGTGTGCTTGGCCCTCCGTTTCCTGTAGTCAACGATCAGCCACTTTGTTCTGCTGATGTTGAGGGAGGGGTTGTTGTCCTGGCACCACACTGACTTCATCCCTATACACTTTCTTATCATCGTCAATTTATCAGGCCTACCACCATCATGTTTTCTGCAAACTTAATGATGGTGTTGGAGTTGTGCAGAAGGGCACTAGCGTGGCGGATGTGTTGCTGCCTACCCTCACCACCTGGGGACGGCCCATCAGGAAGTCCAGGATCCAGTTGCAAAGGGAGGTGTTCAGTCCCAGGGTCCTTAGCTTCGAGATGAGCATGGAGGGCACTATGCTGTTGAATGCTGAGCTGTAGTCAATGAACAGCATTCTCACATAGGTGTTAATTTTGTCCAAGTGGTAAAGGCCAGTGTGGAGTGCAATAGAGATTGCGTTATCTGTTCACTTTTTGGGGTGGTATGCGAATTGAAGTGGGTCCAGGGTGTCTGGGATGATGGTGTTGATGTGAGTCATGACCAGACTTTCAAAGCATTGCATGGCTACGGATGTGAGTGTAAATAGTAATTTAGACAGGTTATCCCGGTGTACTTGGGCAAAGGGTAGTCCCTTTGGTGGCCTACTTAAAATATGTAGGTACTACAGACTGGGTCAGGGAGAGGTTGAAAATATAAGTGAAGACACTTGCCAGCTGGTCAGCGCATGCTCTGAGTATGCGTCCTGTGAATGTTAACCTGTTTAAAGGTCTTACTCACATTGGCTATGAAGAGCATGATCACACAGTCGTCCGGAACAGCTGATACTCTCACGCATGGTTCAGTGTTGCTTGCTTCGAAGCTAGCATAAAAGGCATTTAGCTCCTGTGGCAGGCTTGCGTCACTGGGAAGCTTGCGGCTGGGTTTCCCTTTGTAATCCGTGATAGTTTGCAAGCCCTGCCACATCCGATGAGCATCAGAACTGGTGAAGTAGGATTCAATCTTAGTCCTGTGTTAAAGCTTTGCCTGTTTGATAGTTCGTCGGAGGGCGTAGCGGGATTTCTTTTAAGCGTCCGGGTTTGTGTCCCACTCCTTGAATGTTTGCAAACCCAGATCAATGTCTATTACATCTTGCGATTCGATTTCTGTTAGGTATTTTTAAGATTATGGACACACACACTGTTCACACACACACACACACACACACACACACACACACACACACACACACACACACACACACACACACACACACACACACACACACACACACACACACACACTACTCACACACACTATTTTATTCTACATCATGGCATATTACCTAATGCATCAACATGGCTCTGCCTGATAATGAAGATGCATATCAGATGGAGGTGGCCTAGGGCCAGGAGTTTGCTCTTGTCAGGTCATACTTATAGCCTAGCCTTACTATTGGCCAGAGTTTTTTCTGGTTAGGTCACAACCCATCTTCCCTCAATAAGAGGATATGAGAGTTCTTCACATGAGAGAATAAGTAAACATACAGCACATTCCTGGAGATTCAATCCCAGTTGACAAACAAGACAGTAAGATAGGCACTGCCTGCCAGCACTACTGTCAAAGTACTGTACAGAAAACCAGCCTGTTGCCAGCTATCAAATATGAGAGGGCCAGCAGAAACCATGGAAATGATCTAATTCAATGCCCACAGGAGTGGACTGGTGACATGCAAGCTCCTGTTACCTACAGTACCAGTCAAACATTTGGACACAGATACTCATTCAAGGGTTTTTCTTTATTTGTACTATTTTCTACATTGTAGAATAATAGTGAAGACATCAAAACTATGAAATAACACTTATGGAATCAAGTATTAACCAAAGATGTGTCAAACAAATCAAAATATATTTTATATTTTAGATTCTTCAAAGAAGCCACCCTTTGCCTTGATGACAGCTTTGTACACTCTCAACCAGCTTCATGAGGTAGTCACCTGGAATGCAGGTGTGCCCCGTTAAAAGTTAATTTGTGGAATTTATTTTCTTCTTAATGCGTTTGAGCCAATCAGTTATGTTGTGACAAGTTATGGGTGGTATACAGAAGATAGACCTATTTGGTAAAATACCAAGTCCATATTATGGCAAGAATAGCTCAAATAAGCAAAGAAAAACAACAGTCCATCATTACTTAAGACATGAAGGTCAGTCAATACGCAAAATTTCAAGAACTTTGAATCAAATCAAATAAAATGTATTTATAAAGCCCTTCTTACATCAGCTGATATCTCAAAGTGCTGTACAGAAACCCAGCCTAAAACCCCAAACAGCAAGCAATGCAGGTGTAGAAGCACGGTGGCTAGGAAAAACTCCCTAGAAAGGCCAGAACCTAGGAAGAAACCTAGAGAGAAACCAGGCTATGAGGGATGGCCAGTCCTCTTCTGGCTATGCCGGGTGGAGATTATAACAGAACATGGCCAAGATGTTCAAATGTTCATAGATGACCAGCAGGGTCAAATAATAATAATCACAGTGGATGTCGAGGGTGCAACAGGTCAGCACCTCAGGAGTAAATGTCAGTTGGCTTTTCATAGCCGCTCATTCAGAGTATCTCTACCGCTCCTGCTGTCTCTAGAGAGTTGAAAACAGCAGGTCTGGGACAGATAGCACGTCCGGTGAACAGGTCAGTGTTCCATAGCCGCAAGCAGAACAATTAAAACTGGAGCAGCAGCACGGCCAGGTGGACTGGGGACAGCAAGGAGTCATCAGGCCAGGTAGTCCTGAGGCATGGTCCTAGGGCTCAGGTCCTCCGAGAGAGAGAAAGAAAGAAAGATATCATTGTGTCAAGAGATATAGTACTAAAACACTTGAGTGTCTCCCTTGATCCTAGGTCCTGGCAGAGTTGTGCAGACTCAGGACAACTGAGCTTTGGAGGAATACGGAGATTTAAAGAGGAGTCCGTAATTTGCTTTCTAATCATCATGATCTTTTCCTCAAAGAAGTTGATGAATTTATCACTGCTGAAGTGAAAGCCATCCTTGGGGAATGCTGCTTTTTAGTTAGCTTTGCGACAGTATCAAAAATAAATGTTGGATTGTTCTTATTTTACTCAATTAAGTTAGAAAAATAGGATGATCGAGCAGCAGTGAGGGCTCTTCGATACTGCACGGTACTGTCTTTCCAAGCTAGTCGGAAGACTTACAGTTTGGTGTGGAGACATTTCCGTTCCAATTTTCTGGAAGCTTGCTTCAGAGCTCGGGTATTTTCTGTATACCAGGGAGCTAGTTTCTTATGACAGATGTTTTTTTGTTTTTAGGGGTGCGACTTCATCTAGGGTATTACTCAAGGTTAAAATGAGTTCCTCAGTTAGGTGGTTAACTCATTTTTGTACTCTGACTTCCTTGGGTAGGCGGAGGGAGTCAGGAAGGGCATCTAGGAATCTTTGGGTTGTCCGAGAATTTATAGCACAGCTTTTGATGATCCTAGGTTGGGGTCTAAGCAGATTATTTGTTGCGATTGCAAATGTAATAAAATGGTGGTACGATAGTCCAGGATTATGAGGAAAAACATTAAAATACACAACATTTATTCCACGGGACAAAACTAGGTCCAGAGTATGACTGTGGCAGTGAGTAGGTCCGGAGACATGTTGGACAAAACTCACTGAGTCGATGATGGCTCCGAAAGCCTTTTGGAGAGGGTCTGTGGACTTTTCCATGTGAATATTAAAGTCACCAAAAATTTGAATATTATCTGCCATGACTACAAGGTCTGATAGGAATTCAGGGAACTCAGTGAGGAACGTTGTATATGGCCCAGGAGGCCTGTAAACAGTAGCTATAAAAAGTGATTGAGTAGGCTGCATAGATTTCATGACTAGAAGCTCAAATTGAAATTGCTTTCATAAATGTTAGCAACACCTCCGCCTTTGCGGGATACACGGGGGATATGGTCACTAGTGTAACCAGGAGGTGAGGCCTCATTTAACACAGTAAATTCATCAGGCTTAAGCCATGTTTCAGTCAGGCCAATCACATCAAGATTATGATCAGTGATTAGTTCATTGACTATAACTGCCTTGGAAGTGAGGGATCTAACATTAAGTTGCCCTATTTTGAGATGTGAGGTATCACAATCTCTTTCAATTATGGCAGGAATGGAGGAGGTCTTTATTCCAGTGAGATTGCTAAGGCGAACACCGCCATGTTTAGTTTTGCCCAATTTAGGTCGAGGCACAGACACGGTCTCAATGGGGATAGCTAAGCTGACTACCCTGACTGTGCTAGTGGCAGACTCCACTAAGCTGGCAGGCTGGCTAACAGCTAAGATGGAGTCCGTCACTCCTCAACAGGCCAGGCTTGGTCCTGTTTGTGGGTGAGTCCAAGAAAGAGGGCCAATTATCTACAAATTCTATCTTTTGGGAGGGGCAGAAAACAGTTTTCAACCAGCAATTGAGTTGTGAGACTCTGCTGTATAGCTCATCACTCCCCCTAACTGGGAGGGGGCCAGAGACAATTACTCGACACATCTTTCTAGCTGATTTACACGCTGAAGGCATGTTGCGCTTGGTGACCTCTGACTGTTTCATCCTAACATCGTTGGTGCCGACGTGGATAACAATATCCCTATACTCTCTACACTCGCCAGTTTTAGCTTTAGCCAGCACCATCTTCAGATTAGCCTTAACGTCGGTAGCCCAGCCCCCTGGTAAACAGTGTATGATCGCTGGATGATTCGTTTTAAGTCTAATACTGCAGGTAATGGAGTCGCCAATGACTAGGGTTTTCAATTTGTCAGAGCTAATGGTGGGAGTCTTTGGCATCTCAGACCCCGTAACGGGAGGAGTAGAGTCCAGAGAAGTCTCGGCCTCTGACTCCGACTCGCTGTTTAATGGGGAGAACTGGTTGAAAGTTTCTGTCGGCTGAATGAGCGACACCGTTTGAGCATTGCTACAGCATTTCCCTCCAGAAGCCATGAGAAAGTTGTCCGGCTGCGGGAACTGTGCGAGGGGATTTATACTACCATCTGTACTTACTGGTGGCACAGACACTGTTTCATCCTTTCCTACACTGAAATTACCCTTGCCTAATGATTGCGCCGTAAGGCGATTATTCTCCTGTATATTATGAGTCCTGCAACTACAATTAGAAGGCATCATGTTAATGTTACTACTTAGCTTCAAGTTTCTTCAAGTGCAGTCGCAAAAACCATCAAGCGCTATGATGAAACTGGCTCTCATGAGGACCGACACAGGAAAGGAAGACCCAGAGTTACCTCTGCTGCAGAGTATAAGTTCATTAGAGTTACCAACCTCAGAAAATTGCAGCCCAAATAAATGCTTCACAGAGCTCAAGTAACAGAGACATCTCAACATCAACAGTTCAGAGGAGACTGCTTGAATCAGGCCTTCATGGTCAAATTGTTGCAAAGAAACTACTACTAAAGGACACCAATAATAAGAAGTGACTTGCTTGGGCCAAGAAACACGAGCAATGGACATTAGACTGGTGGACATCTGTCCTTTGGTCTGATGATTCCAAATTTGAGATTTGTGGTTCCAACCGCCGTGTCTTTGTGACATGCAGAGTAGGTGAATGGATGATCTCCGCATGTGTGGTTCCCACCGTGAAGCATGGAGGAGGTGTGATGGTGTGGGGGGGCTTTGCGGGTGACAGTTTCTGTGATTTATTTAGAATTCAAGGCACACTTAACCAGCATGGCTACCACAGCATTCTGCAGCGATATGCCATCCCATCTGGTTTGCGCTTAGTGGGACTATCATTTGTTTTTCAACAGGACAATGATCCAACACACCTCCAGTCTGTGTAAGGGCTATTTGACCAAGAAGGAGAGTGATGGAGTGCTGCATCAGATGACCTGGCCTCCACAATCACCTGATCTCAACCCAATTGAGATGGTTTGGGATGAGTTGGACCGCAGAGTGAAGGAAAAGCAGCCAACAAGTGCTCAGCATATGTGGAAACTCCTTCATGACTGTTGGAAAAGCATTCCAGGTGAAGCTGATTGAGAGAATGCCAAGAGTGTGCAAAGCTGTCATCAAGGCAAAGGGTGGCTCCTTTGAAGAATATAAAATATAAAAAATATTTGGAATTATTTAACATTTTTTTGGTTACTACATGACTCCATATGTGTTATTTCATATTTCATATCATACAATGTAGAAATAGTAAAATAAAGAAAAATCCCTGAATGAGTAGGTGTCCAAACGTTTGACTGGTTTTGTATATAATAACATATTATAACCATATCCATAAAAACATATATTACACACATATTATTAGACCATACTATAACCACCATATTTTTAATTTAGTTCCTTAGTTCATTGTTTACTCTGAATAAAAAATTAATAGGCCACTGGCATGCTGTGTCTATTATGTAGGCTATTGCAGCAAAAACTCAATTAGACACTGAATGTAGGCCTACAGTCATAAACATGGACTTTTCCTACAGGCTTGTCTATATTTACATTATCGTGATAAAGTCTGTACTAACAACCCAAACGCTATCATGTGTCTTCAACCATGCGTAATTGAGCATAATATCAAAATCAATCATTTTCAAATAATAGGGCACCAGGATAGGGCTGTCTAAAAAAAATCTTGGTCAACTGAATGTCATCTGTTCTTTCGACCAGTCATTGCTTGAAATGTTTAAATATGTATTTTTCCATACATACATGTTTTAATAAAATCAATATATGCATCGAGCTTGTCTGATGCTTTAAGCTTCATGCCTCAAGAGGGCGCTAGAGATCTAGATAACCAGAAGAAGAAAAAACTTAAACTTAACCTGACCCAACTATTCTCCTCCAGCTGACAACCAGCAACCCCACTGTACATCAGGCTTAATGCTGTGTTCATAACCAAGTGGGGAGTGGGAATTTACCACATAGGACTGGGAAAAATCCACTTGAATGGCCTTCCAAATGGTAATTACTAGTGGGAAACTCTTATATCATCATTAGCTCCCATTTCTCTCACAAGCTTACCACCTACTAAGAAAATTATCTTGATAACAGCATTTTGGCAGTTAAATGCAAAACAATGCATTATTTAAAAAAAGCAATTTATTAATATATTTTCTGAACACTATCATTTGTTTACAAGCATGATAGCTGTACCTTTAGTTTATGGTCTACACAGCCGTTGGGCATAAGCCACTCTGCGTTTGTCAACGAATTCAAAGCACATGAACGCATCCAACTGGTATTGACCACTTCGCAACTAGTAAAATCCCACCTCCTACTTGGTTACGGACCCAGCTTAAAAACATGACATCGCCTACAGAGGGAGACGCAGTGGACAGGCGAAATGACCTCCTGAATTAGTCGACTGCATGGACTATTATTGTCAAATTTTAGAAATAATTTGACGATGACTTTGTAGAAATATTATTTTTCTGTGGAAATTCTAAAGAGACACAATGGACCGAGTGAAGAGTTCCATGCAGCAAGTACCGAACCCAATTCACAAAGCGCTGATTCGTCGGACCGGTGGTGCCAACAGTTTTGAACTTGAAAAGGAGAACTTTGAACGCGGTCAGGTAAAACACTTGAACACTTGTTTAGTGGGAACTTGGGGATTTCGGGATTTCGTTTACAGAATTAGAAGGGACTAAAATGTGAAGATATTATAATAGTTCTGGTAAAGCTTCGAGTTGGAACAGTCCGTTGCGTTGAAATTGGCAATGATCCTTTCAGCGTGAACGTGCGGACATGTCATGATTCATCTGCTTGACTGATTTGTGCTGCCTCGCACGTTCGAATATCCATAGATTTTTTTGTGAACATTACTCATGATCCATGCGCGCCAACTTGACCTAAATCAGCGAGTGTTTACATGAATGCATTGTTTACGATGTTTGTAGTACAATGCAGTACTATAGTACCACCACACAATAGCAAGCCAACATCATCCCTATTCTTAGCAGGGGGTAACATCTCTGATATAAGTTTTTGATGGCTCTGCCTCAAATAGCCTAGCACACGTAGGAGCAGAGAGAAAATATGCCATCACATAAAATTGACATTGCAAAGATTATAGAGACATGACATCAGTGTTGGGTCTTCAGTGCAAGATACAAATCTGTTGAAATGGGTCAGTCCTAAGAGCACAGATGTAGCCCTTTTGAGGAATTCTGTCTGATAAGAACAGGTCTGATTTACCATATCTCAGGAGAGGTGACGCCCACAACTGTGAGAGAGAGGCTAAATTCTGTATGCGTTTGCCTGGACTATTCAGAGAGGTAGGCAAACATGCTTTGTGTGTCTGCCTGGACTATCCATAAATACCACTACCATGTATCGAACTGCAGTAAAAGCCTATTAGTGACTCCTGGACACAGCACTAGAACTATTGACCTGGGACATTGTGATGGGTTCTGGAAAGTGCAATCAGCCTACATACTGGGGTGTGTGAGAGAGCTGGGTGGGACTATCATTGTTGCTCTGATACAGGGAAATGAATTGTGAGAAAGGAAGGAAAAAATGGTGGAACTGAGCAGCACTGTTTGTTGATGCGGATTAAAGGGGCAATCCGCAGTTCAAACAGTGTTTCTGTAGAAAACTGAGGGATGGGGCTGGAGAATTCATATTTTGAGGCTATATAGTGTTTGTTTACAAACATTGGAGTAAAACAAGCTTATATTCTAGGTTCTGATGGGGTAGGACAGTTGAATTAAGCTCATGAGCCATTTCTAAGTTATATTCTTCAAGAATCAACGGGTATACATCCAAAAATGGATGTAGCAACTGCAGATTCCCCTTTTTTAATGGTTTGGATGTTCTATGAATTATCCATCCCATGTAGCTGATAGGCTGTTACTCAAGAGCTGAAGTCCAGAAAAACGCATGCTCATTTTTCATGCAAGCTACTGAGCTGTGTGGACAAGACACTTTCTGCTTGGCGGTCTCTCCCCCCTCTTCCCAGACCAGTCAAAAAAGTAGGTCAGAAAAATCAAGCCTCTAAATTACCATGCTCTGCTGGATTATTTATTTTTCAGCGGTGGCTGCAACCTGCTTTTCCCATCTTCTACTACGACCACTGCTAAATTAATCAGTAAGCTTTTGAGCACTCATTTGTGGGACTGAAGATTCATCCAGAGAGCAAAGTTTTGCTGTCTCTTGTAGTCGTAGTGTGCTGTGACTGTGACATAGACAAGTTTAGGCTTTCACCTAAAATCAATCACACCACATTCCTCTCAAAATTGCTCAAATTGGATATGATTCCTAATCTGGTTATGGCAGTTGTTTTTGTTATGGTAGATTTTTGACAGCAGTCCTAAAGCTGTTCCGCGGCGCAGGGAGGAATCAGTGAAATCTTGTTTGTGCTTTAATATAGGGATCATCCCGAGTTAATCTGATCTGTTGTGGCTTGGATCTGCCTGAATCTGCTGGCTTTCACCACTGTCCTAAAACCACCAGTTTGGCTCTGCTATAAGACCTCCTTCCAGCTCCTCTGTTCAGGCACAAGCACTCTAATACAATCTGGCCTGGTCCCAGATTTGTTTGTGCTGTTACACAAATGAACATAGGAGTTGGCAAAATGCAGTCTTTTTATGGTGTATAGAAATGCATTGACACAGAACAAGTCTCTAGAGTAGACTGATAGTGGTACGGGTGAAGTTATGGGTCCCAGGGCTCCTATCTCGGCGAGGCTTAAAGCCTGAGAGTCGGGTAAACAACAAGGGTGTGTTCAGACTCCGAGTCCTCGCTCCATCATTTTGTCTGCAGAGTTATACAAAATACCTCACCCAGGGCCAGGTAACACATACAGCATACATATAATGACATGTTTAGAGACCTGAAATTAGTAATGCTCTCTCTATTTGTGGATGGAATTAATCTATGGTGGAGTTGTTTATGAAGTACTGCCATTGTAACAGTATAGCTTCCGTCCCTCTCCTCGTCCCAACCTGTGTTTGAACCAGGGACCCTCTGCGCACATCAACAACTGACACCCCACGAAGCATCGTTACCCATCGCGCCACAAAAGCCGCGGAGCAAGGGGCACAACTACATAAGGTCGCAGAGCGAGTGACGTCACCCGATTGAATCGCTATTAGCGCGCACCACCGCTAACTAACTAGCCATTTCACATCGGTTACACCATGCCTCTCTCTGGAGTCACAGTTGTACTGCTACGTAACAGTTTCTCATCGGTCATGAAACATAATGACACAGTTGTTAAAAATGAGCTCAGTGACCATCTTGAGAAACTATTTGTCTTGAAACAATAAAAGAGTCCTGGTTTAATTAGTTTCTATTTATTCCTGAAATAGGCTAGAAGGCCTAGACTACATGTTGATGTTTTTCCATCCATCTTCCCTGGAATGCACTATGGTGATGAACACCACTGTTGTGGTCAGAAACCATAGCTAAGTACTGCCTGCTACAATGACAGAGTGTCTGTCTGGATAGTCGTCTGAAATGAGAGAAACATGGCTGCGTCTGTGGGAAGGCTACTTCCGTTCAGCCCGGCACCCCACTTTAGAACCTCTCCTGGGTCTCCCAGACTGGGCTTTCTATTGTGGGATACATCCTGAGATCGACTCCACCACACAGCAGTGTGGCTTACATAATTAAGGCCTTACATTTAGATCCAGATCCTTCCTGCCTGCCTCCTGCATCCCACAGCTCTCCAAGGCAGGCTGCCTCTGGATATTCAGTATGGGTCGTTTCAGCAAGCCATAACACCCGCTATCTTAAATTGTTTCTGTTAGAAACAGAAAAGATTTAGCATTCCTGCAACATTATTTGGTTGAAATATAATTAGATCTCTGAGAAAATAAGCTAATTGATTGCACCCAAATTTGCCATTTTTAATTTATAGGATTCATAGCGATTCAATGAAGAATCCAAAGAAATTGTCAAAAGCCGCCTTTAAAATAAGAGTAATCACCTGGAACAGTACCATCTAGTGGCCAGAACCTGGTAATATCAGGATGTTGGATGGGACACAAACCTAACAACTTCAATGACTTTCACTGAACAGTGGAGAAAAACATCACCAAATTCACTGGGAATGAAGAAACAATACTCTGAGCTGCAGTTCCATACTGCTTGTCAGACATAGAGAACTGATACTATATACTCGTTATTGGGGTGGGGGGTCCGTGGGTGACAATTTCTTTGGATTCCTCATGTCTTACTCATTGTTAGAAAACCGTTTAGTCCAAATTGGATGTTAGGTACTATATTTATTGAATATTATATGAATCCTATAAATTAAATTGGCCAATTTTGGTGCAATCAATTAGCATAATTTCTCAGATCAAATAAAATTTGAACTAAATGATGTTGCAGGAATGCTAATCTTATGTTTCTAATAACATAAACAATTTCAAAACAATCTGAGATGGTGGGTGTTGAAATCCTCTGCTTTTTGAGAGTAAGAGTCATTCTGACACTTTTGGACGATGTTAACAGTTTAGTTCTTAGATCATGTACCTTGGTTTGACTAAGAGAACGCCTTTGCCCCCTTTAGCGGGGCACTGTGGTGCCCTGGCAGCTGTGGAATGTCCCTTGGGCATGAGCAGCACAGCAGGGTGGACTGTCTAATCTCTCTGTCTGTTACAAATACTCTTGCTCTTCCTTTTTTCTCTTCCTGCCTTTGTTGTTACACCCACCCTGTGCTTGTACCCTGTCATTATAACCAGAGAGAGGTAGTTACATACACACATGCACAGGGAGAGCGAAAGCGGCCCTGGCCCACTAAAACCACTGAGGCAGCAAAAACATACAGGCACTGGCCTGTGGCCTCATTGCACCGGCTGTAAATTAAAAAGTCCTGGACATGAGTGGCAGGTCAGCCATTGGAACAAAGTGCTGAGATGAGCTCACAATGGCATTAACTCTGGCATTTAATTTGGAGTGGATTAGATATTTTACAAGCTGAAAAAAGTTAATTGGACATTGGATGCTTAGGTTACATCATCACAAGGACCTACATTTGTATTATTGAGTTCATCATTACAATAATACTTGTGATTTTAGTTCTAACTTCTATCAGACTTGATATTATTATTGAGTAAAACCAGTATTGCTTAGTGGATACTGTTCTCACACACAGTAGCGATATGCCCTGAGTCTGGCCAACTGGCTAGAAGGGCCTACTCCGCAATGAAATGCCGGCGTGACCTACCAGTAAGTTGATTTTTGGTCAGGAACTGTTTTGTCTCAGCTGTGTTCAAGGCCATTATATGAACTTTGCCCACAGAATTGAGACAGAGAGGACTTTCACCCTTGAAACTTGGTGTGTGTGTGTGTGCTCGGCACCACCATCACCAAGGCGGAATCAATGTATGGGGACCCAGATGAAAAGAGAAACTCAGAAGTTTTGTAAACAATCAATATTCTACAACTGACTACAATTTAAACATGATACTCATAGAGGCCTAGAGTAGTGTATGTGAGAATTGCAGCCTCTCCATAAAGCTGTGCTCGGTGGGTCCACCCACACAGTACCAGGAAGTGAAGAGACTGTGGTGAAGAGCAGGCTTTGTCTGAAGCGTGACTGTTTGTGTGGAGCGGCCAGTCTGCCAGCAGGAGAATGGGTCACATAATGATTACTGTGGACTATGCTCTTCAGTTGGCCCTAGTAGTTATAATAATAGTAACTTTATTTGTTCATGTGCTTTTCGTGCATGACGTGCAAACAATTCCGAAATGAGGCTAAAGAATGATATGCTTGGTCTAATATTGACTTGTTTGTGCTTTTTCTATAATTAAGGAGGCTACTCTTTGAATAGCTATCTGAAATTATCTGAGCTGTTCGATTTCTTTTGTGACGGTTCCACAGTGCAATCATTTCATGATTCTGATATAAACCTGTCTCAGAGTAACCAGAGGGGGGCACTATTTACCTACAATTACTCTGTCGGCTAAAGTTTATAGCCACATTGCCTCAGCATAGCTGAAGACTGAAAACGGCTCCTTTTTGCAGTAGAGGCACAGCATATCTTTGATGTTGACAGTGACTTACTTTAATTATGCTACTGTAGGCTACACTTTTCGTATAGCACATCATATTTCAATATGGCCCATAGACATAGGCCTACATCAGAGAGTAATGTTATGGCCACATGTAAGCAGTCACCCAATCACTGATGAATTGTTATACTGGTGATGGAAAGTTACATTGTTTACCATCATGATTATTTGTAGTGTGTCCGAGCCACGCTGCTCTGGTGTCTCGCCTTCTCATCTTTTCTTTGATCGTTTTTTTTTTCTTCAGGATTGTATAATTTGTTACATGGTGAGGAACGAGGTTAGTTTGGGCGGGGGTTTGTGCCATCCCCGGTCTGCACCTATTGTCTCAGTGAGAGCACGCTGTTGTTTACACAAAAGCCCCGGACAGATATTAAATACTCGATGCTTAGAAACTGTCATGTCGTTTTTAAATACAGCAATCTAAAATGGTATGAAACCTATATGCGGAAAATGCAGAGAAGCAGCGTACGGTACACGTTCCCGTGTGTAGACTGTCGTTTTCTAGAGAGTTCGGTTCCGCTTCTTGACAGTCGGATGCTGTGTTTGGGAGCCCCCACCGTTAACTGAGCACGTAAGACCGGGGAGAGTAGAATGGACACGGAAGGAAAGAATTTGATACCAAATCGGGACACATGTTGAGTTAACGGGCCCACTCCACCACCCTTTCCCTCAAAAGCGTTTCTAGATTTCTCATTTCCCAGTTGTAGAGTATTGTGTCGGAAGTATTGCCAGCGACCCGCTTTGTCTTTGATCTCACAGCCACCCGGCATTTTTCTGAGACTATGGATCTTAGTAAAATGGTAGGTTTCCAGATATCGATTTGTTTTTCCATTGAGCATTATTGCGTTAAAGGCGCAACAGATATGCATGTTTAGGGTGAGAGCGAACTAATTTGATACCAGGATTGTTTCTTCAGGAAATGTAAGATACTGCATATGTTTATGTTCGCTCTAAATCAGTTGCTGATCATTAAACTATATCGAGGTGGTGTTTTGTAAGTTGGCCGTGTAGGATATGGTTTGTTATAGGATAGTCCAGACTCCAGTCAGATGCATGTTTTAGTGTAGGCTATAACTAGTGTATTGGGCTATAGTTTGCTAACGAATTTCCCTGGACGGATCGGATGTTTCCCCCTTTTTATTTGTTCACAGTAGCCCGTTCTCTATAGTCTTTAGATAACGTAAGCACGCGTACGTTTTTCACGGTGACTAGAATGTCAACGAGCTATCTGACTGTAGTGTTGTTTTGTTGGACGATAGCGATGTCAGACATTTATGGTAGCCCAGCTGCTTTACAATGTGTGTCATGGTCAGCTAAATACTTTCTATAAGGCTACTAGAGACAGCAGCTTATTTAGTAATAGGTTGAATTGCACAATCCATAAATGTAAAAAAAATAAATACGAACAACCAGGGACATACAGCATTATAAAAACAAACCATGCATGATTTAGTTCAGACGAATAATCACTCTTATTGACACACAACCATCACATTTTTATTACAGCATGAGTGTTATTGCAAATATCATGGGTTATAGTGATAGAGGCTATGTATGCTGTTGTGAATGATTGATCATGAATGGCCTTCGACAGCCGATGGAGAACGTTGATTAGTAATTTGTGAATAGGGGAATCCCCGCTTGAGAAATCCCCTCAGGGTCAGTTCAACACTGGCAGGACTTGGTGTGAGTTCCGGAGCAGGTGTACTAGCAGGACCAAAGCACCAAAACTGCCCTTTCAGTGCCAACACAGTGTAGGCTACTCTGGCTCTGTATAGAGGAGTGGGGGGAGGGGGCTGATACGAAAGCATCTCCAGGGGCTTTGTGCTCCTCCCTGAAAGCTCATTGGCATGGAGGTAGCTGCTGAGGACACACAACAGTTTGTTTGTGACAGACACTGGTTGTGATGTGGAAAAAGTTTCTCAGTTGTTCTTGGAAGCAACACCGGTTGCTCAAAGTCATGTTATAAATATGTTATTGGAGCGCTGTTCACTGCTCTGGATCAAACAGACGAAGCCTCAAGGCTGCTCTCCGAGACGAATTCCTCTCCATCTCAGCCAGAGGAGGATAAAGGCCTGCCTGTCAGTGTCCTCTGCTTTGGTCATTTATGTCATGAACTGAGAGACAACGGTATGAAAACATCAACGCTCTTGGCAGATGCAAGAATCAAAAACAGATATCAAATCGTTTTCAAAGAGGGCCCAGAGAACAGCCTTGCCGTTTACATCTTGGGTATAGGCCCTACTATTGTTGTTAAGGTAAACTAAAACCTAGTCTTGTAAGACGATATTACATTTCTACAGTGTCATAGCATCTTTATCAAGGTTAATTAGTGCGAATGTGCATAGAGAAACCACAAACTAATTCAGCTGCAGATGTGCTTGCCCTTTTACAGTGCTTTTATTACGTCAGCTCTTCTTCAGGAATTAGTTTGTGTTTTTCACACAGTCTGTCTAGTGTGACGTAATGTGAAGTGAGTAACTTTTCAGGAAGTGGCTAGTAGGTATTCTTAGTTCAAGATATCCATCTAAAGCAGTCGTTGTCAATAGGAGAGCATTATTAGTGTCAAACAGCTACAAATGTTGTGTGTCTGTCTCTGCAAAATGTAAAAAGTATGTCCAATTGACCTATTGGGGCAACTTGGAAGAGGCTGGCAAAGGAAACATTATAATAGGGGAGCTGGAAGTCTGGAGCTGTGAGGTCTGTTTGGGTTGGCACCGGGTACTAGGCCTGAGGTGGAGGAAGAGGGGAGGAGCTGGGTGCATTTTTCAGCAGAAAGGAAATGGGCAGGAAAAAATGTGCCAAGACAGGAAGCCTGACTGAGCACACCCCCCCCCGTCTCTCTACCACACCCCAGACCTACTGACCCTCTCTCCACCACAGCACCTCCGTGTACAGACAGCGAACCATGTTTCCTGTTTTCATTCTCTGCTTACCCATTCCTCTTGAGGTGGTGGACAAGTTTTCACAGTACCAGCGCAGCAGCCCACCATTCACCTTCTGTCCACGGTGCCTGAATCTCCCCATACAGTGCATTCAAAAAGTATTCAGACCCCTTCTATTTTTCCATAGTTTGTTACGTTACAGCTTTTCTAAAATTGACAGGATTGTGTCAAGGCACAAATACCAAAAAATGTATACAGCATTGGAGGTCCCCAAGAACACAGTGGCCTCCATTATTCTTAAATGGAAGAAGTTTGGAACTACCAATACTTTTCTTAGATCTGGCCGCCCCCACAAACTGAGCGATCGGGGAAGAAGGGCCTTGGTGATGGAGGTGACCAAGAACCTGTTGGTCACTCTGACAGAGCTCCAAAGTTCCTCTGTGGAGATGCGGAAAGCCTTCCAGAAGAACAACCATCTCTGCAGCACTCCACCAATCAGGCCTTTATGGTAGAGTGGCCAGATGAAAGCCACTCCTCATTTAAAAGGCACATGACAGCCTGTTTGGAGTTTGCCAAAAGTCACCTAAAGGACTCTTACACCATGAGAAAAAAGATTCTCTGGTCTGATGAAATCAAGATAGCATTCAGGCCAAAGAGTTCAAAGTGTCAATGGGAAGGAGACCTGGCACCATTCCTACGGTGAAGCATGGTGGTGGCAGCATCATGCCGTGGGGATGTTTTCCAGCGGCAGGGACTGGGAGACCAGTCAGGATCGAGTGAAAGATGAACGGCGCAAACTACAGAGAGATCCTTGATGAAAACCTGCTCCAGAGCACTCAGGACCTCAGACTGGGCCAAAGGTTCACCTTCCAACAGGACAACGACCCTAAGCACACAACCAAGACAACGCAGGAGTGGCTTCGGGACAAGTCTCTGAATGTCCTTGAGTGGCCCAGCCAGAGAACGGACTTGAACCTGATCTAACATCTCTGGAGAGACCTGAAAATAGCTGTGCGGTGATGCTCCCCATCTAACCTGACAGAGCTTGAGAGGATCTGCAGAGAAGAATGGGAGAAACTCCCCAAATACAGGTGTGCCAAGCTTGTCGTGTCATACCCAAGAAGGCTCAAGCTTGTAATCGCTGCCAAAGATGCTTCAACAAAGTACTGAGTAAAGGGTCTGAACTTTTTTTATACATTTGTAAAAAAATGTAAACCTGTTTTTGCTTTGTCATTATGGGGTATTGTGTGTGTAGATTGAGGGGGAAGTAAACAATTGAATCAATTTTAGAATAAGGCTGTAACATAACAAAATGTGGAAAAAGTCAGTGGGTCTGAATACTTTCCGAATGCATGGTATAAGATAACACAAACTCTCCCCTTGTTTCTCCCACCCCATAATCGGTGAGTTCATCGTACCGTTCCATCATATGAACGTCCCAAGGTTGGCTGTGAAAAATCGGTGAGATCCTGATTTTTTTATTTTTTATTATTATTATATTTTTTTCATGTGTTTTTACTCATTATTTTCTTCATAAAAAGGAATGTGAGGAATCTACGAAGAGATGTGGCCAGATAAAAGCACTACTGTGGGAACAGGGAATAGTGTGTGCTGCTTGGCCCCTGCTTGTGATTTGGTGTGGTTTCAGCACTGCGTGAACAGCAGATCATCTAAAACACTATCAAGACCACCACCGGAAAAGCACCCCTCTTCCATGTAGCTTCTTCCATAGGACGGCGCACGATTGGCCCAGCGTTCACCGGATTAGGGTTTGGCCGGCAGTAGGCCGTCATTGTAAATAAGAATTTGTTCTTAACTGACTTGCCTAGTTAAATAAAAATTGTAACGTAACGATGGCAGCTCCCAAAACTCGTTAGAACTCAGGCTTATTTTGATTAGACTGATTTTGTTAATTGATTGATTCAATTGATCATAATTGTTGTTGCACAGGAGTAGAGGGTGCTATCTCTAAATACAGATGTTTTTGGACCATCATTAAGTTTATTCTGCTCTTCAACAAGTTTCCTGGAGCAGTGATAAAACTTATACTTTGCTGCCGTCATAATCATGTAGTGTCCTAGTGCCGATACGTCTGCAGGAGAAATTCCCTATTATGCCTTGGGATGGGCCGTTAGTCATGTTCATGTGAAGCATTCAAAACCATTATTCAAATGTTTTCTTTGGGCAAATAACTCAATGTGAGATCGCTGCATTATTAAATGGGCCCTGACTGGGCTGCTTTTAAGGCACCGGCTGGGTCCTGCGCAGTACTAGACAACACAGGCTCATGCTGAATCCCAATCCATCCTTAAGGCCTGGGCACTCCTGTAGATCTCAAAGGATCTGATAGATTTAAGCAGTATGGTAATTCCTTCACCTTGCCTTCTGATAGGCTGGGTGGAGTTTAAACCATATTGCTCACGCCTATCCTTTAAGATCAACGAATGCGTTGGCCGTTAACGTTTGTTTCTTGACAGTGCCGCTGCCACACAGCCAGGCGAGGACTAGCATATCAATGGTGACGGGAGAGGCCTCCAGAGTTCTCTGTGCACGACGTAGGTGTGCCCAGTCCAGACTAGGCTGTCTGTGAGGCAAGCCTCATCCCCCAACACACTCACCACCAGTCTGTTTCTCACTTCCTAATTTAATTTTATAGCAGTCATCATCTCACTTCATCGGCTGCCCATACTGCGATGAGATGAGTTAATAGGCCTGTCAATGCCAGCGAGCCGCTCCAGCTTCTAGTCCCATTGGCTTGCCAGGAGTCCTGGGCAGCTGACGCTCTCTTTCAGATGGACGACAAAGTCGCTCTGTGGACTAATTGGGTCGTTCCTGTGTGGGAACCGCTTACACAAGTGCTGGGAGCCTTTCATCGTTCCTTGGTTTTCAGAAACTTTTTATTTATTTTTTTAGGGGAAAAATTGGTGTGGGGTTTTGAGTGAAATGTAAGGGTAGATACGAGTGCTATTTTTACACTGAACAAAAATATAAATGCAACATTTAAAGTGTTGGTCTCATGTTTCATGAGCTGGAAATAAAGATCCAAGAAATGTTCCATATGCACAAATTTGTTTACATAGTGAGCATTTCTCCTTTGCCAAGATAATCCATCCACCTGACAGGTGTGGCATATCAAGAAGCTGATTTAAACAGTATGATCATTACACAGGTGAACCTTGTGCAGGGGACAATAAAAGGTCACTCTAAAATGTGCAGTTTTGTACACAACACAATATGCATGTTGACTGCAGGAATGTCCTCCAGAGTTGTTGCCAGAGAATTGAATGTTCATTTCTCTACCATAAGCTGCCTCCAACATCGTTTTAGAGAATTTGACAGTACGTACAACCGGCCTCACAACCACAGACTACGTGTATGGCGTTGTGTCGGCGAGCAGTTTGCTGATGTCAACGTTATGAACAGAGCGCCCCATGGTGGCGGTGGGATTATGGTATGGGCAGGTATAAGTTACGAACACAATTGCGTTTTATCGATGGCAATTTGAATGCACAAAGATACCGTGGTAAGATCCTGAAGCCCATTGTTGTGCCATTCATCTGCCGCCATCACCTCATGTTTCAGCATCATAATGTACAGCCCCATGTCACAAGGATCTGTCCACAATTCCTGAAAGATGAAAATGTCCCAGTTCTTCCATGGCCTGATGTGCTCTGGATCGACGTGTACGACAGCGTGTTCCCGCCAACATCCAGCAACTTCGCACAGCCATTGAAAACGAATGGGACAACATTCCACAGGCCACAATCAACAGCCTGATCAACTCTATGCAAAGGAGATGCTGCTCTGCATAAGGCAGATGGTGGTCACACCAGATATTGACTGGTTTTCTGATCCATGCCCATATAAAAATTGTAAAAAATATATCTGTGACCAACAGATGCATATCTATCTGTATTCCCAATCAGGTGAAATCCATAGATTAGGGCCCTAATTTATTTCAATTGACTGATTTCCTTATATGAACTGTAACTCAGTAAAATTGTAGAAATTGTTGTGTTTATATTTTTGTTCAGTATAGAAGATGCTGTAGACTGTATTTGCAGTATTTATATCCAAGTGGAATCTAGATATGAGATTTTGTCCAGTCTCCTCCTAAGCGGTTTTCAATAAGTCTCTCATCCATCCTGCAGTGGATTCTCACAGACAAACAATGGTGACACTTGAAAAGGTCAAACATTAGCTTGCCTGTGGTCAGATCTTCAGTAAACACAGAGGAAACCACAGGAGACTTTGGTCAGATATATGGCTCTGTGTTGACATGACACACACACATCTCTTGGCTTGTGCTTGATTATGTAACAACAGCAGTTCTACCAGTAGCACCAGTGTCCATATCAACCCTGCATGTATGTTTTAATGATCGAAGGCATGGCTAGTAGATTTGAGCATGGTTTGTCCTCTGCAGGGCTACAAGCTAAGCACAGACACACGGCTGGAGTGGAATTTAAACCAGGGAGCAGTGTGTGTTGAGAGCTGTTGGCCAGCTCTGCATTCTTCTCTTCCTCCTTTTCAGAAGTCACAGCTGTGACTTAATGACAGTCACCCTGTGAATCGATCTTGTCAATACAAAGCCCGTCTTTGTCACCTTGAGCTGGGATATGCCATTTGTAATGAGGCTGAGAGGAAAAGACACACAGAAATGTAGGCTATTTTGTCTGCTCTCGTCAGGACTGTTGCGCCCCTAGTGTGTGTGTGTTTCAAAACTGTACACACACACACACACACACACACACACACACACACACACACACACACACACACACACACACACACAATCTACATGACCAAATGAAGAAGGTGTCCAAAAAAATCCCCCAGAATAGACGTTTTTGGGGTTCGACTTGACTTGCTCATCATATGCATCTGGTGTGTACTTTACTCCAACCAAACCAAGCATGACCGTGTAGTGTACTACACCTAGGCTATTCCTCTCAATGCCATGGTCAGCAAGTTCTTCCCTCATGTGAAACCAACACACTTCCTGCGCTCCCAGTGGACCACCAGGGAAGTGGACCTGTGATGATTTATCGCCCTCTGCTTCCCCTCCCAGAGAAGACTCAGGACATCTGGGGGAAGTGAGATTATTCAACCTGGCCTGTCCTTTTGTGACACTCCCCGCAACCACTCCACTTCAGACCTCCATGTCACTGTTCTTTATCAGAGAACATGCTACATGTGACACAGCTATTCATTTAAAGCAGGGATGGGCACCTGCCGGCCCGCCCATCTTTTGTAGGCCCACAGATAAAGAGGGAGATCTATCCATCTATCCATCAATATTTATTTGTTTATTTATTTTTCGGGGTCTTAACTTACTGATGAGAGTCAGAATAGTAGGATACACAAGCTGCAATTTAGAAATGTGGATGTGCATCAGCAGTTTTTCGTTATGTCACTCAGTTAGCCATGTCAGCTAACGTTGGTAAATTAGCTGGCTAGACTAAAACAATCTATCTAAACTTGTAGTAATCATAGTAGAATAATAGACCAGGTTGGGGGGGTAATTGATTTTGTCAGTCATTCTCACTCGGATATCATATTAACATGGCATAAGTCATGACAAAATGTGTAGAATTGCAGGAAATGCGCTTAAAAACTGTGTACATTTCTCTCCGCCCCATGGCAAAATGGGTTGCCCATCCCTGATTTTTAAAGGCTCCGAGAAGAGGTGGAGGCGCATAGGGGTGCTGCTTTTTCCTCTCAGATGGAGGCCCGGGATCTAATAGGCCTGAAAGGGATACTCCTAATAGGCCTATCACTAAAGGGAAAAAGAATGTGGCTCTTTACACAGAAGTTAAAAGAATGTCTCCTGATTTGAAAAATGACAACCCTGAAGTGAAATGATTTTTCTTGGAAGGTATGGAAGGCTGTGTGAGGAATCAGATTTTTACCTGGCAGATGGCTGATGGGGTTGTGATGTGTGTGTCCTTTTTGCATTTGCTCAGCCTTGTTTGTTTAACCCTCTCAGGACTGGAGGTAGGCTACCACCACCACATGCAACTGGACAAGTGAAGCCCACACGGGGCCAGTTTGCTGAGGATTGCTTTCTTGAATATTCAGAACAAGTAGGCTACTTGTAGGGTACAAGTATTCCCTTTTGTTACTGACAATTATTTTATTATATAAACTCGGCAAAAAAAGAAACGTCCTCTCACTGTCAACTGTGTTTATTTTCAGCAAACTTAACGTGTAAATATTTGTATGAACATAAGATTCAACAACTGAGACATAAACTGAACAAGTTCCACAGACATGTGACTAACAGAAATGGAATAATGTGTCCCTGAACAAAGGGGGGTCAAAATCAAAAGTAACAGTCAGTATCTGGTGTGGCCACCAGCTGCATTAAGTACTGCAGTGCATCTCCTCTTCATGGACCGCGAATCCGACCATCACCCCTGACGAGACAAAACCGCGACTCATCAGTGAAGAGCACTTTTTGCCAGTCCTGTCTGGTCCAGCGACGGTGGGTTGTCCGTCCTGTCTCCCTGTAGCGCTGTCTTAGGCGTCTCACAGTACGGACATTGCAGATGTGGCCAGGGCAGTAAATTGCAGTCTTCATGCCTCCTTGCAGCATGCCTAAGGCACGTTCCCGCAGATGATGCCCAGGGTCCCTGCTCTTTCTTTTGGTGTTTTTCAGTCAGTAGAAAGGCCTCTTTAGTGTCCTAAGTTTTCATAACTGTGACCTTAATTGCCTACTGTCTGTAAGCTGTTAGTGTCTTAACGACCGTTCCAGAGGTGCGTGTTCATTAATTGTTTATGGTTCATTGAACAAGCGTGGGAAACAGTGTTTAAACCCTTTACAATGAAGATCTGTGAAATTATTTGGATTTATACAAATTATCCTTGAAAGACAGGGTCCTGAATAAGGAACGTTTCTTTTTTTGTTGTTGCTGAGTTTAGTTGCTGTGTGTGTGTGTGTGTGTGTGTGTGTGTGTGTGTGTGTGTGTTCTAATGGTTCAGTTAAAGTATGGTGTTTGAAACATTAGGGTTAGGCTTTGATTGCCACATCATAGACCTGTAGCCTACTGAATATGTTAACAGTAATTCACTTTGGTAATTCACTATGGTAACAGTAATTCACTAAATCATCTAAACATAATTATTTGTGTGTTCTGTGTTCCTCAGAGTGAGGAGTGAAAAGCATCTCCCTGATTTGGTATTTTCTGTCTCTTTCCTCTTTCCCTCCACTTCCTCCTCTGCACAGGCTGTGAGCATCAACAAGGCCATCAACACGCAGGAAGTCGCCGTCAAAGAGAAGCATGCCAGGAATATCCTCCTTGTGGTGCCCGGTGTGGTGTGTGTGTGTGTGTGTGTGTGTGTGTGTGTTGGATAGAATCTGTTTTCCTCTGACTATAGAGAAATGAGAGCTGTGTTTATGTTGATTCCCATGGGTTTGTGGAAGCTCTTGAGTGTTCCTTCATGACTCAGGGTTATGTTTGTGCAAAACAATATTGTAACCTGACCGTGGTTGTCTGCCGGGACCAGGCCATTCATTTAGCCGTGTGTGTCTGAGAAAGAGACCGAGAGACAGACTGCTCTGTACGGTCTTTCTGTGAGATATGTTCAGAGATCTGTGAGAGGTTTTCAGCCCCTCTTGAGAGAACAATGGATGTTGAATAGGCAAGCAAAACACCTGGACATTCACACCCCCGGCACATGTTGTCATAGCAGCCTTCGTCAGAGTATGTGTTCTCTCTCTGCCATCTCCTGTGTGTTTCTCCTTGACTGGTTCGTCTCACCCTGTATCCTGGGGACCCACCATGAGAAGGGCGCCCACACCTTCTGGGCGACGGTCAACCGGCTGCCGCTCTCCAGCAATGCGGTGCTCTGCTGGAAGTTCTGCCACGTTTTCCACAAGCTGCTGCGAGACGGCCATCCCAACGTAAGTCTGAACCCACCAACACAGCCCTGATGGGACACATACCTGGGTCGCGATCTTTAAGGCGTGCAATAGAGAACATTTTGCAACGGAAAACGGAAATGAGCATTTGTTATTGGACAAGACTCTGTAGTCCTTCCCAGTTTCACTCTGTTTTCTTTCGTTTGGTGACTAATGAACACGATCCTGAGCATGCTGCATGCCAGGGACATGCCCATCTCTCCGTAGACTTGATACAACAAATTATACAATATTCCCTGTTTATTACTCAGCTGGCTTTGGTTTGAAGCCAAGCAGGATAGGGGCCAGGGTTGGGCTTGAATGGGGACTGACGCTCTCCACAACACCTATCCCAAGACTAGGGGTGTTAACCCTGGTCGCCCTGTCTTAATTCCTATTCTGGCTCTCCTCATCCCCAGCTTCCAATTGGCTAATTGCAACCCCTCTCTTGTCCTCTCCCCTGCAACTCTTCCCCAGGTCATTACTGTAAATGAGTGTGTGTTTTCCGTTAACTTACCTGGTAAAAGAAGGTTAAAGTCAACTAAATATAGGGGCGGTTTCCCGGAAATAGATCAAGCTTAGTTCTGGACAAAAAAGCTACTTAAATGGAGATTCTCCGTTGCTTTTAGTCCAGGACTAGACTTAGTCTGTGTCCAACAAACCGGCCCATAGGGAATATCATTTGAGATTTGCACTTAATTCAGAATAGCTGTTAGTCTGGTCCAAGATTTGGGATCTGCTGCCTTGCCAAGTCATATTGCATTGTCATGCCAAACGCAAACAGATCTGGGGCCAGGCTACATAGCGTCTACGTTTATGAATATATCCTACTGTACAGTGAGATGACAACCACCAGTTTAGCCAAATTAGCTACAACCTCCAAGGACTAGCATCACGCACCATGCAAATGATCAGCATAGTGCTGTTCACACACCCCCATACACATTCATTCACTTCTGAGCACCCTGGCGATTGCCCAACACACTGGCCTTGAACACACCCGCACAATGCATACAGTACAACTTCACATGTAGCGCTCTCTGTTGAATCAGCAACATTCTGAACATTTGGCTTGTGGCTTCAGCCTTGTCTAAATTCTCTTTCTGTGTGTTCAGGTGATAAAGGACTCGATTAGGAACAAGGCGGACCTCGGTGACATGAGCAGAATGTGGGTAAGGACCAGAACACGGCACCGACGGTTGCCATTAGGGCCCTAAGGCCAGGAAAAACTCTCAGTCCCAGTCATCATGTCTCTTAACCGGCAGGCTGGCATGGACACATTGGCTGTGTCGGAAATGGCACCCTATTCCCTATATAGTGCACTAAGTTTGACAAGAGCCCTCTGCGGGCCCTGTTCAGAAGTAGTGCACTATATAGGGTAGGGCTGACCCCAATTAGTCGTTTGGTCGATATGTTGGTCAAACGCAATTTTTGGGGGGGTCGAGCAGTAGCAAATAAAAAATGTTTTTATGGCACATGAGACACATGTCTTATTCGCGCTCATCTCGGTGAACTAATCCATTGTGGAGGCCGCGGGGATGCAGAGTCCAAGAAGGGGAGTGTGGCTAAGACGCACGTCTCTAGAATGCACGCTCTCTCGCCAATTTGTGCACATTCATTGTTGTGTGAATTGTTTGCATTTGATTGTTAGTGTATTTCAATTCCTCATTACATACTGTATATCACCAGTAGTACATTTACAGTTAATTCCTAGAATTTCAAATCTACAATGTTTGTTTGGTTATGGTAATTTCTGTTAATGCATTCAATATATTATTATTATTATTCCAGTCTTCCTGTTCTCATTGTCGGAGTGGACACGTTGTTTGCAGAGTGCTCAACCTATGCTACACTTGTGAGAAAGTAGTTTTTGTTTATTTAATTCCATTTACGAGTTTTGTTAATTTAGTCATTGTCTTTTGTTTAGAGTGCTCCTGTTAATGTTGAGTAAAGACACGGACCTGATTACCCGTAGAAGTGGGCCTATAGGCTACCTGGCCTGCACGCAAATGTAGGCATATAAATGTGCCCATTTGGGGATCTGATGGTATTTCTGATTGGCTTAATTCACCACCACTAATGACCTGTGGATCTTCTCAAAGTAATGTTTTCTTCACCTCAAACAGCAAGCAAACAAAGTCTGTTTCTACATTCATTGAGAATGACAATAGTTCCTCAATGTATAAAAAAAATATTTCCAGCTCTCCTTTTCTCTCCCAGCGTGAAAGGGGATAATGGCATGCTCTGATCCAGTGGAAAATAGTCCTACTACTAGTCCTACTGCTTATCCCCGGTGTAAATAGACTACAGCTGTGTCTGTCCTGAGCTCACTGGTTCAGGAAACTGAGGGCCCAGAATATTTTATACTATGTTGCAAGTTTTCTAGCATGAACTTCAGGCCTGACCAAGTTAATGGTTGATCCGATGTTTCTAGTGCGTTGCAGACCATATGTCGCCAATGTGATTTATAGTCTTATTTCTTTTTCTCTGGATATTTTCTACCTGCAGGCTGCAGTGTTGTTATTTGTTGGCTTTATATGTAGGCTATTTTTATGTAGTTGGCAATAGAAGTTACAACCCTAAAAAGTATCATTTTCATGTAAATTTGGATCAAATTTTGATTAGTCATTTTGAGATATGAAGACGTTATAATAAATGAAATGAGTGTTCCACAAAAATGTGCATATGAAAACCATAACTGGCACGCAGGTAAATTGGCATTCCATAGGGAATATGATGTGATTTAGAGCACGTGTCATGTACAGTGACTGAGGGAGTAAAATCATCATCACCACCATGTCATTATTATTATCAGCGTGGTGTGTCCATGCCGGTCTGCCGTCAGTAGTGTTGCCATCGGAGAGACCGACATTCTAATAGGTGACCGTCACAGCAATGTGGTTCTGCTAAACCGGAGTCAGACTAAATAACACGCTGCTGTTATGGTATCCTAATGGTGCTACTGTGTATAAACTATTGCTTTACACTCTTTTTGGGGGGGGGCTGTTTCCATCCAGGTGAATGATTGATTCAGGACTGTTATTTTTACATGAAATAACCACCTTTCAACAAAAGAGTTGCCTCTGGGTTGCAGCAGTGAAGTGGAAAAAACGATTACTGCTCAGGCATTCAGTGAGTAGGAAGGGCAGGGGGTAGTAGGGTCTCGTCACCTTTTCCTGGAAGTACACTTAGTTGGGTCTCTCGTGGTATTTGCTAATGGTACAAAATATACTAGGACTCTGGGAGAGTGACATTGATGACCAGTACTGCTTCCTTCCTGTTGTGACATCACACTGAGGGCCGAAGGAAAGGGAAGTGGGAAGAAGCAATTGACTGGTTATTCAGTTTTTGACACACACACTACATGATGCGTGGGTTGACTCATAACCCACAGTCCTTGTGGTTATATCTGTGGGCGGGCGGGTTTAAGGTCATTTAAAAATGGTGTGAATGAAGGGTGGGTGGTTGGGGGTCAGGTTGAATAAAGAGAAAATAATACTTATAAATTGCACAAGAATTATACATTTTTCTTTCATTATTTTAGGCTATCTGGCATTCGTGCGTAAGCAAGCCTAAGCTTTAGGGCCTAACTTTACGCGCGCCTTAGGCCTTCAAATAGGCCTCTGGCATGTCAAGGGAACTGTAGCCTGCTGTTCAGATGGGTTCAATAGAAACTGAAATCTGGACACTGACTAGAGGTTAATAACATCTCACAGCCTTAATATTAACTCCTGCAGAATTAAGCATTACTTACAGTGAAATTATACACCAAATGTAGGCAACAATATTTTATTTATCCGGAGCAATATTTTATTTCAGTATTTTGAAAGAATGCAAATGTTCAGTCAGCACCTCTACAGATGTATATCTTTATATATGTACAGTACCAGTCAAAAGTTTGGACACACCTACTCATTCCAGGGTTTTTCTTTATTTTTTTACATTTTAGAATAATAGTGAAGACTTAAACTATGAAATAACACATATGGAATCATGTAGTAACCAAAAAAGTGTTAAACAAATCAAACATTTTTAGATTCTTCAAAGTAGCCGACCTTTGCCTTGATGACAGCTTTGCACACTCTTGGCATTCTCTCAACCAGCTGTCTGACTCTTAATGTTATCTTTCAATAGCAGCACCATATCACCAAGTAATATTCTGAGTGTGTAAATATACTTGGCAAATAAAGGTGATTCTGATCAGCATCATAAAAGCTGATAAGTATTTCAACCACATAAAATATGCATCCGAGCCAAACTCAGATCTTATCAGAAACATGTTGTGTTGTTTTCACAGCTTTCTATTTCCTTGCAACCGGTCAAACTGATGCAGTCTTTTTGTATTTTTAGTTATTGCATTTTCTCCCCGGTCCCTAAACATCTTTGCTCTGCGAAGAAGCAGAGATGACAAATGGATCTTTACTGACGTCAACTAGATTTAAACATTCATTCTATCGATTTATGACATTCTGGTGAGCATTTTTTGTCTTCTAGGGCAACATATAATGACAGAGAAGCTGCATGTATCTAGTTATAGATTATAAAATTATAAGCAGAAACGTATCTAAAATTGGGCAAAACTAATCTTGCACCCCCTGTCAAAAAATTGTTCTGCCGTCTTTGACTGTAGCCTACAATGCATTTTCTATATTATCGGGTTAGGGTCGGGTGTGGGCCTCAGATTTTCACTTTATCACATAGTCGGGCTCTGCTGATGGGTTAGCAATCACGAGAGGGTGCAGGTGAACAAAGAGCTGACCCGCGCACCGCTGACACACAAACACACATACTATTGACACGCATACAGTGTAGGACTTTGCAGAAGCAGATCCATTTTATTTAATGATACAAATTCCTTCTGCAACGTCAGCAACTAGCGATCCCTTTAGGAACTCTCCCAAGCCTCTGGAGAAGATCATGTCTCTCACTTTCACCTGGTCTCTCTCTCTGGTGTCTCACTCCATCTGTTCCCCTCTGCCCTCAGGGTCACCTGAGTGAAGGCTATGGGAAGTTGTGCAGCATCTACCTCAAACTGCTTATCACCAAGATGGAGTTCCACGTCAAAGTGAGTAATGCCCCAGCCTGTATGACTGACAGACAGACCAGTCTCCCGTCTCTCTCCACCTCTCTCTCTCATATACCCTTCTGGAGGGATATCCCTCACACAGACACACTTCTCTAAAACGAATTGCCTTTTTAGGAATCAGTAGTTCATAGGCAGCTAAGCTCAGTGAAATACTGCAGGCAGCAGACTTGGTGTTGCTCTGGAGGTTTTAGTTATTGTTCCTGATATTTTTGTTTTTTAAATGGAGATGCCTATTGAATTGGGAAAAACCGAGGATAAATCTCAATTGTATTTCCTTGATTCCTCATGTCCTATCTCCTCATCTCCTTCTCAAAGAACATTGTAACAGAAGACCTTGAATCTTCTCCGTCCGATGCGTTTTGAGGAGGGAAGGCAAGATGAGACGAGGAATCACGGAAATACAATTGAGATTCAGCCCCATTTCTGATATGACTTGTTCTTCCCTCTCCGCCAGAATCCCCGTTTCCCCGGCAACCTTCAGATGTCAAACAGGCAGCTTGACGAGGCGGGAGAAAACGACGTCAACAACTTGTGAGTGTCGCTTGCCTTAGTTGTTCCCGCCGAACCACAGAGAGCTGGATCTATAATGATACATATTCTAATATATCTCCAATGTTCCCTTTGATTATGATTACAGATGTTGAAAATGCAGAATTATTTTTTGTTATTGCCTTCTATTAGACTCCATATAGAGCACATTACTCTTGTTATATGTATACAAACCAACTCAGGGTCATGGGTCTTACCGCCTCTGTATGTGTGATGTGTAGGCTATGCCTCCACTTTACATGCTGGGAACCCTCCAATCCAACGTGTGTGTGTGTGTGTGTGTGTGTGTGTGTGTGTCCTCTCACTACAGCTTCCAGTTGACAGTGGAGATGTTGGACTACCTGGAGTGTGAGCTCAACCTCTTCCTGGGTGGTAAGCTATTTCTCTCTCTCGCTCTTTCTTTTTATATATATTTATTTGTATGTATGTGTGTGTATATATGTGTATGTGTGTCAAGGTCATGTTCATCTGTGCACACAACGGAAAACATTTTGTAACCGAAAACAGAAATGAGCATTTCTTAAGTCCACGTAGTCCCTTTTTTTGTTTTTGTCCATTCTCTTCCGTTTGGGGCATAATGAACAGGACCCTGGTTTTGGCGTCATAGGCTATGTCCCAATAGCCGCACTAGCATACCACTTAGAATGTGTGCCCAATACATTGCTTCATTGAAAGTAGTGTACTGGCATGGACATTAAAACAGAGCTATACAGTACTCTCCTGTCTCCCGGCCTCTATAAGCTCTTCACAAAGTAAAACACATTTCATCTTCCATTTGTCTCAACATGATTGCCCTTCTGCCTCCATTTGAACACTCTCAGTAGGACTCATTTCTACCCTGTCTCCTCATCTCATACACACACACACACACACACACACACACACACACACACACACACACACACACACACACACAGAGACTCTTTGCCTCCCATCAGGAGAGATGTTTTGCAGGCTAAAGCATCACGTCACCCAAGAGCTGAGAGCCCTGACTGTGTGTGTCAGGGTTTGGCTGCACAGGAAACCACACCTCGGTGTGGAAGGAACGACTGCGTCTGTAGGGACTGGCATCAGAACGGGAGGGAGGGAGCGACTGGGTCTGTAGGGACTGGCATCAGAACGGGAGGGAGGGAGCGACTGGGTCTGTAGGGACTGGCATCAGAACGGGAGGGAGGGAACGACTGCGTCTGTAGGGACTGGCATCAGAACGGGAGGGAGGGAGCGACTGGGTCTGTAGGGACTGGCATCAGAACGGGAGGGAGGGAACGACTGGGTCTGTAGGGACTGGCATCAGAACGGGAGGGAGGGAGCGACTGGGTCTGTAGGGACTGGCATCAGAACGGGAGGGAGGGAACGACTGGGTCTGTAGGGACTGGCATCAGAACGGGAGGGAGGGAGCGACTGGGTCTGTAGGGACTGGCATCAGAACGGGAGGGAGGGAGCGACTGGGTCTGTAGGGACTGGCATCAGAACGGGAGGGAGGGAACGACTGGGTCTGTAGGGACTGGCATCAGAACGGGAGGGAGGGAGCGACTGGGTCTGTAGGGACTGGCATCAGAACGGGAGGGGGGGAACGACTGGGTCTGTAGGGACTGGCATCAGAATGGGAGGGAGGGAGCGACTGGGTCTGTAGGGACTGGCATCAGAATGGGAGGGAGGGAGCGACTGGGTCTGTAGGGACTGGCATCAGAACGGGAGGGAGGGAGTGCAAAGGCGATGGAGGGACTGAAAGAGAGCTGTAATGAGAGAGGAAGAGAGTCTGTTGGAGTACATACTCATTGGTTGATTGCCTGACCACCTGCGTGCACATACGCACGCACGCACACACTGTGTGTGTGTGAGAGAGAGAGAGATGATCACTGATGTGTGTGTGTGTCCTCCCTTGCAGTGTTCAGCTCCTTGGACATGTCGCGGTCTGTGTCGGTGACGGCTGCGGGCCAGTGTCGCCTGGCTCCACTGATCCAGGTCATCCTGGACAGCAGCCACCTGTACGACTACACCGTCAAGCTGCTTTTCAAGCTGCACTCCTGTGAGTCCAACACACGCCCCCCGCTGGACAAATAGCAGAGTGACAGCCTGAATACCTCATACTTGGCTACTAGTCTAAGGCCAACAGTTTTTCCTGTGACCTTCCCAGAAAAACTGTGGCTATTCCAAGGGCACATAATTCACATCATTTTCTTGGTCATATCATAGGGTTAGGAAATGCATAAAACCTTAGTACAAACACACACACACACACACACACACACACACACACACACACACACACACACACACACACACACACTGTAGTATATCCACATTCTCAGTAGTTTCACATACACACACATTCCAAAACTCTGATCTGTCTGTCTGTTCCAGGCCTTCCTGCTGACACACTCCAGGGCCACAGAGACCGCTTCCAGGAGCAGTTCAACAAGTCAGTTCACACACAAGTCACGGACCGCGTCCCAAATGGCGCCCTATTCCCTATGTAGTGCACTAGTTTTGACCAGAGCCCCTAGTGCTCCGCCACCTGACCTAACTAAGGTGTGATGATGAAGGTGGAGTGTTTCATCGGTGTGTGTGTGTTGTCTCTGCTAGGCTGAAGAGTCTATTCTACCGCTCCAGTAACCTGCAGTACTTCAAGAGGCTCATTCAGATCCCACAGTTACCTGAGGTAAGAGTCCTCCTGAACTAGCCTGTAGATCAGACAGGATCTCTGCTGTGTATTATCAAGTAAATACTGTCACGCATGAACAAAGTCTCCAAATTTCTCTGTTGCCCTTGCTTGCTCTTGAGGAATTTGGGCCCAGGTTGCTGTTCAGCTACTTGAGTTAAGTGCTATACAATTTGATTAATTATGCTCGCTCTCTCTCTCTGCTGTCAGAACCCACCTAACTTCCTGCGGGCATCGGCGTTGTCGGAGCACATCAGTCCCGTGGTGGTCATCCCAGCTGAGTCGTCCTCCCCCGAGATGGAACACATGGCGGACTTGGTGACAGAGGACCTGGTGGATACCGACATCCCCGCCCAGCCGGTAGCCCATCTGAACATGTCCCATTACTGCTTTCTTATGGGGCGCCGTTTGTAACGTGCCGTATTGTGTGTGAAAGATGAATTTCGTGCACTAGCTGACTCACACACGGAATGCATTTTTTTTCTCACAAAATATGCCATGTTACAGACGGTGCCCTTCCTGTGTTCTGTCTTGGTAGTTGTGTATCTGTCAACTTAACCTAATGAAACCTAAAGCCTATAGAACGACTGTCTCTCTGTCTTGCTGTGTTGGTTCCGACTAGGCTGCTGTGGTAGAGCCCAGGTTCGACGACCTCTTTGGCACATCCGCCGCCACGGACCCCTTCAATTTCAACAGTCAGAACGGGATGCGCAAGGACGACAAGTAAGACACCAGAACCAAACTGCTACACTCTGGATGACCAAATTTGACATTTGTAGGATATCCTTGGTCTGTATAGATTGTCACACAATTCAGACCACACTGACCTCTAATAGAGGTATTCAGCGGCATTGAAAGCCCTGCAGCTTTCCGTCCCAGAACGTTTTGCAATGGTGAACCGAAAATACGCTTTTATCATTGGCCACATCCAGCTATTTCTTTCCCTGTTTCGGACTGTTTTCCTCCATTTGGTGCCTAATGAACACGACCTTGTCCTGTCCTGTTTCCATTAGGGACCGCCTGATCGAGCAGCTGACACGGGAGATCCAGGCCCTCAGGGAGGAACTGGAGTCCTTCAGATTGGAGGTGAGGAGGGGGGAGGAGGTTTAATGAGGCACTTGAGCCACTACAGAGGCAGTTCTCCATAATGCCTGAACTTCTGAGGCAGTGTGTTTACACACTGTTGAAACATAACTCTCTCTTTCCGTCCACTCTCTTTCCGTCCTCTCTCTCTCTCTCTTTCCGTCCTCTCTCTCTCTCTCTCTCTCTCTCTCTCTCTCTCTCTCTCTCTCTCTCTCTTTCCGTCCTCTCTCTCTCTCTCTCTCCGTCCTCTCTCTCTCTCTCTCCGTCCTCTCTCTCTTTCCGTCTTCTCTCTCTCTCTCTCTCTCTCTCTCCCTCCTCTCTCTCTTTCCGTCCTCTCTCTTTCCGTTCTCTCTCTCTCTCTTTCCGTCCTCTCTCTCTCTCTCTCTCTTTCTGTTCTCTCTCTCAGAGTGGGCGTCTGTGCCAGGCGCTGCGGGGGCGTGTCGATGAGCTGGAGGCGGAGCTAGCAGAGCAGAGCCACCTGAGTATGCAGGCGTTGGGAGAGGGCGAGTTCCTGCGGGCGGAGCTTGACGACCTGCGCCGGGTCAAAGAGGACACGGAGAAAGAGCAGCGAAGCCTCACTGAGATCGAGAGTGAGTCCAGAGACAGCCCGCCAGACAACCCCAGGCCACAAGATTTACATGAGTCACTCAAATATCTTCTTACTGTACCTTCAGCTGATATCAATGCCTACACAAACTTTTTGAATTACGTGTGCATATCTCAAGTTGGGATTCAGCCATCTGACTCTTGTGACAATAACAGCGCTGTCTGTCCGTGTGTCTCAGGGAAAGCGGTGGCCAACGAGCAGCGCTACGTCAAGCTGAAGGAGAAGTACACAGAGCTGGTGCAGAGTCACGCTGATCTGCTGAGGAAGGTAGGCCCATTCAGACCCCTTATGATCGAAGAACCTCAGACTCATGGTGCAGGCTGACTCCTACCCCTCTCAGCCAGTCCCATTTGGCCCAAATCCGTCCATGTTTGCAGATCTGAAGGGTCTGGATAAGTATGAAGTGTAGTGGTAGAGCTTTCACCATATTGCTTCCACCAATCAGAGGGTTTGGGCCGAGGGAGGGGGAGTAGCGTGGGATCAGGGACCCCTATACATTCTGTAGTGTAACATGTCTTTGGAGAATACACTTCTAGCAGCAATGCTCACACATTTCCTCCACAATTCTTGTTTGCAATTCTAAAAACTCTTCCCTCACCTAAAGCCGTCTGTGTTTTTCTGTTCGTGGCTTCAGAATGCGGAGGTGACTCGTCAGATGACGGTGGCGCGGGCGGCTGAGGACGAGGTGGACAGCGTGAGGAGAGAGATGCAGGAGAAGGTCAAGGCTGCCAAGGAGGTCGCGGAGAGACGGGTGAGGGCGAGGCACACACTCCCACAGGGATGCACACTCTCCTGAAATACTGTGTGTACACTATGTATCAACTCTTTCTATTTACTCTCCCCTTTTTCCCCCTCCCTCTCTCTCCCTCTCTCGCTTTCTTGGACACAGAGGACTTCAAATGTAATATACTTCACTTCTTCATACTACAGTACATTTTCAACTTTTTCTCCATCTGTCTCTGATCATTTAATTGTGTAACTGAGATGCCTTGCTGTACATGTGGGAGTTAGAGAGGTAGAATAGACGGAGGTAGAGAGATGGAGACCTAGCAAATAACATGCGTCTTTGTTTCTATCACTCTCGTTCTCTCTTTTGTCCTCCCCTCTCTATCTATCTCTCTCTGTCTCTCCTGCCACTCTCTGTCTCTCCTGCCTCTGTCCCCCTTCAGGAGCAGGAACAGGTGGATCAGCTGCAGGAGTTGCAGAGAGAGCTGATCTCCAGCAGGGCGGAGCTAGACACCCTGAAAAGCACCATGGCCTCTTCCCAACAGGTAGCCAAACCGTACACTCCTTATCTCCTCTCCACCCTGAACACTCACCCAACAGTACATTCCTCCTCTCCACTCTACCCCACTTTACCTCACCCTGACACCTTCAAATTGTCTTTACTCTGTTTTCTATCTTTACATTCCACAACTCCATGTTACTCTTCGACCCATCTCTGTCTGTGTATGGTGCCAGTGTGTGTGGAGAAGGTTGTGTGGAGCGTCGGTGCAGACTTCGATCTCTGCGTGATCCCGACGCTGTGTAGTCCTACCAGGCCATGAATGTCCAATTACCATTCCTCCTCTCCACCGCCCATCCCTCTCTCCACCCTCCCACTCCTGTCAACCCCTATTTCTGAATCAACTTCTCTCTCGCCCCACCCCCTTCTCCTTCTCTCTCACACGACCACTCCCTCCTGTCCTCACACACATGCGCTGTCACTTTGTCACACATTTCACTTACAAACTCTTTCTTCCCGTCTCTCGTTCACGTTCTTGTTCGCATGCTCAGGAGGGTGCCCACGTACAGGCGAGGGAGAGTAGAGGAATGGCAGTTGTCATATCCACATCTCATAGCACTTAGGGCATTGTCTCTATTAGGAGTGTATAGTGTGTGAGCCTTTTCGTTGAGTTCAGCAGGGAAACAGGGATATGTACGATCCTAAAATACTGTGTATGTGTGTCACACTCTTTCTCCTTTCTCTTCTCTCTCCCCCCTCTCACTCATTTTCTCCCCCCCACTCACTTTCTCTCTCTACTTCTCTCCCCCCTCACTCACTTTCTCTCTCAGTCGAGTGAGGAGCTCAGTTCTCAGCTCTCGACTGTGGAATCGGAGAAGGTGGAGCTAGCGGAATCCTTGTCGAAGAAAGAGGAGGAGCTTGCAGGCCTGGGGGAGGAGCTTGAGCGTGTTCAGAGCAGCCTGGCCAGTGAGAGGGAGAGCGGTGTGAAGACCGCTGAGGCCCTACAGAACCAACTCAATGAGAAGGTGTGTTTTAAGGGAGGCAGTTGTGTGTGTTTGTGTGCGCCTGTGTGTCAGCCTCTCGGTGAGCGTGTGTGATCTCTGACTCTCTAACTGACCCTGTGTGGATAGGAGAGCAGGGAGCAGGCCCTGGAGAGCCAGCTGGTGGCAGCCCGCTGGTCCGCCCTACAGGGGGCTGTGGAGGAGGCAGAGAGGATAGTCCAGGACTCACTGGCCCAGCTTGACGACCCAGCACACATCAGCTGCACCAGCTCTGCAGGTCAGCCCCTAACCTTCTCCAACCTCTGTCTTATGCACACCTGACTCCAGCTTTGTTCCTGTCTGTCTGTCCGTCTGAGATGATGCCACATTGTGAAAGCCATGTTGGATGTGTGTGTGTGACGCCTCAATCTACTTGTACATGTGTGTTTGTGTTCCAGGGTGTGATGTAGGATGATGTCCCCCTCATAATAGTGTGTATGTTTGTTTGTCTGGTGGAAGATGCCTCCCCCCTCACTGTGTACCCTCGTTGTGTGTAGACTACCTGGCGTCCAGGTGTCAGGCCTCTCTGGACTGTATGGCCAGACTTCACTCTGCCAGAGACAGCTACCTGGCAGACAACACAGGTCAGACTCAGAACTTACTCCCCTAGTCAGCTTTGTGTCATCACATTCTACTTTCAGGCACCTATCGAAGCTGTTGTTGTTCTTGTGTAGCAGACAAGGTCAAAAGGCAGCCAAAAAACGTTACTTTCACCGACGGCCGCTGTGCAGTGAAAATAAAGAAAAATCCTTGAATGAGTGTGTGTGTCCAAGCTTTGACTGGTACACATATATTACTTGAAGAAAAGTAATTTTTTTCAGTTTCTTGCCCACATGAAAGATCTAGATTTCTATTGTCTTATTTGATTTCTTCCCAATAGAAGAAAGTAAATCTACTTGAATATAATTAAATATGTTATAGGTATTCATTATTCAGCCACTTTGTGGACAGTGGAGGTTGATAGTAAAGTGCTTCTTTATAGCTAAAATACAGGGTTTTTCAGCATTCCAGCCTTCAAGTACTTGAAAATAAAAGTAGCATAGCCTGTTGATTGTGTTTAGGCTTTATAGTAGTTTGACCTTTGACCCTTGGTTCTCCAGGTGTGTCGGAGCTGGTGCGGGCAGTGACCCATCTTGCCCACCTGGTGGGTGACACCATTGTTCAGGGCAGTGCCACCTCTCACATGGTGCCAGTGGAGCAAGCGGACGGTGAGTGTGAGCTGTCCCTGTGTCTTTTCAACTGAAATGTGTACTCACACATCCAGGACAGGAATGCTCCATCATTTTAATTAAAGTTTGATTTGATCCATGTCTTACAAAAAAAACCCTCTACATCCCTATATACATCTGTTAGAGAAGTACTGATAATGCACAGACAGGCAACGATAGCCTAGCCTGGTCCCCGATCTGTTTGTGCTGTCTGTCACTGGGTGACAATGACCATCGGCGTTGGGAAGACTGCACAAACCGATCAGGGACCAGGCTAGCGGTTAGTCACCCACTTCCTCTAAATCTCCATACTGTGTCTGTATTTCCCCCCCCCCCCCCACACACACACACAGCGTTGTCAGACAGTGTGAAGGCGTGTGGGGCCGAGGCCCTGGCCCTGCTGGCTCAGATGAAGGAGCAGGCAAGCCTGGCAACGGCAGATAGTGCCATGCTGAGGGCAGCACTGGATGGCATCCTGGCCACCGCAGAGGTCAGTCCAGTCTTTATGGTCATACAAGTTTTGTTGTTATTGTTGCTGCTTTATTCTTAAGAGTAAATATGAGTACATAGTACAGTTTAGGTGCAAATTACAGTAATTTGATCTCATGATAACATTAGATTATTATACAATTACTAGCGAATTAAAAGGAGGAGGAGAAAAACATTATTTTTATACTTTGCAGTGCCCAGGTTACTGACGTTGATACTAACGATACAGAACCATTGAAAAACCTGTCAGGCTGCAGGGATGAAGGGATTCATGTATAAACTTGAATAGTCTACATGTCCATTTTATCTCAAAGTGAACTAGAAAAAGAAAACAATAAGGCTGTTATTAAACACTTGGCATCTCATCAGAAGAAGAATCACAAGTTGACTACATGTTCAAAGGATTCTGTACTATGCCTACTGGCAAGACTGTCAATCTACTTTCAGCCCTGGTTTCTATCAACAACCTACCTCTTGCTTAAAAGCTGCTATATCTCTCTTACTGCGTATCTCTCTCAAGATGCCGACACGGATCTTGTAGGTATCCCTGGCGGTTGGTGCTGCGTTATGTATACGTCTTCCACAACATAGACGTCTACATGACGCGGGTCATAGGCGATCGTAACAATGATCCGATCCATGTTCTTCTCTGCAGTAAAGGGTTGTGTGTTATCACAAACGGCATCATTTGGCAGGCTTCTAGCATCGGGGTTGATATCTGGATTGAGGCTGCCCACTGCAAAGTAGAGTCGTGTGGCCGATCAATTGCTGGGAGTAGCCCCTCGGTGATCCCAAAGTAACGGAAGCCATAATGCAGTGCGCGTGCGTTGAATCAAATAACATTTTATTAGTCACATGCGCCGAATACAACAGGTGTAGAACTTACAGTGAAACGCTTACTTACAAATCCCCTAACCAACAATGCAGTTTAAAAAATATGAATAAGAAATAAAAGGAACATGTAATTAAAGAGCTGCAGTAAAATAACAATAGCGAGACTATATGCGGGGGCACCGGTTAGTCGAGGTAATTGAGGTACTATGTACATGTAGAGTTATTAAAGTAACTATGCATAGATAATAACAGAGAGTAGCAGTGGCGTAAAAGAGGGGGTGGGGGGGGCAATAGTCTGGGTAGCCATTTGATTATATGTTTAGGAGTCTTACGGCTTGGGGGTAGAAGCTGTTTAGAAGCCTCTTGGACCTAGACTTGGCGCTCCGGTACCGCTTGCTGTACGGTAGCAGAGAGAGCAGTCTATGACTAGGGTGGCTTGAGTCTTTGACAATTTTTAGTGCCTTCCTCTGACACCGCCTGGTATAGAGGTCCTGGATGGGTGGAAGCTTTGCCCCAGTGATGTACTGGGACGTACACACTACACTCTGTAGTGCCTTGCGGTCGGAGGCCGAGCAGTTGCCATACCAGGCAGTGATGCAACCAGTCAGGATGCTCTCGATGGTGCAGCTGTAGAACCTTTTGAGGATCTGAGGACCCATGCCAAATCTTTTCAGTCTCCTGAGGGGGAATAGGTTTTGCCATGCCCTCTTCACGTTAGTTTGTTGGTGATGTGGACACCAAGGAACTTGAAGCTCTCAATCTGCTCCACTACAGCCCTGTCGATGAGAATGGGGGCGTGCTCGGTCCTCCTTTTCCTGTAGTCCACAATCATCTCCTTAGTCTTGATCACATTGAGGGAGAGGTTGTTGTCATGGCACCACACGACCAGGTCTCTGACCTCAGCCTATAGGGAGGTCTTGTCATTGTCGGTGATCAGGGCTACCACTGTTGTGTCATCGGCAAACTTAATGATGGCATTGGAGACGTCCCTGGCCGTGCAGTCATGAATGAACAGGGAATACAGGAGGGGACTGAGCACGTGCCTCTGTGTTGAGGATCAGCGTGGCGGATGTGTTGTTACCTACCCTTACCACCTGGGGGCGGCCCGTTAGGAAGTCCAGGATCCAGTTGCAGAGGGAGGTGTTTAGTCCCAGGTTCCTTAGCTTAGTGATGAGCTTTGAGGGCACTATGGTGTTGAACGCTGAGCTGTAGTCAATGAATAGCATTCTCACATAGGTGTTCCTTTTGTCCATGTGGGAAAGGGCAGTGTGGAGTGCAATAGAGATTGCGTCATCTGTGGATCTGTTAGGGCGGAATACAAATTGGAGTGGGTCTAGGGTTTCTGGGATAATGGTGTTGATGTGAGCCATGACCAGCCTTTCTAAGCACTTCAGACATGGCGTCAACCAACAGACATGTGCGGCCGTTGATGGTCAGCTGTTGAGCGACGCAGTAGAGCAGCTTGCGGCCGTGACGTGTATAGCTGTGGCCGAACTCTATGGTTCTCAGGTCATTAATTGATTGGAGTTGTCTGATGGCTGAAGAGACTTGGACCAGGGACAGCAACTGGAGGACCGAGCAGACCAGGTCTTTTCTGTCCATGGTGAACGTTGGTGTAGCTAAAATCTTAGCTGGAATCTGGATGATTAGGAGTGCAGATCTGGTTCCCAACTCACCATTTTATGGAAGAATTTGGGTATGTCACAATAGTACTTACTCAATCAGTGACTTATGGGGATGAGGAGCAAACTCCCATGTTTATTGTCTTGGTAATAATGGGGGGCATGTTAAATTTGCTCAAACAGTAATTAGTTACATCATTCAAGTAGATCTAAATGCATATTCCCATGAAACTGATTTGAGAGCAAGTGGTTGGCCTAATTTGGTATTTGTGAATATTTATTTGAGCCAATATGTGTAGGCATAGGCAGATGTTTCATGGAGGATGCATTTATGCATATTTTAAAATGGTATTATTCAATGGTCTAATACAGTACAGACTTTGATTGAGAAACGATGATGTAATACATTTATTTTGCGATCCGGCACCTAAAAACATGTCAGTACACCACTGGTTAGGTCCCAGCATTTGTTGGGGACTAGTGTCCACCGGCGTTTGTTTTATGCCTTAGACATGGGCTCTTGTTTGCCATGTCACTTGGAAGTTTTATGATAAAGCTTTATGTGAAGAATTAGTGCTGCTGTCCACTCTCTGGCCTGCCATGGATGTGAAATTCTCTGACACGGTTGTGACATACGGTTGTGACATACCTCACCTGCAAGCTCCTGTTACCTACAGTACCAGTCAAAAGTTTGGACACAGATACTCATTCAAGGGTTTCTCTTTATATGTACTATTTTCTACATTGTAGAATAGTAGCGAAGACATCAAAACTATGGAATCATGTATTAACCAAAAAAGTGTTAATCCAAATATATTTTATATTTGAGATTCTTCAAAGTCGCCACCTTTTGCCTTGATGACAGCTTTGTACACTCTTGGCATTCTTTCAACCAGCTTCACCTGGAATGTTTTTCCAACAGTCTTGAAGGAGTTCCCACATATGCTGAGCATTTGTTAGACCGCAGAGTGAAGGAAAAGCAGCTAACTCATCCAAAGCCATCTCAATTGGGTTGAGGTCAGGTGATTGTGGAGGCCAGGTCATCTGATGCAGCACTCCATCACTCTTCTTTGTCAAATAGTCCTTACACAGCCTGGAGGTGTGTTGGGTCATTGTCCTGTGGAAAAACAAATGATAGTCCCACTAAGTGCAAACCATATGGGATGGTGTATCGCTGCAGAATGCTGTGGTAGCCATGCTGGTTAAGTGTGCCTTGAATTCTAAATAAATCAGACAGTGTCACCAGCAAAGCACCACCACACCACCTCCTCCAAGCTTCACGGTGGGAACCACACATGCGGAGATCATCTGTTCACCTACTCTGCGTCTCACAAAGACACAGCGTTTGGAACCAAAAATTTGGACTCATCAGACCAAAGGACAGATTTCCCACCGGTCTACCGCTCATGTTTCTTGGCCCAAGCAAGTCTCTTCTTCTTATTGGTGTGCTTTAGTAGTGGTTTCTATGCATGAATCAGGCCTTCATGGTTGAATTGTTGCAATCTCCTCTGAACAGTTGATGTTGCAATATGTCTGTTACTTGAACTCTGTGAAGCATTTATTTGGGCTGCAATTTCTGAGGCTGGTAACTCTAATGAATTCATTTACATTACATTTAAGTCATTTAGCAGACGCTCTTATCCAGAGCGACTTACAAATTGGTGCATTCACCTTATGATATCCAGTGGAACAACCACTTTACAATAGTGCATCTAAATATTTTAAGGGGGGGGGGTTAGAAGGATTACTTTATCCTATCCCAGGTATTCCTTAAAGAGGTGGGGTTTCAGGTGTCTCCGGAAGGTGGTGATTGACTCCGCTGTCCTGGCGTCGTGAGGGAGCTTGTTCCACCATTGGGGTGCCAGAGCAGCGAACAGTTTGGACTGGGCTGAGCGGGAACCATGCTTCCTCAGAGGTAGGGGGGCCAGCAGGCCAGAGGTGGATGAACGCAGTGCCCTTGTTTGGGTGTAGGGCCTGATCAGAGCCTGAAGGTATGGAGGTGCCGTTCCCCACACAGCTCCGTAGGCAAGCACCATGGTCTTGTAGCGGATGCGAGCTTCAACTGGAAGCCAGTGGAGAGAGCGGAGGAGCGGGGTGATGTGAGAGAACTTGGGAAGGTTGAACACCAGACGGGCTGCGGCGTTCTGGATGAGTTGTAGGGGTTTAATGGCACAGGCATGGAGCCCAGCCAACAGCGAGTTGCAGTAATCCAGACGGGAGATGACAAGTGCCTGAATTAGGACCTGCGTCGCTTCCTGTGTGAGGCAGGGTCGTACTCTGCGAATGTTGTAGCGCATGAACCTACAGGATCGGGTCACCGCCTTGATGTTAGTGGAGAACGACAGGGTGTTGTCCAGGATCACGCCAAGGTTCTTAGCACTCTGGGAGGAGGACACAAGGGAGTTGTCAACCGTGATGGCGAGATCATGGAACGGGCAGTCCTTCCCCGGGAGGAAGAGCAGCTCCGTCTTGCCGAGGTTCAGCTTGAGGTGGTGATCCGTCATCCACACTGATATGTCTGCCAGACATGCAGAGATGCGATTCGCCGCCTGGTTATCAGAAGGGGGAAAGGAGAAGATTAATTGTGTGTTCCTCCTCTGCAGCAGAGGTAACTCTGGGTCTTCCTTTCCTGTGGCTGTCCTCAGGAGAGCGCTTGACGGTTTTTGTGACTACACTTTCAGAGTTCTTGAAATTTTCCGGATTGACTTACCTTCATGTCTTAAAGTTGTTTCTCTTTGCTTATTTGAGCTGTTCTTGCCATAATATGGACTTGTTCTATTACCAAATAGGGCTATCTTCTGTATACCACCCCTACCTTGTCACAACACAGAAATTGGTTCAAACGCATTAAGAAGGAAAGAAATTCCACAAATGAACTTTTAAGAAGGCACACCTGTCAATTGAAATGCATTCCAGGTGATTACCTCATGAAGCTGGTTGAGAGAATGCCAAGAGTGTGTAAAGCAGACATCAAAGCAAAGGATGGCTATTTTGAAGAATCTCCAATATAAAATATTTGGATTTGTTTAACCTCTCTGGGAAATGTGGGACACTATTCAACAACCAGTGAAATAGCAGGGCGGCAAATTCAAAACAACAAAAATTTCATAATTCAAATTTCTCAAACATTCAACTATTATATCCCATTTTAAAGATACACTTCTCGTTAATCCAACCACATTGTCCGATTTCAAAAAGGCTTTACGGCGAAAGCATAACATTAGATTATGTTAGGACAGCGCCGAGACAAGAAAAACCACAAAGCCATTTCCAAGCAAGGAGAGGCGTCACAAAAAACAGATACAGCTAAAATGAATCACTAACCTTTGATGATCTTCATCAGATTGCACTCATAGGACTTCATGTTACACAATACATGTATGTTTTGCTCGATAAAGTTCATATTTATATCCAAAACCCCCATTTTACATTGGCGTGTAATGTTCAGAAATGTTTTGCCTCCCAAAACTTCCAGTGAATGAGCACATCAATTTACAGAAATACTCATCATAAACGTTGAGAAAATATTCAACTGTTATTCAAAGAATTATAGATACACTTCTCCTTAATGCAACCGCTGTGTCAGATTTCAAAAATACTTTACAGCGGAAGCACACTTTGCAATAATCTGAGTACAGCGCTCCGAGACGAAACCAAACCCGCAATTTTGTGGAGTCAACAAAACTCAGAAATAACATTAAATATTCACTTACCTTTGATGGTCTTCATCGGAATGCACTCCCAGGAATCCCAGTTCCCCAATAAATGTTCATTTGTTCCGATAAAGTCCATATATATGTCCAAATACCTCCTTTTTGTTGGCGCGTTCGGTAGAGTACTCCAAATGCACTGTGCTCGCGCATTTAAGTTCAGACGAAAAGTCTAAAAAGTTATATTACAGTTCGTAGAAACATGTCAAATGATGTATAGAATCAATCTTTAGGATGTTTTTATCATAAATTTTCCATAATATTCCAACCGGACGATTCCTTTGTCTTCAAAAAGGAAAAGGAACACAGCTAACTCTCACGGGAGTGCGCGCCACTAAGCTCATGTCCTTTTCTCAGTCATCTGACTCCAGGACCTCTTATTCTCTCCCCATTCACAGTAGAAGCATGAAACAACGTTCTAAAGACTGTTGACATCTTGTTAAAGCCTTAGGAAGTGCAAAATGGCCCCACAGACACTGTATACTGGATAGGGAATCACTTGAAAAACTACAAACCTCAGATTTCCACACTTCCTGATTGGATTTTTCTCAGGTTTTTGCCTGCCTGCCTGCCATATGAGTTATGTTATACTCACAGACATCATTCAAACAGTTTTAGAAACTTCATAGTGTTTTCTATCCAAATCTACTAATAATATGCATATCCTACCTTCTGAGCCCGAGTAGCAGGCAGTTTAATTTGGGCACGTCATTCATCTGAATTTCCGAATACTGCCCCCTGTCACTAAAAAGTTAACACGTTTTTGGTTACTACATGATTCCATAGGTGTTATTTCCTAGTTTTTATGTCTTAACTATTATTCTACAATGTAGAAAATAGTAAAAATAAAAACCCTTGAATGAGTAGGTGTGTCCAAACTTTTGACTGGTATTGTAGGTCTACTAAATTTACCGAAAGTCCACACCCTGAAATCATTCTGAGAACCTCAACTTCCTCATAATGCCTACTTGGGCACGGGGAGGGGGAGGGGGAACCCATGTCCTTATCTTTAAAAACATTTTGTCGAAATGTCAAACTGACAGCATCTAGGGGCACCACTAAAAACAACAAATCCAATGCCACCTCTCTTTTTCTCTTATCTCCCTCTCTCTGGTCTGTAGAAACTGCGTCCTCAGGGTCTGGAGCTGCAGCAGGGGGAGCTGGGAGATCTGGTGGAGCAGGAAATGGCTGCCACATCGGCTGCTGTGGAGTCAGCAGCTGCCAGGATAGAGGTAACTAGCTCAACGTGTGTGTGTGTGTGTCACCACCATCACCAAGGAAGAACCAGAATAAAACAGAAATGTGTGTGTGTGTGTGTGTGTGAAAAGAATCCTCTGGTTTCATTTTACAGTAGTACCAACCAAAAGGTGTCTAATTTCCTCTATTGTATCCTATTGACAGGACATGCTCAACAAGTCGCGTGCTGTCGACACAGGGGTTAAGATGGAGGTCAACGAGAGGTGAGTCTCCCACTCCTGGGTTGTGTTCATTAGGCACCGAATGGAAGAAAACGGACTGAAACAGGGAGGGACTACCTGGACGTGTTCAGTAAGAAACGCTCATTTTTTTCATCCCCTTTTACATCGTTTTCATCACGTGCCCTAATGAACACAACCCTGGCTTTGAGAATCACATAACTTTCAAATGAGTGAAACGTTTCATATCAAGATGTGTTGCACAGTGGAGCTGCCGATCGAATGTGTCCTCTATCACCCCCCATAGGATCCTGGCCTCCTGTACAGACCTGATGCAGGCCATCAAAGTGCTCGTGCTGTCTTCCAAAGATCTGCAAAGGGACATTGTGGAGAGTGGCAGAGTGAGAAACAGAAACCTATCATATGTGCATAATAATATAATATACGGAGTGGCTGCGGTTCCGGATTTTCTGGAACCTGACTTGCCGGGGCTATTGATATGGAGATTTATGCGCATGTGCTGTATTTTATTTTGTTTTATTTAGCTGCTGCCCTCTCTGCTGCCTATGTAGCTTCTGCTCAGTGCTCCCACTCCCACTTGACATGGAGGGGGAAATGTCATATTGTACACTAAAGATATGACCGACATGTTCCAACTATGCATTCCATGCCTCAAGCTTTTTTTTTCTTCCAAGGTGTTATGGCTCAAACCGGTGCACCTGGCCCCTACTTCCATACCCCCTTCAAAGGCACTTACATCTTTTGTCTTTCCCATTCACCCTCTGAATGGCACACATACACAATCCATGTCTCAAGGCTTCACAATCCTTCTTTAACCTGTCACCTCCCGTTCATCTACACTGATTTGAAGTGGATTTAACAAGTGACATCGATAAGGGATCATAGCTTTCACCTGGTCAGTCTGTCGTGGAAAGAGCAGGTGTTCCTATTGCTTTGCGCACTCAGTGTATATTCCAATATAATATTTTTTCCCCGTCAGGGGGCAGCATCCATGAAGGAGTTCTATGTCAAGAACTCTCGCTGGACGGAAGGCCTGATCTCAGCCTCCAAAGCCGTGGGCTGGGGCGCCACAGTCATGGTGTAAGTAGTATCACCCTTTCTCTTCTAATGTAACCTTGTATTACAGCAGTGTTGTCACTTTTCCACAACACCATCGTATTCTGGAATACACTCATTTAGGCCAGAAGATTTTCCTGACTACATGACCTGACCAGAAAAAAACTCCACCCCATACTGTATAGCCTATAAGCGTTGAACTAGTAGCATGATGTACTACAGTACCCATAATGCTCTGCGTAATATATCCCATAGAGATGCAGCAGACCTGGTGGTGCAGGGCAAGGGCAAGTACGAGGAGCTGATGGTGTGTTCGCATGAGATCGCAGCCAGCACTGCACAACTGGTGGCCGCATCCAAGGTGAGACGGTACTTCTTGTATGTAATGATTTGGGGTAACTCAAAGTGTGTGCTTGTGCGTGCGTGAGACACTCACTCACAACCGGATCGACACATGCCAAGTTAGATCTCTCTCATCACTCGGTGTGTCAACCATATCTCTACATGTGTTTAAGACACACCGATTCCCATTGGTAACCCATCCACTCTCTGGTCTGTTGGGCAGGTGAAGGCAGACAAAGATAACGCCAACCTGGGCCGCCTGAAGCTGGCATCCAAAGGGGTCACACAGGCCACCGCCGGGGTTGTAGCCTCCACCAAGTCCGGGAAGTCCCAGATCGAGGAGAAAGGTGAGTGGATTAACAGTAGCGTGCCCATGGATTTACACAGTGAGAGATCAACATGACATGTATTGTGACTGAATGTTTTGTGAGTGAATGCTGAATTTCTTTCTCTTATCTTCATCTCCCCCTCCTTTCTCTTCATATGTCCCTCCCTTTTCTCTCTCTCTCCATCTCTCTCCCTCCTATGACTGTGTGCTTCAGACACCATGGATTTCTCCAGTATGACCCTCACTCAGATCAAGAGGCAGGAGATGGACTCACAGGTAAGAGCAATGTGGGGTGGCTGAGTGTGTGTTACAGGTCTAAGTAAACTGTGTTTTTGTGTGTGTTGTCAGGTTTCTGTTCTAGAGCTGGAGACAAAGCTGCAGAAGGAGCGAGAGCGTCTTGGAGAGCTAAGGAAGAAGCACTACGAGCTGGCCGGGGTGGCCGAGGGCTGGGGGGAGGAGGACGAAGGTGCGTATGTGTGTCTCAGAGTGATTACGCAGAGGCACTATGGCAGAAATAGCGATTATGTGTAATTGGTTGTGTTGAAGCCCAGTCTAATATCCCTCTATTCTCCTCACAGGTACAGGTTGAGGTCTGCTCCCCACCTCTCCTCCAACCACAAGACTAACTTCTCTCTCGCTCTGCCTCTTGCCCCATTTATACTCTCTTTGGCCTTTCTCTTTATTTTTTAATCTTTTATGAAAGCCAAATAAAAAAGGTGCTTTTTAAAAATTCTCTTGTTCCCAGCTGCTTCTAATTGGACATTGATGAGGAGGGAAAGTGGCGGGATGGATTGACTACCTGCCTGGCCCGTCCCCCTCGACTGTTGAGAAATATCACACCAGCTGATGGTTCCTCTGTCTTCTACCAAGTATTTATTTCAGTTCTCCAACGGTTCACTTTGTCCCAGTCGGAGCGACTGTGGAGCGACCCACCACGAGCACAAGTTCTTCACAACCAGACATCCTACAATGCATTGCACAAGGGCCAATCCCTCATCAGAGGGAGACTTGACTGATTTCCACATAGACCCCACCCCCTGCCCTCCCCCTGCCTGCCCATGTCTCATCAGTGCAACGAAAACAGCCGTGTTTTTCTCCCACTCAACAGTTGTGTTGCGTTGTTATTCTAAGTGGTAGGGGTTGTTAACTTGTACCCTGTGTTAGAGAGCTAACCCCTTCCCACCCTCACTGCCTCCCCACTTTTCTTTTCTCTTTGAGCCTCTTTTTCTACTCACTGTGAGCTTTTACATCTCTAACACAAACCCCATCTAAGCTATACGCCCACCGGGATACGGACTTATGCCTTTTCACCTCCTGTTTTTAAGACCATGATGACTGTTGTTGTTGTTATTATTATTATTATTATTATTATTATTATTAGAGTTGACTGTTTAGATGCCCAGCTACCCTGTGGATACAAAAAAGCCCAGGAATATTTAATGGGGGCTTAGGTTTGCTAAAGGCACAAGTGTAGCATGTCTGAGCAGCCAGAGGACTGTTGCTGGAGTTGAAGCTAGAGATGAAGTGGTGTGTGTGTGTGTGTGTGTGTGACGGTCTGGGGCTGCTTTGAACCCCTGGTTGTATTCATTAGGCACAACACGGAAGAAAAGCTAGTACCTGAACGTGTCCAATATGAAACGCTTGTTTCCGCTTTCTAAACGGTATGCTACGCCGTGTCCTATTGAACAGGACACTGATCATGATGGACCGTTGAATGGCTGTGGCTCTGAGCTTCATGGTGTCAAACGTCGCCGGAAAAAGGACTTCCTTAAGCTGACGTCTGATAATTTACCCTTCTCCACTGCACTCCCCCCTCATTGATTTGAAAGGAATGGACTTGTGTAAGAAATCTGGTGGAGTGAGCAAGTAATAAGCAGAAAGGTAGGGAATTGGAACGCAGCCCTACACACCCACACTGCTGGGTTCTTATCAGCTTCCCCAGATGACGTAGCTGTAAAGCCTAGGAAGGGAAACCGACAACTTCCATCATCATCTGTCTACACTAGCAATAACACCTGGGCTGTGTTCATTAGGCACCAAATGGAAGAAAACGGACTGAAACAGGAAGGGTATACCTGGACCTGTGTAATATGTTAAATTGTCACACGAGGGCAGTGTTGCACAGCAGAGCTACCACATTAGAGACTCATGAATTCTCCTCGCCTCTCTTGCCAGTGGTCACTACTGCTCTTCAATCTGGCTTAATGAAAAGTATTGGGAATATTGTATGTTGTCGAGTACACCATGAGTTAGATTAGTAGGGTTTCATCCAGTATTTGTTTTCCTTTCAAATACTTTAGCTGCGCTTGATTGAGCTTGCCTGGCGCCATGGAACCAATGAAATAGTCCCAAATGTACTTCAAAACACGCCCATGTGGCACTCCAGTCAGGCTCAATGAAACCCAATGCAATTCAAAAAGATGTATGAATCCTATTTGGACCCTGATCTGGTTTAATCACAGTATACTTTCTCTGTGTGTGATGCTCTTTGAGTTTGTCTTCCTGCGTGTCTTAATGCCCCTTTGAGGTTTTATTATTCTGCTCTGCTTTTGGTTGTTTTATATAAAAAGTTGTGACACTGGGTATTTAATGATGATTTAACGGTGTACTTCCTGGTTATTGACCTCTCACCCTTTGGTTTGTGTCTGTAGTCCAACCAGCTCAGCCAGCCTTTCAAACTGCCGCTCACTGTAGTCGATGAGAAACAAACAGTACTCAAAATAACATTTAAATAATGTCTTTGTATGATATGCTAAAAACTATGTATCTGCGTATAATTTTTTCAGTTTTTAAAATTAAATATTTCAACTCATTAATATGACAAACCTGTTTTTTTGTTGTTTTTTGCTCACTTCAATGCAGACTGACCAAGGTAAGCTGGCACCATTTTTTTTTTAAAGTACTTAAAATGTTCATGAATATTTAATGTTTAAAACCCTTAAGTGATCAGGAAAATGTATCATTGAAATGATTGAGTGACTCGTGGGTTATTTCCAGATATCCCATTCCTCGTTTAGGACGTTATCTCATGCACTCTTTTTAAGGATTCTATGGGATGTAATGCACTTGGGGAGAATTATTATGAAACGTTTGAATCATAGTGATTGATACAGGAGCTGTAGGATGGATGTCTGGCTCTGTACTGTCAGGAACGGTCAAGAGTGGATTGTCTAACATTTAATAATTGTTTAATGTAGCAAGATGAACTAAGTTCCTTCTGTGTGTTGTACAGTAATACTGTTATATAAGTGAGATTAGTTGTGGACGAAACACTGTTGTTTAATGTCAAGACAATGGAACTAAAGGTAGGTGGGGGGGGGGTCAAACCATACCTTTCATATCACTCAATCTATTCAGCACAGTTTTGAATAGTAGGGGTATAGTATTTACACAGTATTAACATCCATTGTTACTGCTATAGTATACAGTAAGATGGATTGGAGAAAGAACATATCCTCTTTCAATGTTCAGCTAGAGCCTTTGTGGAAAGTATTGATTTGATTTATTGCATGGAAAAACAGTCCTTTTTAACTGTCTCCCATTGATCTGAGAGTAGACTAATGCACCAATATCCCGCTTTCTTTTCCACTCATTAAAGGCCTGTTTACAAATACCAAGAAACGTACCTGATTCAAGTCAATTCCTTGACATCTGTATTTACTAAGACATTGCTACCAACATCAATGCCCAAGAAAGTACACTGTTGGTTAAAGTTATGTACAGCTGTTTAGCATTTGTCTTCTTCATTCTTTGAACACCGCTCCTTATTGTAACACAAGGCTTCTGTGAGGTTGCCTGTCATGTAGATCAGGGAATCGTGTCTGTCTGCTCTATTCATTATATTTCTGTCTGGAACATTCTGAACATTTCACCTCATGGAATAGACCACAGTATCCAGCCTAATAATTAGTCAATCTTAATCTGATCGCCCTTCATTATATCTGCCAGCTAGACTGCATGGCAAGGAAGACCTACAGTATCTCAATCTGGGGTATCACTGCAATTCCATAAAACCCTGAGCGCTCATCAGTCCTGGAGGGAAGATCTGGTTTTGCATGTGTGTGAGCGTGACACTCTAAAAATATACATTTCAAAGTGGAAATTGAGTATGAATGAAAGTATATAATCTGAGACAAATGTGGAGATTACAACAATCTCTAATCTAGAGGGAAAGTATGAACTACAGAGGACAGTGCGTACCGCCCAGTACATCACTGGGGCCAAGCTTCCACCCATACAGGACCTATATACCAGGTGGTGTCAGAGGAAGGCCCTAAAAATTGTCAGACTCCAGCCACCCTAGTCATAGACTGTTCTCTCTGCTACCGCACGGCAAGCGGTACCGGAGCGCCAAGTCTAGGTCCAAGAGGCTTCTAAACAGCTTCTACCCCCAAGCAATAAGACTCCTGAACATATAATCAAATGGCTACCCAGACTATTTGCATTGACCCCCCCTTTACTCTGCTGGTACTCTCTGTTATCTATGCATAGTCACTTTAATAACTCTACCTACATGTACATATTACCTCGACTACCTGGTGGCCCCGCACATTGACTCTGTACCGGTACCCCCTGTATATAGCCCCGCTATTGTTATTTTACTGCTGCTCTTTAATGATTTGTTACTTTTATTTATTTTTTTAGGATTTTTCTAAACTGCATTGTTGATTTAAGGGCTTGTAGGTAAGCGTTTCACTGTTGTATTTGGCGCATGTGACAAATACAATTAGATTGGATTTGAACCTGCATTAACTCCTGAATCAGTTTTTTTTTTTTCAATCTCCCACACTTCTATACTGCATACACAGACAGCAGTGCAGTACCATTCTTCATTGTGAACAGGTGTCAGGCTCTACATGTCCTCTCTCTGTGTACTGTACTGTACTGGTGCTGTACTATAGGCCTCAGCTATGGCTGATCTGTGTCTCCTTCCTGCCTGAGACCAGACCCGAGCACCTGGCGAAGAAATCTGACCACACACACCAGTGTCTGTATTCCTTTTTTTATATATTAACCAGAGTTTACCCAATGTATACATTTATTTTCAATTGTTCATTATCAATGTTCTGTACAACACTGTGGAGGATGCTGTTTGCTCAGCTGTTGTTTGGCTGATTTGTGTTGTAGGCTTATGCAGTGTTGTGTCCTCTCTAATCCATTACAAGCAGGGAGGGGGAGGTGGACAGGGAGGTGTGATGCATGGCTCCAAGAGGCTGAGCTATTTTTAGTTCCCTGCGGTTGGTTGGGAGCTGAGCAGGCACTAGGCTCTATAAAATCGAGAGAGCTCTCCCGCTATACTCCGACGACTGAGGTTCTCGTCATGATGCCTGGATGGACCCCATGTCCCAAACAAACAACACATCCATTCAGACACTACAGCCCTCTAGTTGCTGTCATCACAGATGTTGATCTTGACAGGGTTGTCAAGATCAAATAAGGTCTGGGTCATTTTATCATTTTATTTATCGGATAGTGACTCTGGTTCTGTTGTGTAGTGCTTTGGGTATATGAGAAAAACAATATATCCCACTGAGGAAAAGTGGACAATGACAGTAGAACAACGCCCGTAACAGCACATGCAGAATCCCAATATAAGATGGAGTCTAAGTAACCGTCACATGCTAGCTCATTTGTAGGATGCGTGTTATCAGTAGGGCCAGGAGATTTTTCCTGACCACATGACCTGACCTTGTAAAATAATTTTTGCCTAGCTGCGTTACAAGACTTTATTGTAGAGTAGACCTTTTCCTCTACTTGGAACCAGGTGCTGTAGTCTTTGTGTGCCTTTTACAGGGTTAAAGCCCTAAAAAAGGAGCCCATATTGTGAAGCCAGGCCATGTGAATGTAATCACTGTTCAATGTTTGTGTGAATAAGGGTGTCAGCCATAGGAACAATAAACTATGATCAAACCCAGCCTGCCTCACTGGAGGCCTTTTGATTACATTGTTTTCGCTTGCCTTGCACATTGAACAAAAGTCATTGTGCATAGTTAGCATTGGCTCGCGAAACTGCCTCTAACTTCCTTCATACTGGACACAGAAATTGTATCCACAAGTTCATCTGACTTTGGGGACGTAGATGAATTTCCAAAATCCCGAAGTATCTCTTTAAGAGACTGTTCAGTAACTGTCCAGTGACATGAGGTCACTGGACAATAAAATAAAGAGCTGGCTCTCCTCTAAGGGCTGTGGTTCTTGAAAGCAAACAAACAAAACAGCAAATGATGCTGCTTTCTCAGGGGCGATGATGTTTCACCAACACATACTGAGACGGAGTGCCTCCTGTTCACTGGACAGCTTTTAGAGGTTAGCCGAGTCCCCGGTGAGTTCCTTATGGTGAGATATCACACCAATATACTCTTTAACAAGTAGGGAGGCAGTGTTGCTGTTCGCTTTTAGAAACTCCCAATGAAAACCATACATCTTTAAGAAGAACAGAGGGAACGTTACCAGCTACAGCTCTAGTCACAGTTCACAGTCATAGGACCGTTTTGAGTGTTGTTTCTCAATCTGTTCACAGAAAGATGATTTGAAGCTTGTGGGTTTGTCGTGAAGCCTTGTACGGCTAAAAGGAGCCGCAAACGAGCAAGGCAATGAATTAAGTAGGAGGGTAAACTACATTCATTGTGTTTTCTTTCCCTGCTATAGACAGCCAGTCTGTGTGGGTTGGTTTCTGTCCTCGGGCCGGGGCAGGGAAACAGTAGGAGCAGTGAAATGTCAAGAAGCGAGTCCTAACTCGCCCTCTGCGTCGGCTGTGGGTCTGTACGGAGAAGACTGGCTGATTGCCGTGATGATCAGGGGAAGTGATGATCACACAATGATATGAATGAACAAGTCCAATCATTCATTCAACCTCATCAGATGTGTGCATCCACTTTCTGTAATCAGGTTGTACAGTATGTGTAGTAGTCAGGGGTACAACTTTGGTTTTAGAAGTGGGAGGGACATATATATATATATATATATATATATGACATGGTGGTTGGAACCAAAATGTACATACATATAAATAGCAGAATCAATGGCAGCTTTACCTTATCTATAGCAGCTCTTGAGGATTGACTACATCACCAATTCTAGCCTCATCAAAAGCAAATGTGATTATTTTAGCTCAACCCATGCTGTTTTAGTTGGAACGGGAACAGATTTTAGGGGAGAATGTGTGGGCTGATGTCACACCTACAAATAGTTTCTGTATATTTCTTACCTATCCCCTCCTTTCTCACTCTCCCTCTCCTATGCTTTTCCTCCCTCCCTTCTCCCTTGCTGTCCCTCTCCTTTCACGATCTTCTCACTTCTCTCTCCTATCATTCGCTCTCTCTCTCTCTCCTTCCCCTTCCAACTTGTCTCCCCTGGTGGAGGGGTTTCCAGGGGAGGCTTGGTGCCAGGCTGAGAAGGGGCTCCGCTGCCCGGCCGGTCCGCCTCTCTCTTAGATCATTGCAGCAGATGTTGCTGTGTTTGCATTGGGCCCGATCTCTTAGCAACCACACAGGCTCTATTTTGTGGAGCTGTGGCACAGTGGTAGGAGCTGGTGTTGTGCACTGTCTGTCTGTCTGGACTCGGCCTTTACACCCTCAGACCAATGGGCCATAAATATGGCGTTGTGAAACAAACGGATAGAGTTATTCTGTACTATGAATAAAGTAAGAAAGGAAGCACAAGGCGTTTGCTTCACCCAAGTGCTGCTTTAGTTTAACCTGTGGCAGCAATTGCACCCATCAGCTATTGGCCCAGAACTGTTATGAAAGTATGTGAGCCATACTGTATCACTCACACAGCCTTCATGAAGGTACTGTGTTGCCTACTACCAGGGGTGCAACTTTCACTGGGGACGGGGCGACATGTCCGTCCGCCCCTCCGAGGAAACGGTGTGCTTTAGGACCATGCGGCCACCTCCGAGCAGTTGGTTGGGCTGTTTGGAGTGTTTAACCGACTGGATAAAAAATATATACATTTATACAATACCAGTCAAAAGTTTGGACACAGCTACTCATTCAAGGGTTTTTCTTTATTTTTACTATTTTCTACATGTAGAATAATAGTGAAGACATAATGCCAAGAGTGTGCAAAGCCCTCATCAAGGCGTAGGGTGGCTACTTTGAAGAATCTCAAATATAAAATATATTTTGATTTGTTTAACACTTCTCTGGTTACTACATGATTCCATATGTGTTACTTCATAGTTTTGTCTTCACGATTATTCTACAATGTAGAAAATAGTCAATATAAAGAAAGACCCTAAAATGAGGCGGTGTGTCCAAACCTTTGACTGGTACTGTATATGTTCAGTGTATCAGCATAGAATATGATAGTGACAGAGGCTAAGGACAGACCAGAGCTATATATATATATATATATATATATACTACTCAAAAAAATAAAGGGAACACTTAAACAACACAATGTAACTCCAAGTCAATCACACTTCTGTGAAATCAAACTGTCCACTTAGGAAGCAACACTGATTGACAATACATTTCACATGCTGTTGTGCAAATGGAATAGACAACAGGTGGAAATTATAGGCAATTAGCAAGACACCCCCAATAAAGGAGTGGTTCTGCAGGTGGTGACCACAGACCACTTCTCAGTTCCTATGCTTCCTGGCTGATGTTTTGGTCACTTTTGAATGCTGACGGTGCTTTCACTCTAGTGGTAGCATGAGACGGAGTCTACAACCCACACAAGTGGCTCAGGTAGTGCAGCTTATCCAGGATGGCACATCAATGCGAGCTGTGGCAAGAAGGTTTGCTGTGTCTGTCAGCGTAGTGTCCAGAGCGTGGAGGCGCTACCAGGAGACAGGCCAGTACATCAGGAGACGTGGAGGAGGCCGTAGGAGGGCAACAACCCAGCAGCAGGACCGCTACCTCCGCCTTTGTGCAAGGAGGAGAAGGAGGAGCACTGCCAGAGCCCTGCAAAATGACCTCCAGCAGGCCACAAATGTGCATGTCTGCTCAAATGGTCAGAAACAGACTCCATGAGGGTGGTATGAGGGCCCGGCGTCCACAGGTGGGGGTTGTGCTTACAGCCCAACACCGTGTAGGACGTTTGGCATTTGCCAGAGAACACCAAGATTGGCAAATTCGCCACTGGCGCCCTGTGCTCTTCACAGATGAAAGCAGCTTCACACTGAGCACGTGACAGACGTGACAGTCTGGAGACGCCGTGGAGAACGTTCTGCTGCCTGTAACATCCTCCAGCATGACCGGTTTGGCGGTGGGTCAGTCAGGGTGTGGGGTGGCATTTCTTTGGGGGGCCGCACAGCCCTCCATGTGCTCGCCAGAGGTAGCCTGACTGCCATTAGGTACCGAGATGAGATCCTCAGACCCCTTGTGAGACCATATGCTGGTGCGGTTGGCCCTGGGTTCCTCCTAATGCAAGACAATGCTGGACCTCATGTGGCTGGAGTGTGTCAGCAGTTCCTGCAAGAGGAAGGCATTGATGCTATGGACTGGCCCGCCCGTTCCCCAGACCTGAATCCAATTGAGCACATCTGGGACATCATGTCTCGCTCCATCCACCAACGCCACGTTGCACCACAGACTGTCCAGGAGTTGGCGGATGCTTTAGTCCAGGTCTGGGAGGAGATCCCTCAGGAGACCATCCGCCACCTCATCAGGAGCATGCCCAGGCGTTGTAGGGAGGTCATACAGGCACGTGGAGGCCACACACACTACTGAGCCTCATTTTGACTTGTTTTAAGGACATTACATCAAAGTTGGATCAGCCTGTAATCCAGACCTCCATGGGTTGATAAATTGGATTTCCATTGATTATTTTTGTGGTCAGCACATTCAACTATGTAAAGAAAAAAGTATTTAATAAGATTATTTCATTCATTCAGATCTAGGAAGTGTTATTTTAGTGTTCCCTTTATTTTTTGGAGCAGTGTATATATATATATATATATATATATATATATATAGCTCTGGTCTGTCCTTAGCCTATTTCACCATCATATTTTATGTCACTACCATATTCTGTTCTATACAGAAAGAACATGGACCCTGATACTTGATCCCATATGGTGGTACAGTGAGGGGAAAAAAGTATTTGATCCCCTGCTGATTTTGTACGTTTGCCCACTGACAAAGAAATGATCAGTCTATAATTTTAATGGTAGGTTTATTTTAACAGTGAGAGACAGAATAACAACAAAAACATCCAGAAAAATGCATGTCAAAAATGTTATAAATTGATTTACATTTTAATGAGGGAAATAAGTATTTGACCCCCTCTCAATCAGAAAGATTTCTGGCTCCCAGGTGTCTTTTATACAGGTAACGAGCTGAGATTAGGAGCACACTCTTAAAGGGAGTGCTCCTAATCTCAGTTTGTTACCTGTATGAAAGACACCTGTCCACAGAAGCAATCAATCAGATTCCAAACTCTCCACCATGGCCAAGACCAAAGAGCTCTCCAAGGATGTCAGGGACAAGATTGTAGACCTACACAAGGCTGGAATGGGCTACAAGACCATCGCCAAGCAGCTTAGTGAGAAGGTGACAACAGTTGGTGCGATTATTCGCAAATGGAAGAAACACAAAAGAACTGTCAATCTCCCTCGGCCTGGGGCTCCATGCAAGATCTCACTTCGTGGAGTTGCAATGATCATGAGAACGGTGAGGAATCAGCCCAGAACTACACGGGAGGATCTTGTCAATGATCTCAAGGCAGCTGGGACCATAGTCACCAAGAAAACAATTGGTAACACACTACGCCGTGAAGGACTGAAATCCTGCATCGCCCGCAAGGTCCCCCTGCTCAAGAAAGCACATATACATGCCCGTCTGAAGTTTGCCAATGAACATCTGAATGATTCAGAGGACAACTGGGTGAAAGTGTTGTGGTCAGATGAGACCAAAATGGAGCTCATTGGCATCAACTCGCCGTGTTTGGAGGAGGAGGAATGCTGCCTATGACCCCAAGAACACCATCCCCACCGTCAAACATGGAGGTGGAAACATTATGCTTTGGGGGTGTTTTTCTGCTAAGGGGACAGGACAACTTCACCGCATCAAAGGGACGATGGATGGGGCCATGTACCGTCAAATCTTGGGTGAGAACCTCCTTCCCTCAGCCAGGGCATTGAAAATGGGTCGTGGATGGGTATTCCAGCATGACAATGACCCAAAACACACGGCCAAGGCAACAAAGGAGTGGCTCAAGAAGAAGCACATTAAGGTCCTGGAGTGGCCTAGCCTGTCTCCAGACCTTAATCCCATAGAAATTCTGTGGAGGGAGCTGAAGGTTCGAGTTGCCAAACGTCAGCCTCAAAACCTTAATGACTTGGAGAAGATCTGCAAAGAGGAGTGGGACAAAATCCCTCCTGAGATGTGTGCAAACCTGGTGGCCAACTACAAGAAACGTCTGACCTCTGTGATTGCCAACAAGGGTTTTGCCACCAAGTACTAAGTCATGTTTTGCAGAGGGGTCAAATACTTATTTCCCTCATTAAAATGCTAATCAATTTATAACATTTTTGACATGCGTTTTTATGTTTTTTGTTGTTGTTATTCTGTCTCTCACTGTTCAAATAAACCTACCATTAAAATTATAGACTGATCATTTCTTTGTCAGTGGGCAAACGTACAAAATCAGCAGGGGATCAAATACTTTTTTCCCTCACTGTATATCCAAGACCAACATAGCACGCAGAACACATCCAATACAGGTATCAAGGTGATGCTTTAATTGACCAAGTTCCAATGATATTGTCACTCCTAACTCCTACTTTACAAAAGACACTAAAATTGAAACATTTTTAAAGAGTAAAAAAGTAGTAAATATCGTTCAACCGACGAGGGCTATACCAGAGAAAGCATGGCAAGAATCCAAATCATATGACGATCATAGATAAGAGACATTACATATTACTATTTACATTTAGTAACACAGTCAGATTTACATATATTATCATTTATGTATACAGTGCCTTCGGAAAGTATTCAGACCCCTTGACTTTTCCCACATTTTGTTACATTACAGCCTTATTCTACAACTACATTTTTACAAATTACATTTGTAAAAATCCTCAGCAATCTACACACAAAACCTAATAATGACAAAGCGAAAAAAGGTTCGAGTTTTGCTAATTTATAAAATAATACAAAACAGAAATACCTTATTTATATAAGTATTCAGACCCTTTGCTATGAGACTTGAAATTGAGCTCATGTGCATCCTGTTTCCATTGATCATCCTTGAGATGTTTCTACAACTTGATTGGCGTCCACCTGTGGTAAATTCAGTTGATTGGATATGATTTGGAAATGCACACACCTGTCTATATATAAGGTCCCACAGTTGACACTGCATGTCAGAAAAAAAACCAAGCCATGAGGTTGAAGGAATTGTCCGTAGAGCGCAGAGACAGGAATGTGTCAAGGCACAGATCTGGGAAGGGTACCAAAACATTTCTGCAGCATTGAAGGTCCCCAAGAACACAGTGGCCTCCATCATTCTTAAACGGAAGAAGTTTGGAACCACCGAGACTCTTCCTAGAGCTGGCTGCCCGGACGAACTGAGCAATCGGGGGAGAAGGGCCTTGGTCAGGGAGGTGACCAAGAACCCGATAGTCACAGACAGAGCTCTAGAGTTCTTCTGTGGAGATGGGAGAACTTTCCAAAAGGACAACCATCTTTGCAGCACTCCACCAATCAGGCCTTTATGGTAGAGTGGCCAGACAGACCCACTCCTCAGTAAAAGGCACATGACAGTCCGCTTGGAGTTTGCCAAAAGGCACCTAAAGATTCTCAGACCATGAGAAACAAGATTCTCTGGTCTGATGAAACCTGGCACCATCCCTACGGTTAAGCATGGTGGTGGCAGAATCATGCTGTGGGCATGTTTTCAGCGGCAGGGACTGGGAGACTAGTCAGGATCGGGCAAAGCTGAATGGAGCAAAGTACAGAGAGATCCTTGATGAAAACCTGCTCCAGAGTGCTCAGGACCTCAGACTGGGGCAAAGGTTCACCTTCCAACAGGACAATGACCCTAAGCACACAGCCAAGACAACGCAGGAGTGGCTTCGGGACAAGTCTCTGAATGTCCTTGAGTGGCCCAGCCAGAGCCCGGACTTAAACCTGATCGAACATCTCTGGAGAGACCTGGAAATAGCTGTGCAGCAACGCTCCCCATCTAACCTGACAGAGCTTGAAAGATCTGCAGAGAATAATGGGATTAACTCCCCAAATACAGGTGTGCCAAGCTTGTAGCGTCATACCCAAGGAGACTCGAGGCTGTAATCCCTGCCAAAAGGTGCTTCAACAAAGTACTGACTAAAGGGCCTGAATACTTATGTAAAATTTCATTTTTTTATTTTCAATAAATTAGCAAAAATTTCTAAACCTGTTTTTGCTTTGTCATTATGGTATATTGTGTGTAGATGGGGGGGGGGGGGACAATGTAATCCATTTTAGAATAAGGCTGGAACCTAACAAAATGTGGAAAAAGTCAAGAGGTCTGAATACTTTCCCGAAGGCACTGTATATTAAGATCTGTCATTTACAAAAATCATAATGCATTATATCACAAAAAGAAAAAGGCTATCCATAACCTTGGCTTTTAACAACAATTCTCAACCTCACGTTTGGCAACATTTTGACCCAAGCAAAAAAAAGTTTTTTTAGATATATATTTGTGTTTGGTCAATTTATGGTAGATGGGTGGGTTCTTTGGTTGTGCTAGGGACGTCTACAGCCTCTGATTGGAAGTCTCGACTGCCAGTCAGTTGCCGTGGATACCAAGGAGATTAGTTTGATTAGTTGTGTTGCTTAGTTGGCTTCTGTTCATAAAATCCACAGGTCTACTGTACAGCTTTGCGGTTCAGTGTTTTAAGTGAGGGCCAGGTAGTAAGTTAGTGTGTGTAACAATCTATGAACTGCTATGGTCATCCCAGACTGAAAGAAAGCTTCAGAACATCAACCTTTCAGAACGTCATAAGAGCATCTCCTAAAGGCCTCCACATCCTAACTGCTTCAGTGGCCAAAACACTAGAACCAATCTCCAAGCCTGTTCAAGTCAGAGCTTCAAAATTCAAAGCTGCTCAATTTAATCCAAAGTGGTGATGGTAGATGTATCCTGACTTACATCAGACACAACACATGAAGGATCCAAACATCACAAGACATGATTTCAGGCATCTACGGATGATGGAGAAAGCCAAAACACTGACTGAGCAGATTCTTCTCAGTTTAGACTTAAATCCTTCACACTCCCTATCATCCTGACTCTCACAACAACAACTGCTGCCGCTGAAACCTAGAGTGGATCACACAGCTGTGCAACCAGCTGCTACTCCAACCTCACAACCAGGGTGGATTAGACTCCAGAATCAGGACCTGCCCTTTCCCTGACCCTCCTCCCCTTAACCCTTCCCTCACCCAGCCCCCAGAGGCCTCATCACTGTCCCAGCTGGCACGGCATTGGGTGGATTAGATCAGATGGATTTGGGGATAATCATTTTAGGCCATCTCATTCCCATACAGACGAGAGCTCCCATCAGCTCTTTAACCCAAGTCTACTGACCCTGCCAGGGCCTGGTCCCTCCTCACACTGCAGGCCAGCCAGCCCTAACATATATATAGTAACACAACAACACTGGCCTTGGCCTGGCTCTCCATCTGAAGAGCTACCCATCAGGCTGGGATGTTGGTCGGGGACATACATGTTTGTGTGTGTGTGTGTGTGTGTGTGTGTGTGTGTGTGTGTGTGTGTGTGTGTGTGTGTGTGTGTGTGTGTGTGTGTGTGTTTGCTTGCCATTGTGCATGTGTCTGGTGGTGTCCATCCATCTCCAATGACATCCTCCTCCAGTCCAGACACACACAGAACCCAGAGGGGCAGGTCAGGCTGCTACTACAGCCACACACACTCCCCTACTACTTCCACCCTGGAGGCTGCTGGTGTGTCATCAGGAGGGGAGGACAGAGGTCCATGGTAAATCAAAGTCGCACACTCACCCCCTTCCCTCCCATCCACCCCATTCAACCCCGAACCGAGTCACGGACGGCGCTTTGTTTTTCAGTCCCAGCCGTTGTCCTTGATCATGTGAGCCAGCTCGATGATGAACTTGCCCTCCTTGTACTTCTGACTGCTCTCAAAGGCATGCTCCTGTAGGGGAGTGTCAAGGTGGGGGAAGAGACAGGGTGGGGGAAAGGGGGGAGAGATGGAGGGAAAGGGGAGAGAGGGAAGGGGGGAGAGAAGATTAGGCTTTTCCAGGATGAGAAACTTCACACTCATTGCCACTGCAAACACTGTCCTCTGATTTCACCTCCCTTCCTTACTGAACCACGTTATATAATGGAGCATTGCAAGGAGTGCTGTAGGCCACTGCAGATTACAAATGATTACAAATGTAATCAAATGTTTTTACTGTACATCTCAATATCCTGTTTAGTCTTTTCTATTCAAGCAGAGAGACATCAGGTTTCACGTTCTGGAAGTCCACTCGGTCAAGCGTCTGTGGAACTCGCCGACGGTGTAGAAACAATCGTGTCAGGGATATTAATGGCCTCGCCCCACGTTTCGTTATATCTGGACAGACGTGTGAGGTATGTGTGTGTGTGTGTGAGAGTCATAACAACCCCCCCCCCCCACACACACACACACACACACACACACACACACACAGGGGTCTGAGGGGGGAAGTGGCAGTGACTACCAGGCATAAAGCCATGCTGATAAACGGGACAGCTGGTATGTGGAGCGGCTGTGTGTTCCACATTGACCTGCTGCTAGAAATACCACCTTTACTAAACACTGAACATGGAGGCACAATTATATTTCAGAGCAAATATAAAGCTGTCCAAATCTATTACTAATATATATATACACAGGGGAGCAACTGGTTTTAGAAGTGGGGGGACAGAACTTTTTTTTATCCAGTCGGATAAACACTCCAAACAACACACCCGATCGCTCAGAGACATCCGCATGGTCCTAAAGCACACCATTGCCTCGTTTTGTATCACATTACAATGATAAAACTGGGGATGGACCAAATTGCAATTTCTGAATGAAAGTTTTATCATTGTAATGTGATACAAAACGAGGCAATGGTGTGCTTTAGGACCATGTGGATGTCTCTCTCTATATATATACCACATTCATCTGTACAAACAATAGCACGCAAGTATAAACACCACGGGACCACGCAGCCGTCATACCACTCAGAAAGGAGACGCGTTTAGTCTCTTACAGATTAACGTACTTGGGTGCGAAAAGTGCAAATCAATCCCAGAACAGCAAAGGACCTTGTGAAGATGCTGGAGGAAACAGGAACAAAAGTATCTATATCCACAGGAAAACCAGTCCTATATCGACATAACCTGAAAGGCTGCTCAGCAAGGAAGAAGCCACGGCTCCAAAACCGCCATAAAAAGCCAGACTACGGTTTGCAACTGCACATGGGGACAAATATCACATTTTTTGGAGAAATGTCCTCTGGTCTGATGAAACAAAAATAGAACTGTTTGGCCATAATGACCATCGTTATGTTTGGAGGAAAAAGGGGGAGGCTTGCAAGCCGAAGAACACCATCCCAACCATGAAGCACGGGGGTGGCAGCATCATGTTGTGGGGGTGTTTTGCTGCAGGAGGGGCTGGTGCACTTCACAAAATAGATGGCTTCATGAGGAAGGAAAATTATGTGGCTATATTGAAGCAACATCTCAAGACATCAGTCAGGAAGTTAAAGATTGGTCGCAAATGGGTCTTCCAAATGGGCAATGACCCCAAGCATACTTCCAAAGTTGTGGCAAAACGACTTAAGGACAAGAAAGTCAAGGTATTGGAGTGGCCATCACAAAGTCCTGACCTCAATCCTATAGAAAATTTGTGGGCAGAACTGAAAAAGCGTGTGCGAGCAAGGAGGCCTACAAACCTGACTCAGTTACACCAGCTCCGTCAGGAGGAATGGGCCAAAATTCACCCAACTTAATTTGGGTAGCTTGTGGAAGGCTACCCGAAACATTTGCCCCAAGTTAAACAATATAAAGGTAATGCTACCAAATACAAATTGAGTGTATGTAAACTTCTGACCCACTGGGAATGTGATGAAAGAAATAAAAGCTGAAATAAATCATTCCCTCTACTATTATTCTGACATTTCACATTCTTAAAATAAAATGGTGATCCTAACTGACCTAAAACAGGGAATTTTAACTAGGATTAAAAGTCAGGAATTGTGAAAAACTGAGTTTAAATGTATTTGGCTAAAGTGTATGTAAACTTCCGACTTCAACTGTATGTATGCATGCATGCATGTACAGTGCCTTGCGAAAGTATTCGGCCCCCTTGAACTTTTCGACCTTTTGCCACATTTCAGGCTTCAAACATAAAGATATAAAACTGTAACTTTTTGTGAAGAATCAACAACAAGTGGGACACAATCAGGAAGTGGAACGAAATTTATTGGATATTTCAAACTTTTTTAACAAATAAAAAACTGAAAAATTGGGCGTGCAAAATTATTCAGCCCCCTTAAGTTAATACTTTGTAGCGCCACCTTTTGCTGCGATTACAGCTGTAAGTAGCTTGGGGTATGTCTCTATCAGTTTTGCACATCGAGAGACTGACATTTTTGCCCATTCCTCCTTGCAAAACAGCTCGAGCTCAGTGAGGTTGGATGGAGATCGTTTGTGAACAGCAGTTTTCAGATCTTTCCACAGATTCTCGATTGGATTCAGGTCTGGACTTTGACTTGGCCATTCTAACACCTGGATATGTTTTTGTGAACCATTCCATTGTAGATTTTGCTTTATGTTTTGGATCATTGTCTTGTTGGAAGACAAATCTCCGTCCCAGTCTCAGGTCTTTTGCAGACTCCATCAGGTTTTCTTCCAGAATGGTCCTGTATTTGGCTCCATCCATCTTCCCATCAATTTTAACTATCTTCCCTGCCCCTGCTGAAGAAAAGCAGGCCCAAACCATGATGCTGCCACCACCATGTTTGACAGTGGGGATGGTGTGTTCAGGGTGATGAGCTGTGTTGCTTTTACGCCAAACATAACGTTTTGCATTGTTGCCAAAAAGTTCGAATTTGGTTTCATCTGACCAGAGCACCTTCTTCCACATGTTTGGTGTGTCTCCCAGGTGGCTAGTGGCAAACTTTAAACGACACTTTTTATGGATATCTTTAAGAAATGGCTTTCTTCTTGCCACTCTTCCATAAAGGCCCGATTTGTGCAGTATACGACTGATTGTTGTCCTATGGACAGAATCTCCCACCTCAGCTGTAGATCTCTGCAGTTCATCCAGAGTGATCATGGGCCTCTTGGCTGCATCTCTGATCAGTCTTCTCCTTGTATGAGCTGAAAGTTTAGAGGGACGGCCGGGTCTTCGTAGATTTGCAGTGGTCTGATACTCCTTCCATTTCAATATTATCGCTTGCACAGTGCTCCTTGGGATGTTTAAAGCTTGGGAAATCTTTTTGTATCCAAATCCGGCTTTAAACTTCTCCACAACAGTATCTCGGACCTGCCTGGTGTGTTCCTTGTTCTTCATGATGCTCTCTGCGCTTTAAACGGACCTCTGAGACTATCACAGAGCAGGTGCATTTATACAGAGACTTGATTACACACAGGTGGATTCTATTTATCATCATTAGTCATTTAGGTCAACATTGGATCATTCAGAGATCCTCACTGAACTTCTGGAGAGAGTTTGCTGCACTGAAAGTAAAGGGGCTGAATAATTTTGCACGGCCAATTTTTCAGTTTTTTATTTGTTAAAAAAGTTTGAAATATCCAATAAATTTCGTTCCACTTCATAATTGTGTCCCACTTGTTGTTGATTCTTCACAAAAAAATACAGTTTTATATCTTTATGTTTGAAGCCTGAAATGTGGCAAAAGGTCGAAAAGTTCAAGGGGGCCGAATACTTTCGCAAGGCACTGTATGTATGTATGTATGTATGTATGTATGTATGTATGTATATAAAAAATGTCCTCTCACTGTCAACTGTTTTAATTTCAGCAAACTTAACATGTGTAAATATTTGTATGAACATAGCAAGACTCAACAACTGAGGCATAAACAGAACAAGTTCCCGGACATTTCTGTGGGGAATGGCCCTAGCCCTCACCCTCCGATCCAACAGGTCCCAGATGTCCCTAATGGGATTGAGATCCGGGCTCTTCGCTGGCCATGGCAGAACACTGACATTCCTGTCTTGCAGGAAATCACGCGCAGAACGAGCAGTATGGCTGGTGGCATTGTCATGCTGGAGGGTCATGTCAGGATGAGCCTGCAGGAAGGGTACCACATGAGGGAGGAGGATGTCTTCCCTGTAACGCACAGCGTTGAGATTGCCTGCAATGACAACAAGCTCAGTCCGATGATGCTGTGACACACCGCCCCAGACCATGACGGACCCTCCACCTCCAAATCGATCCCGCTCCAGAGTACAGGCCTCGGTGTAACGCTCATTCCTCTGACGATGTTGCCGTGCCCATAGGCGACGTTGTTGCCGGTGATATCTGGTGAGGACCTGCCTTACAACAGGCCTACAAGCCCGCAGTCCAGCCTTTCTCCACCTATTGCGGACAGTCTGAGCACTGATGGAGGGATTGTACTTTCCTGGTATAACTCGGGCAGTTGTTGTTGCCATCCTGTACCTGTCCCGCAGGTGTGATGTTCGGATGTACCGATCCTATGCAGGTGTTGTTACACGTGGTCTGTCACTGTGAGGACGATCAGCTGTCTGTCCTGTCTCCCTGTAGTGCTGTTTTAGGCGTCTCACAGTACGGACATTGCAATATATTGCCCTGGCCACATCTGCAGTCCTCATGCCTCCTTGCAGCATGCCTAAGGCATGTTCACTCAGATGAGCAGGGACCCTGGGCATCTTTCTTTTGGTGTTTTTCAGAGTCAGTAGAAAGGCCTCTTCAGTGTCCTAAATTTTCATACCTGTGACCTTAATTGCCTACCGTCTGTAAGCTGTTAGTGTCTTAACAACCATTACACAGGTGCATGTTCATTAATTGTTTATGGTTCATTGAACAAGCATAGGAAACAGTGTTTAAACCCTTAACAATGACAATCTGTGAAGTTATTTGGATTTTTAGGAATTATCTGTGAAAGACAGGGTCCTGAAAAGGGGACGTTTTGTTTTTTGCTGAGTTATACATTTACAGTGAGGGAAAAAAGTATTTGATCCCCTGCTGATTTTGTACGTTTGCCCACTGACAAAGAAATTATCAGTCTATAATTTTAATGGTAGGTTTATTTGAACAGCGAGAGACAGAATAACAACAAAAAAATCCATAAAAACGCATGTCAAAAATGTTATAAATTGATTAGCATTTTAATGAGGGAAATAAGTATTTGACCCCTCTGCAAAACATGACTTTGTGATTGCCAACAAGGGTTTTGCCACCAAGTACTGAGGTCAGATGTTTCTTGTAGTTGGCCACCAGGTTTGCACACATCTCAGGAGGGATTTTGTCCCACTCCTCTTTGCAGATCTTCTCCAAGTCATTAAGGTTTCGAGGCTGACGTTTGGCAACTCGAACCTTCAGCTCCCTCCACAGATTTTCTATGGGATTAAGGTCTGGAGACAGGCTTGGCCGTGTGTTTTGGGTCATTGTCATGCTGGAATACCCATCCACGACCCATTTTCAATGTCCTGGCTGAGGGAGGGAGGTTCTCACCCAAGATTTGACGGTACATGGCCCCATCCATCGTCCCTTTGATGCGGTGAAGTTGTCCTGTCCCCTTAGCAGAAAAACACCCCCAAAGCATAATGTTTCCACCTCCATGTTTGACGGTGGGGATGGTGTTCTTTGGGTCATAGGCAGCATTCCTCCTCCTCCAAACACGGCGAGTTGAGTTGATGCTAATGAGCTCCATTTTGGTCTCATCTGACCACAACACTTTCACCCAGTTGTCCTCTGAATCATTCAGATGTTCATTGGCAAACTTCAGACGGGCATGTATATGTGCTTTCTTGAGCAGGGGGACCTTGCGGGCGATGCAGGATTTCAGTCCTTCACGGCGTAGTGTTACCAATTGTTTTCTTGGTGACTATGGTCCCAGCTGCCTTGACATCATTGACAAGATCCTCCCGTGTAGTTCTGGGCTGATTCCTCACCGTTCTCATGATCATTGCAACTCCACGAGGTGAGATCTTGCATGGAGCCCCAGGCCGAGAGTGATTGACAGTTCTTTTGTGTTTCTTCCATTTGCGAATAATCGCACCAACTGTTGTCACCTTCTCACCAAGCTGCTTGGCGATGGTCTTGTAGCCCATTCCAGCCTTGTGTAGGTCTACAATCTTGTCACTGACAGCCTTGGAGAGCTCTTTGGTCTTGGCCATGGTGGAGAGTTTGGAATCTGATTGATTGATTGCTTCTGTGGACAGGTGTCTTTTATACAGGTAACAAACTGAGATTAGGAGCACTCCCTTTAAGAGTGTGCTCCTAATCTCAGCTCGTTACCTGTATAAAAGACACCTGGGAGCCAGAAATCTTTCTGATTGAGAGGGGGTCAAATACTTATTTCCCTCATTAAAATGCAAATCAATTTATAACATTTTTGACATGCGTTTTTCTGTATTTTTTTGTTGTTATTCTGTCTCTCACCATTAAAATTATAGACTGATCATTTCTTTGTCCATGGGCAAACATACAAAATCAGCAGGGTATGAAATTATTTTTTCCCTCACTATATATATATATATATATATATTACACATACATACACACACACACAGTCAAAAGTTTAGACACATACTCTTTCAAGGGTTTTTCTTTATTTTTACTATTTTCTACATTGTAGAATAACAGAGAAGACAAACTATGAAATAACACATGTATTCATGTCGTAACAAAAAAAGTGTTAAACAAATCAAAATATATTTTAGATTCTTCAAAGTAGCCACCCTTTGCCTTTGACAGCTTTGCACATTCTTGGCCTTCTATCAACCAGCTTCATGTGGTAGTCACCTGGAATGCATTTCAATTAACAGGTGTGCCATGTTAAAAGTTAATTTGTGGAATTTCTTTCCTTCTTAATGCGTTTGAGCCAATCAGTTGTGTTGTAACAAGATAGGGGTGGTATACAGAAGATAGCCCTATTTGGTAAAAGACCAAGTCCATATTATGGCAAGAACAGCTCAAATAAGCAAAGAGAAACAACAGTCCCTCATTACTAAGACATGAAGGTCAGTCAATCCGGAAAAATTCAAAAACTTTGAAAGCTTCTTCAAGTGCAGTCGCAAATACCATCAAGCGCTATGTTGAAACCGGCTCTCATGAGGACCGCCACAGGAAAGGAAGATCCAGAGTTACCTCTGCGGCAGAGGATAAGTTCATTAGAGTTAACTGCACCTCAGATTGCAGCCCAAATAAATGCTTCACCGAGTTCAAGTAACAGATACATCGACAGTTGAGACGAGACTGCGTGAATCAAGGCCTTCATGGTCAAATTTTTGCAAAGAAACCACTACTAATGGACACCAATAACAAGAAGAGACTTGCTTGGGCCAAGAAACACGAGCAATGGACATTAGACCGGTGGAAATCTGTCCTTTGGACTGATGAGTCCAAATTTTGGTTCCAACCTCTGTGTCTTTGTGAGACGCAGAGTAGGTGAACAGATGATCTCCGCATGTGTGGTTCCCACTGTGAAGCATGGAGGTGGTGTGATGGTGAGGGTGTGCTTTGCTCGTGACACTGTCTGATTCATTCAGAATTCAAGGCACACTTAACCAGCATGACCACCACAGCATTCTTCAGCGATACGCCATCCCATCTGGTTTGCGCTTTGTGGGACTATCATTTGTTTTTCAACAGGACAATGATCCAACACACCTCCAGTCTGTGTAAGGGCTATTTGACCAAGAAGGAGAGTGATGGAGTGCTGCATCAGATGACCTGGCCTCCACAATCACCTGATCTCAACCCAATTGAGGTGGTTTGGGATGAGTTGGACCGCAGAGTGAAGGAAAAGCAGCCAACAAGTGCTCAGCATATGAGGAAACTCCTTCAAGACTGTTGGAAAAGTATTCCTTATGAAGCTGGTTGAGAGAATGTTAAGAGTGTGCAAAGCTGTCAAGGCAAAGGGCGGCTACTTTGAAGAATCTAAAATATATTTTGATTTGTTTAACACTTTTGACTACATTATTCCATATGTGTATTTCATAGTTTATGTCTTCACTATTATTCTACAATATAGAAAAAGGTACAAAAAGAATGAGTAGGTGTGTCCAAAAGTTTGCTTGGTAATGTATATATACACAGTGCCTTCGGAAAGTATTCAGACCCCTTGACTTTTTCCACATTGTTACGTTCCAGCCTTATTCTACAATGGATGAAATACGGGAAAAAAATCCTCAGCAATCTACACACAATACCCCATAATGACAAAGTTAAAACAGGTTTAGATTTTTATTGCAAATTTATTAAAAAAATTAAAAATACATGTTTTACTTAAATTCATACCCTTTGCTATATGAGACATGAAATTGAGCTCAGATCCATCCTGTTTCCATTGATCATCCTTGAGCTGTTCCTACAACCTGATTGGAGTCCACCGGTGGTAAATTCAATTGATTGGACATGATTTGGAAAGGCACACACCTGCCTATGTAAAAGGTCCCACAGTTGACAGTGCATGTCAGAGCAAAAACCAAGTCATGATGTCGAAGGAATTGTCCGTAGTGATCCGAGACACGATTGTGTCGAGGCACAGATTTAAGGAAGGGTACCAAGAAATGTCTGCAGCATTGAAGTTTGGAACCACCAAGACTCTTCCTAGAGCTGGCCGCCCGGCCAAACTGAGCAATCGAGAGAGAAGGGCCTTGGTCAGGGAGGTGACCAAGAACCCAAGCTCTAGAGTTCCTCTGTGGAAATGGGAGAACCTTCCAGAAAGACAACCATCTCTACAACACCCCACAAATAAGGACTTTAATGGTAGACTGGCTAGATGGAATACCCTCATCAGTAAAAGGCACATGACAGCCCGCTTGGAGTATGCCAAAAGGCACCTAAAGACTCTCAGACCATGAGAAGCAAGATTCAAGTCTGGAGGAAACCTGGCACCATCCCTACAGTGTAGCATTGTGGTGGCAGCATCATGCTGTGGGGATGTTTTTCAGCGGCAGGGACTGGGAGACTAGTCAGGATCGAGGAAAGATGAACGGAGCAAAGTACAGAAAGATCCTTGATGAAAACCCGCTCCACAACCTCAGACTGGGGCAAAGGTTTACCTTCCAAGAAGACAACGACCCTAAGCACAACCAAGACAACGCAGGAGTGGCTTCGGGATACGTCTGAATGTCCTCGAGTGGCCCAGCCAGTGCCCGGACTTGAACCTGATCGAGCCTTTCTGGAGAGACCTGAAAATAGCTGTGCAGCAACGCTCCCCATCCAAACTGACAGAGCTTGAGAGGATCTGCAGAGAAGAATGGGAGAAGCCACTCCTACGTTGTCTTGGCTGTGTGCTTATGGTCATTGTCCTGTTGGAAGGTGAACCTTCAAACCAGTCTGAGATCCTGAGCATGTTTTCATCAATGATCTCTCTGTACTTTGCTCCATTCATCCTTCACTCGATCCTGACTAGTCTCCCAGTCCCTGCCGCTGGAAAACATCTCCACAGCATGATGGTTCCAGGTTTCCTCCAGACGTGAAGCTTGGCATTCAGGCCAAAGAGTTCAATCTTGGTTTCATCAGACCAGAGAATCTTGTTTCTCATGGTCAGAGTCCTTTAGTGGCCTTTTGGCCAACTCCAAGCAGGCGGTCATGTTTCTTTTACTAAGGAGTGGCTTCCGTCTGGCCACCACCAGTGCTGCAGAGATGGTTGTCCTTCTGTTAGGTTCTCCCATCTCCACAGAATAACTCCAGAGCTCTTTCAGAGTTACCATCGGGTTCTTGGTCACTTCTCTGACCAAGGCCCTTCTCCCCGATTGCTCAGTTTGGCCGGGCGGCCAGCTCTAGGAAGAGGTTTGGCGGTTCCAAACTTCTTACATTTAGGAATGATGGAGGCCACTGTGTTCTTGGGGACCTTCAATGCTGCAGACATGTTTTGGTACCCTTCCCCAGATCTGTGCCTTGACACAATCCTGTCTCGGAGCTCTATGAACAATTCCTTCAACCTCATGGCTTGGACTTTGCTCTGACATGCATTGTCAACTGTGGGACCTTGTATACGTAGGTGTGTGCCTTTCCAAATCATGTCCAATCAATTGAACTTACCACAGGTGGACTCCAATAAAGCTGTAGGAACCTCGCAAGCATGATCAATGGAAACAGGATGCACCTGAGCTCAACTTGAAGTCTCATTGCAAAGGGTCTGAATACCTATGTAAATAAGGTATGTTTTATTTGTAATACATTTTCAAACACTTCTAAAAATCTGTTCGCTTTGTGATTTAAGGGGTTTTGTGTGTAGATTGATGAGGAAAAACATTGATTATCAATTTTAGAAAAAGGCTGTAATGTAACAAAATGTGGGAAAAGTAAAGGTGTCTGAATACTTTCCGAATGCACTGTATAGGCTACATTATATGTATATATATTAAACTGGGTGGTTTGAACCCTGACTGCTGATTGGCTGACCGTGGTATATCAGACCGTATGACAAAACATTGGTTTTTCCTGCTCTAATTACATTGGTAACCAGTTTATAATAGCAATAAGGCACCTCGGGGGTTTGTGGTATATGGACAATATTACACTTTGCGTTGTCCCTAAGAACAGTCCTCAGCCGTGGTATATTGGCCATATACCACAAAACCCTGAGGTGCCTTATTGCTTAATTATACAGTATATAGGCAACATGATATATGGCCTACTTATTCTTGATACATAAAAACAGATTTTTATTTTTGAATGGATTCTAACCCTTTGTCTAATTTGTGATTGATAAGCAGTTGTTCTTGTTGCTGGTCAAACTGGTCTTGAATCACTACAGTTATCTCAGTGTGGACATCCCAGCTCTGGTCCATCATGAATGGCCACCATCTCTGAACTAGGAGAAGGAGGTCAAGTTGGTTGAGTACTTTGAAAATATATAGGCCTACATCATGAGAAATATGCCCCTCAGATCAAGATTGAAACTGCAAGGAATCCCTTTACTGAGTCAGCCTATGTACTGTAATGTTACACTTAAGGTAGGAATAATGGGCCCAAAATAGTCAAAAAATGAAGACCAGAGCTCATCCATGTCAATACGATAACATGCACACGCAATTGTTCCAAAACCTTTATTAGTTCACAGCGTTTCAATCCTACAACGATCTAATATGCTAATAAAGGTATTACTAATGACGGTAAATAATGTGCCTATTCTCTCTAACTATAGATACAGTTCTAACCTCCCCTGACACGTAAACACTCTTACACTCACATATTTCCAACCCAGAGTTGTCTTGCAGTTCTCACAGTAGATATCTGCCACAGCATGCAGCCCCGTGAGCAACACCCTCTCTTCCGCCGGCCCGCACCCCACGTTCACCCTGAGAGCGAGGGAGAGAGAGAGAGAGAGAGAGAGAGAAAGCAAGCGCATAAGCTGTTCGATTCGTAAAGGTTGCCTGTCTATACTGAGTCATAGCACACCCACTCCCACACTAGATATTACCCAAAAGGCACTTCATACTGAGCTAGATAGGGACCATGCTCATACAGTACAAATGAGCATCTTCATTGTGATTGTGCTCGTGGGCTGAGGACTGGATCATGGATGTACTGTTACTACATGCAGACACGCTGATACTCACACTGAGTTGAACAGATAAGCTCTGCCTTGGCTCCCCTGGAAAGACTACAGGAAGAGAAGACAAGTAGGTTAAAAAGGAGGAGGAGTACCCTCAGCATTAAAGCCACAATCTGGAGTTTGTTTTAGCCCCGCCACTTCATTGATATGATGCTTGAGCAGCAGGAAATATCCCAGATTTTGCCTTTAAATTAAGACTGACTGACAGACATGTGCTTTTGTACAGGTGAGGGTTTACTTTACATAGTGTAGCACATGGAAAAAGTAATATTCAAACACACAAGCTGTAGAAGTAAGATGGCGGTGAAATGAGCGACAGAGGCGCAGTACGCTCGTTTTCAGTCTGAAAGTGCAGCATCAGCTGTAATACTAGGTCCAAGTGTGAAGGAGTCTGCCAGCAGCGCTTTAAGACAGCTGCAGCAAGCACTCAATACCTTTCTAGTTATTGCAGTGCGATGCACTGAAAGTTCAAATGAATCTAAAAACTACAGTATTTATACAGGTCATCCTTTATTTAACCAGGAAAGTCATGTTGAGATGGACATCTCTTTCAAGTAAGCCCTGGAGCCCAACAGTAGCGTGTTCTCCCATGTGCTCTCTTGGGAATGACTTGCACATTAGGGCAGTGTTTCCCTTACATACCCGATTCAGCTGATCACCAAACCCTTGCTTAGTAGAATCAGGGTCAAGTTCATTAGGCACAAAACAGAAGAAAACAGAGTGTCTACCTGGACTTGTCAAGCAAGAAACACAAATGTTCTGTTTTAAAACATTTGAAAACGTTTTCAGTTGTATGCCCTAATGAGCACCACCCAGGTGCTGGGCTTCAAAGAGTGACAGCCTTTAAAAAGCAACAAACCTCCTATGTGGCATCAATAGGAGTCATAAACAGTTATTCTAGTGTCCAAATCGACTACAAAGTGGAACCAGGATGATTTTGGTTATAAAGGAAGTCTCGTTTAAAAGGAGTTTAGAACATCCGTGAGTCACAATGGGTAAATGACGATGTCCTTTTGCCCACTATCATGGGGTGAACAGCTGCGGTGATTGCTCTTAATCCAATAGGAGCATAGACAGTAAGACAGACCTGCCCAGCAGCTCCGACTGTTTACATAAGACAGCAGGTTGCGCATTTTTTTTACTTGAGAAATACTGCACCAAACACCATAGGCAGATGAAAAATTGGTCCTGTGTGGCTCAGTTGGTAGAGCATGGTGTTTGCAACGCCAGGGTTGTGGGTTCGATTCCCATTGGGGACCAGTACGGGGGGGGAAAAAATGTATGAAATGTATGCATTCACTACTGTAAGTCGCTCTGGATAAGAGCGTCTGCTAAATGACTAAAATGTCAAATGTAAAATTACGTAACTAAAACATCCTCTGCAAAAACAAGCTTAATTACAGATTTCTTGAGTATCTTAGATTCATTTTGAGGAATGCGAAATATGCTTCTGTGTCTAGTGTCTGATGAGGGACAAACATCATTAACCAAAACGTGGAATCGGTCAGGAACACCAAGACTGAAATCTAGTTTTTCTAATGAGCAACAGAAAAACATATGCACCTTTAGGGGTGTTCTGTGGCTCTTTAAAGGAAATGTGGAATAGATTGAGGGAAACACTATTAGAGCAAGCAGCGTTATTAGGGGATAGACGGTTGTGGTCGGTATGTTAAACAGTCAGTGTTCACCTTGGAGATGAGCTCGTCGTGGTTGGCCAGGTGCGCTCTGCAGTGGATGCAGCTGTAGGTTCGGTGGCAGCTGGGCAGGTAGGCCTGGAAGGTCTTGGAGCGCGTCATCCTGACCATCGGGTGGGGCGGGGTGGGGGGGGCGGTGCAGGAAAGGGCTGCCGGCCCAGCTAGGCTCGCAGGGGAAGCACCGCAACACACAGGTAAGGGCCGTGGTGGGGGGCGGGGCGGGAGGCACACACCTGGTGAAGCGGAGCACAGGAGATACACACTGATGAAGGTGGTCTATAGTCGAAACCTTGTTTTTTTAACCTAATCGCTGTGTAGGTTGTTGGCAACGCACCACAAACAGATCTGGGTCCAGGATAATCTGTGTGTGGATATAAAGAGATTTTAACTTGAGTGCCTTGGATTATATATATATAGCGACATATCATTGTCCATCTTTACACACTGTAAGAGCCGAAAATCTGTTAGTCTCCATTTGTTCTCTGCATATGAATTAATGTTTAATAGGCAAATTACTTTGCAGTGGAGCATCAATGTGTACAGTATGTAGCCTATGATAGATGAAAAATGTCAGGTATTCTATACTGAGTTAAGCATAGACTGATCTCATGATCATTATACTGAGACACAGCAGCCTAAAAATAATTGAACTTTAGACTGTTAACAGAAAGAGGCTTGTAAGGGAAAGGCTGTGTGCTATAAGCCTTTAAGACATGCCCTTGTTTTCTCTGTAGGCTTCTGCCTCTGAGCCAACAGTGTGGGACCGGGGCATAAAGAGACCACTCAAAAGGTCTTGCACACACACACTTTAACCCCAAAGTCTTTCCTTTCTCCCTGTCATTTTAGGACAAACATGTGAGGATAAGACTAAAGCAGAGTTTAGCACATATCTAAGTAATTGCCACAGTCTCCATAGACTCCAATTAGGAACAGGTTGTTACTCTAAACCAGGGTTGTGGTCAATTCCCTTTCAATTCAGTCAATTGGAGGAAGTAAACTTGATTCCAATTCCACATTTACCTTGAAACGCATTAAGGAATATTGGAATGGGAACTTGACCCCAACCTTGCAGTAAAGGAGGTTGCAATGAGGGGGCAATGAGGTTCATCTAGTCAAACAGCCTTGGTTAGAGACATGTATATCTGGCAGGTTCAAGGCCTGTCCTGACATAATCTTGAAATATGGAGCTAAATACAGCTCCAATGTATTTAGTTACAGTTAACTGTCAAAGCAATGATGTACTCTATGAATCCAATATGTTCCGTCGCTAATGGACGACGAGGCAACCACACTCTAACGGGTGGTTAGATTACCTAGGTCTATTTCTGTCTCATGGGGATATCACACAAGCACGCCTCACCCACATAGATACACACACTTACACAGCAGAGTTGATATGTGTTGATTTGGGGAAATCAAGTATTGTGAAAGAGATGCCTTATGTCACTGCCTTCTGACTCGCTTTCCTTCCAAAGGATCCATTCCGCTTTTCCAATGCATGTCAGTTACTTGAGAGATGAAATGAGAGCTGAGTTTCATGTGCATTACAAACGGAGACCGCCTTGTCTGCGCAAATCACATTAGCCTTCCAAATCACCTCCATTAGTAATGATTTTCCACCCTCGACTCAGATATGGAAAATTATTTGTCCAGGTCTCTCAGTTATAAGAGATATTATAAACGGGGTGATTCAAGCCCTGAATGCTGATTGGCTGTCAGCCATGGTATATCACACCGTAAACCACGGGTATGACAAAACATTTATTTTTACTACTCTAATTACATTGGTAACCAGTTTATAATAGCAATAAAGCACCTCAGGGGTTTGTGATATATGGCCAATATACCACGGCTAAGGGCTGTTCTTATGCACGATGCAATGCGGAGTGGCTGGATCCAGCCCTTAGCCGTGGTCTATTGGCCATATACCATACCTCCTCTGGCCTTATTGCTTAATTACGTCTCCATGTGACATATGCACAGAAAGAGTAACAGATATAGAAATAGCAGGTGAATATAGTCACTTGTATATAACATTTTATAGTTCAACTCAATATGTGCTGCACCGTTCGTTTCTTAGGTGAGAGGCTGACTGACACTTTGAAGAATCCTCCACTCCTTTTCATAAACCAGATCATCTTTTGATGCACTCATCTAGAAAAGGAGCTCTTTCAAGACCCAGCATTTGTTTGTAGACTAAATGCATCCACTACAACAACAACACAGCAAGCGGAGGCTCTACCCTGCTTTGCACCAAAGCCTCTTTGTTTCATGGCACAGAAGAAAATCTAAAGACAGCTAAGAATAAGTCCAAAGACTAACCAAGACAAATTCTGTCCCGGTCAAATAATTCTCCAAAGATAACAGGGATGGGATCCACCAATGCTGTCTGAGCTGCAAAAACTGCTGCCGTGTTTTTCTGACACATCATCATCACCTTCTTCTCCTGTTTCTGTCTGCCTCGCCCCTGAAGGCTGATGTTCTGAGCTGTCTGGTATTGGTATAGTCTGGGTGCCACATCACTTACCAGCCAAAAGGTCCTCGCTGGTATAAAAACAACAACCTTGCTTATGTAACCGGAGAGGAGCTGCTGCTGCGGTCGATCAGAGAGGGACGATGATAGTGATAGTAGCCAGGGGACAGAGAGAGAAAGAGAGCGAGACGGATGGACGGACTGGGGAGCATGCGTCCTTGTGTTTGGGGCCCTAGCTGTCCTTCATAGCACACAGCTCCAATAGGAGGCTTTATGTAGTTTCCTCTCTCTCGCTCTCATTCAGTGACAACAGACAGCATAGTGATGCGTTACATCACTGACAGCAACAGACCGAATCTCAAATCCCCTTATCTGATCATGTGTCCAGGTGTCACGTGTGTGTGTGTGTGTGTGAGAGAGATTGGGGGGCTTGTGTATTTGCACATATGAATCTGGTCAGAGACAGTGGCTGCCTGGATCACTGTATGTAGGGCAGACTTTTAGCCACCACAGTTGGTGGGGATGCCTCGGTTTGGCAATGCAGGGAAGTTGATTCAACACACACACACACACACACACACACCCGTGTAGGCACACAAACACCTTGTCCATGATGTGTTACATGATCCAAAATGATGTCTTGTGTGTACAGTAACATGTCATTATTTGAGAAAACATCTGTCTTTACATTATGATGCAGAAAAACTATTTACTCAGCATTGCCTTTTAGCGTCAGACTTGAACTCCTCTATAGGACTGTTCAGTGTATGTTAAGGCAACACGTGTCTATTAGCGCCAGTTGTCTATAGGAAACATGCAAATAAATCATTTGACAACGGTCAACTAGAGGATTAGGCGACAGGCGATTCAACAGCCAACACAGAAGCCATAATAAACATGACGTAGAAATGTTCACTGGCATAGCACACACCGCCGCAGACCCAAGGTTGGGATCCTCCCCCAGATAGCATGATTTTGTTTTTTGAATGACATAAAATTAGTTTAAAAAGTTCAACATTGTCTCTCAGCCTCATGGAAAAATGTATAGACTCGCTGGAAATGAACTCTAAAACAGCACAATTTTCTCAGCTTCATGCCAAAATGTGTAAAATAGCATGAGATTAGCTATAAAACTGCAAATGTGCCTTGCTACACCAATGCATATGATGATATTGTCAGCAGGCAGGATTATTTTCACGCACTCGATGTTCTCACATCGTATTTCTGCCTGCGGCTGCTGGTGGCGCAGGATCAGGCCATGCGTAACGTATAATAATAATAACAACCAGCTCTACTGCAGACCTCGCCATCCCACCCATGCCCGCAACATCAACAACCAACTGGCAACATTCTGAACTACAATGGGCAATTCAATTAAAACAGAATATTCAACCATATATATATGTGCAAGGATTTACCTTTGAATATATGAAAAATATGTTGATCACTTAAAAAAAAAATCGCGCCTCCTCGTTTTCCTCGTAGCAAAGCCAAACCTAAATCCTTCTTTGCATTTCTTTCGAGGTAAATTCCCTCTCCAGCCCTGGCAATCGTGCAGACGCAATGTTTTTAAGCGCGCAGTTCCCAGGCCGAGTTTGACGTAATTACACAGAACCACATTGTACTTCGGCTGGAGACAAATTGACAGCCGTGTCCGCCAACCAATACAGCGATAAGGCATAGCAACACTGCGCTTATTGGTTATGAATAGACAGGAGCAACCAATACTTTTGCTCGTAATGTTAGGCTGGCTACCTGCAGTTCTATTCAGTTTTAGGACAGAGACAGATATGGACCTGTATTGAAGAATTTCCTGAGGAAATGTATATCATTGAAAAATTGTGTTGAGGTTATGTAAATAGGCAGAATAGGCACAGCAATGGACTATGGACTTCAACATCTTAACTTTTGATCCAAGATTGACCCTTAAGATAACTTGTTCTGATGTTAGGTGGGCTCTCCTTGTATCCTACATCAGCGTTTCCCAAACACGGTCCTGGGGTCCCCCCTGGGTGCACGTTTTTTTTTTGTCCTAACACTACACAGCTGATTCAAATAATCAAAGCTTGATGATGCGTTGGTTATTTGAATCAGCTGTGTAGTGCTAGGGCAAAAACCAAAACGGGTAATTAGTTTTCAGTCTTTATGTAACTGATTGCTGTCTCCTAGTGGTGGTTTTAAACCACACTCAAGATAAGAGGTTAAAGTTGTGTGTGAAAGCAGATCAGCGCCATCTAATGTTTATATTTGGGGGTGAGGTGCCTTATTGCTATTATAAATAGAAACAATCTAATGTTTTTCAAAATGGCTTCAACATCTATAAACTTGCCATGAGTTTAATGGTAATTTAGCTGGAATCCTGAGAGAAATGACACATAGATGCGTTGTTTTTTCTGATGATATGCTTGATTGGTGTATATTTTATCAAGTGTGTTTTAGATTCTGTTGTAAATCTTTACTGACTGACGTCTGGAGATTGTTTGTTATAACATACCATATCTCCGGATGTTAGTGGTATATAAAGCCTAGCAGTTAAAAACGTTGGGCCAGTAACCAAAACATTGGTTCGAATCCCCAAGCCGAATAGATGAAAAATCAATCGATGTGCCCTTGAGCAAGGCACTTAACCCTAATTGCTCCTGCAAGTCACTCTGGATAAGAACATCTATCAAATTACTAAGATGTACATGTAAATTTCCAACTATCTCACGTGTTGGATTTTTATTTTGAAACTGGAAAATGGCACAAGAAGATGCACAAAGGTTGCCATTTTTGTCTGGTGAGATCAGCAAAGGGACCATCAAACAACTTTTGATTCTTACTGGAGCTGAAGTCCAACAAAATTGTTAATTTTAGTATTAGATTGAAGACACAATTTCAATGAATTACGAGTTATTTAAATCACAAACAATGTCAATTTTGTCTATTTCCGGCCATGGCGGAAATGTGCAGAGTTGAGCATGAAGGGTCAATCATGGCGTCATGTGTGAAATATCTTGCTCTGGAGATGATGGTGCTCAAAATGTCAACACAGAGGTGGGTGTCTTTCTACGTAGTCAGATACCTGGTTTGGACCCATTTTGGGATGAGGTTTGCTTAACAGTACCTAATGTAGCCTATTACTTCCAAGACATCTAGCTGTTCATTAGCCTAACATCTTGACGTTCCGATGCTCAGTTAGTCAATTGTATTGACCCAGTCCTAACTTCAGGAAGACTCAGCTCTCACTGGTTTGATGGCCAACCGCCCAAACAGGTTTTGGAACCACTGCTTTACTAGATGCCCCTAGTTGATGACACCCCTCAGATAACACACTAAACATCAAACTGTGGTAGTTGGGGTGTTGTTTATTAGGATGAAACGGTGGGAGATGGGGTCATGATGTGGTTGTGTTATTAGGTAGCCTAATATTGCTTAGCCGCGTTTTTCTTTCCATTTCCATTAGGTACAGCTTGTCTCCATCATGCACCTGTTGATGAAGGAAGCCATTCGAAAGTTATGTAGGTTATTCACAGAGTGTACTACAATTCTACAAAATGAAAATTAATCCCTGAAGAATAAACTGTAATTTATGGTGACACCTTTGAAAAGGGTGAGATCCGAAAAGAGTCATTCTGAGTTGACCAAAAATAATAATTTGGATTAGCTGGGAGTGTGGCCGCAATCCACAGGAAATATCACTGATTGTAAAAATCCCAAATACAACATTAAAATCTAAATAGCTAGAATACCATGCAGAACATTAGATGAAAACTGTATTGTTGTAAGGACTGTCGTCAGGAATGGACCAAGGCGCAGTGGGAATGTGGATACTCATATTTTTAATCAACACGAGTAAAGCATCCACAGGACAAAAAACAATAAACACGACAGGAACAGTTTTGCAGGCACACAAAACGCAATGCAAAAACAACTACCCACAACCCCAAAGGAAAACACACACTACTATATAGGACTCCCAATCAAAGGCAACTCAACACACCTGCCTTCAATTGGGAGTCCAACAATCAACTCACACGTAACACAAAATCTCTGCCACGTCCTGACCAAAACTAATACAATTGCTCTCTCTGCTGGTCAGGATGTGACAGTACCCCCCCCTAAAAGTGCAGACCCCAGAATGCACCTTAAAAAGAAAACACAAAAAATCCCCAATACCCCAACAAAACCAATAAACAATACCCCCTAAACAATAAGGGAGGGAAGGGAGGGTGGCTGCCGTCAACGACGGCACTGTGCTACACCCTCCCTCCCCAACCCACCTATCCTGGAGGTGGCTCAGGTGCGGCACGTGGACTTCGCTCCACCTTCGGCGTCGCCCACTTCGGTGGCGCCGATGGCTGCACCGGGCAGGCGGGCCACTCGGGCTGGGCCGGAGGACAGGCGGGCCACTCTGGCAGATCCGGCACGGCGGGCCACTCTGGCAGATCCGGCTCAGGATTCACCAGGCTGGGGAGACATGAAGGAGGCCTGGCTCTGGGCGCAGGCCCTGGACTCACCAGGCTGGGAAGACCCACTGGAGGCCTGGTTTGAGGAGGTGGCACAGGAGAGACCAGGGTGGAGGGATCCACCGGAGGACTGGTCCTTGGAGGAGGCACAGGCTTGACCAGGATGAGGTGACCCACTGGAGGACTGGTCCGTGGAGGAGACACGGGCTTGACCAGGATAGGGAGACCCACTGGAGGACTGGTCCATGGAGGAGACACGGGCTTGACCGGGATAGGAAGACATGCAGGAGGCCTGGTTCTGGGCGCAGGCACTGTCTTCACCAGACAACCAGCACGCACCTCAGGACGAGTATGGAGAGTTGCCTCAGGTGACATCAATTCCACAACATGCTCTGTAGGGCGAATGCCGTGCCTTATGCACCAAACTAGCAGCTCTCTCATCTCTCTCTCCTTTAATTTCCCCATTAACTCCGTCACAGTCTCTGCCTCGTACCCCTCGCTCACCTCCAATGTCAGCCCGACTGGCTCTGGTTCCGCCCTCGGCTCCGCCGACTGTCCCATGTGCCCCCTTCAAAAAAATATTATTGGGGCTGCCTCTCGTGCTCGTTGCGCTCTCTCTCCTCATAGAATCGCCTCTCCGCTCTCGCTGCTTCAATCTCCCACTGCGGGAGGCGATAATCCCCAGCCTGAGTCCATGGTCCCTCTCCGTCCAGGATTTGTTCCCATGTCCACAAGTCCATAACGCTGTACTCCTGTTGCTCCTTCCTCCTCCGCCGCTTGGTCCTGGTTTGGTGGGTAGTTCTGTAAGGACTGTCGTCAGGAATGGACCAAGGTGCAGCGGGAATGTGGATACTCATATTTTTAATCAACACGAGTAAAGCATCCACAGGACAAAAAAACAATAAACACGACAGGAACAGTTTTGCAGGCACACAAAACGCAATGCAAAAACAACTACCCACAACCCCAAAGGAAAACACACACTACTATATAGGACTCCCAATCAAAGGCAACTCAACACACCTGCCTTCAATTGGGAGTCCAACAATCAACTCACACGTAACACAAAATCTCTGCCACGTCCTGACCAAAACTAATACAATTGCTCTCTCTGCTGGTCAGGATGTGACAGTACCCCCCCCTAAAAGTGCAGACCCCAGAATGCACCTTAAAAAAGAAAACACAAAAAAATCCCCAATACCCCAACAAAACCAATAAACAATACCCCCTAAACAATAAGGGAGGGAAGGGAGGGTGGCTGCCGTCAACGACGGCACTGTGCTACACCCTCCCTCCCCAACCCACCTATCCTGGAGGTGGCTCAGGTGCGGGACGTGGACTTCGCTCCACCTTCGGCGTCGCCCACTTCGGTGGCGCCGATGGCTGCACCGGGCAGGCGGGCCACTCGGGCTGGGCCGGAGGACAGGCGGGCCACTCTGGCAGATCCGGCACGGCGGGCCACTCTGGCAGATCCGGCTCAGGATTCACCAGGCTGGGGAGACATGAAGGAGGCCTGGCTCTGGGCGCAGGCCCTGGACTCACCAGGCTGGGAAGACCCGCTGGAGGCCTGGTTTGAGGAGGTGGCACAGGAGAGACCAGGGTGGAGGGATCCACCGGAGGACTGGTCCTTGGAGGAGGCACAGGCTTGACCAGGATGAGGTGACCCACTGGAGGACTGGTCCGTGGAGGAGACACGGGCTTGACCAGGATAGGGAGACCCACTGGAGGACTGGTCCGTGGAGGAGACACGGGCTTGACCAGGATAGGGAGACCCACTGGAGGACTGGTCCGTGGAGGAGACACGGGCTTGACCAGGATAGGAAGACATGCAGGAGGCCTGGTTCTGGGCGTAGGCACAGGACGTGCAGGGCTGGGAAGACATGAAGGAGGCCTGGTTCTGGGCGTAGGCACAGGACGTGCAGGGCTGGGAAGACATGAAGGAGGCCTGTTTCTGGGCGTAGGCACAGGACGTGCAGGGCTGGGAAGACATGAAGGAGGCCTGTTTCTGGGCGCAGGCACTGTCTTCACCAGATAACCAGCACGCACCTCAGGACGAGTATGGAGAGTTGCCTCAGGTGACATCAATTCCACGACATGCTCTGTAGGGCGAATGCCGTGCCTTATGCACCAAACTAGCAGCTATCTCATCTCTCTCTCCTTTAATTTCCCCATTAACTCCGTCACAGTCTCTGCCTCGTACCCCTCGCTCACCTCCAATGTCAGCCCGACTGGCTTTGGTTCCGCCCTCGGCTCCGCCGACTGTCCCGTGTGCCCCCCCCCCCAAAATATTATTGGGGCTGCCTCTCGTGCTCGTTGCGCTCTCTCGCCTCATAGAATCGCCTCTCCGCTCTCGCCGCTTCAATCTCCCACTGCGGGAGGCGATAATCCCCAGCCTGAGTCCATGGTCCCTCTCCGTCCAGGATTTGTTCCCATGTCCACAAGTCCATAACGCTGTACTCCTGTTGCTCCTTCCTCCTCCGCCGCTTGGTCCTGGTTTGGTGGGTAGTTCTGTAAGGACTGTCGTCAGGAATGGACCAAGGCGCAGCGGGAATGTGGATACTCATATTTTTAATCAACACAAGTAAAGCATCCACAGGACAAAAAACAATAAACACGACAGGAACAGTTTTGCAGGCACACAAAACGCAATGCAAAAACAACTACCCACAACCCCAAAGGAAAACACACACTACTATATAGGACTCCCAATGAAAGGCAACTCAACACACCTGCCTTCAATTGGGAGTCCAACAATCAACTCACACATAACACAAAATCTCTACCACGTCCTGACCAAAAGTAATACAATTGCTCCCTCTGCTGGTCAGGACGTGACAATTGTGTAAACATATTAATCTGATTTCATATGGAAGAGAAACAGGGTTGAAATAGTTACTCTTATTTCCATTTCTCTTTTAGGTTATGTCGTGTCTCCTTAAAAAATAAAGGAGAGCCGCACACTCTAGGAGCTCAGATGCAAAAATATTTATGTCCAACATTTCGACAGACAAGCTGTCTTCATCAGGGTATAATGACAAACACTGAGGGGTGACTAGTTTATATAGTGTCAAAAGACCCACACACAGGTGTCTGTAATCATGGCCAGTTGTGGCTTGATATCATTGGTTAATTATCATATATTAAAATAGCATACAAAAAACATAAATGGATAGCGTACGATCATAGATACAATTTGGCTACATAAGCCTACAAACATAAACAATAGCAAAATCACAATAATCACAAGAATGGCTTCAGATCAAAGTCTAGGTTGAGACCAACGGGAGCAAGGGTCTTTAAATTAAAGATCCAGGCAGCCTCTCGTACCTCCTGCCAGTGCAATGAAAGATGGGGAGACCTCTGCATCATCAGAGGAAGACTGTGAGGTGGGCCTATTTCTTCATCAAACCATCGCAAATGAGAAATCATTGTAATAGGAAGTCTGTTTTTACTGTGTGTGTTTGTGTCTGTCGGCAGGAGGATGACTCAATTGACTGTTCCATCAAGGAGTGTGATATTTCAGGAATCAATGCCACATCAACCAGTGGAGGGGGTAAAAGTCTTTGATTGTCTTATCTCAGTGATTCTGCTCTGTAGATGTCTCAACCGTATTTAGATGGTCATTTTGCTATTAACCAGAGGTTCATGTGGCTTTCTTTGTGTTTGCTATCTACAGTGCATTCAGAAAGTATTCAGACCCCTTGACTTTTTCCAAATTTTGGTACGATTTAGCCTTATTCTAAAATGGATTTAAAAAAAGAATACCCTCATCAATCTATACACAATACCCCATAATGACAAAGCAAAAACCGTTTTTTTGAAATTTTTGCAAATGTAGGGGGGGGGGGGCTTTACATGGCTCATCGCACTCCAGCAACTCCTTGTGGTGGGCCGGGCACCTGCAGGCTGACTTCGGTCGTCAGTTGTACGGTGTTTCCTCCGACACATTGGTGCAGCTGGCTTCCGGGTTAAGAAGCGCGGTTTGCCGGGTCATGTTTCGAAGGACTCATGACTCGACCTTCGCCTCTCCCGAGCCCGTTGGGGAGTTTCAGTGATGAGACAAGATGTTGGTCACGAAATTGGGGTAAACATTTTTATAAATTATAAAATATAAAATAAATAAATAATAAAAAATCTAATTTCAGAATTATTCAGACCATTTACTCAGTACTTTGTTGAAGCACCTTTGGCATTAATTACACCCTCGAGTCTTCATGGGTATGATGCTACAAGCTTGGCACACTAGTATTTGGGGTGTTTCTCCCATTCATGTCTGGGCTCTGGCTGGGCCACTCAAGGACATTCAGAGACTTGTCCCGAAGCCACTCGTGTTGTTTTGGCTGTGTGCTTAGGGTTGTTGTCCTATTGGAAGGTCAACTTTTGCCCCAGTCTGAGGTCTTGAGTGCTCTGGAGCAGGTTTTCATCAAGGATCTCTCTGTACTTTGCTCCGTTCATCTTTCCTCGATCCTGACTAGTCTCCCAGTCCCAGCCGCTGAAAAAACATCCCCACAGCATGATGCTGCCACCACCATGCTTCACCGTAGGGATGGTGCCAGGTTTCCTCCAGACGTGACGCTTGGCATTCAGGCCAAAGAGTTCAATCTTGGTTTCATCAGACCAGACAATCTTGTTTCTCATGGTCTGAGAGTCCTTTTAGGTGCCTTTTGGCAAACTCCAAGCGGGCTGTCATGTACCTTTTACAGAGGAGTGGCTTCCGTCTGGCCACTCTACCATAAAGACCTGATTGGTGGAGTGCTGCAGAGATGTTTGTCCTTCTGGAAGGTTCTCCCATCTCCACAGAGGAACTCTGGAGCTCTGTCAGAGTGACCATCGGGTTCTTGATCACTTCCCTGATCAAGGCCATTCTCCCTCGATTGCTCAGGACAATTCCTTCAAGATCATGGCTTGGTTTTTGCTCTGACATGCACTGTCAACGGTGGGACCTTATATAGACAGGTTTGTGCCTTTCCAAATCATGTCCAATCAATTGAATTTACCACAGGTGGGCTCCAATCAACTTGTATAAACATTTCAAGGATGATCAATGGAAACAGGATGCACCTGAGCTCAGTTTCGAGTCACATAGCATAGGATCTGAATACTTTTATTTTTTTTAAATACATTTTGCAAAAATGTCTAAAACCTGTTTTTGCTTTGTCATTATGGGGTATTGTGTGTAGATTGATGAGGAACATGTTCTATTTAATCCATTTTAGAATAAAGCTGTAACTTAACAAAATGTGGAAAAAGTCAATGGGTCTGAAAAATTTCTGAATGTACTGCATTTGTCCTTAGGTCCTGCAGATGTTGACAATGCATGCAGAGTTCAGCCGCAGACAGTGACCCCCTTGCAGGAAACAGAGAGGAAGTAAAAACACAGCCCACATTAAGAGACATTGAAACTGACGTTGAACACATCAATGATGCTCTCACTAATGACACACTGGTCAAAACAGAGGGCAATGGAACAAATTAAGAAGTTTCATCTACTGATTTAACAGAAACTACAGAGCTCAGCAGCCTCAGAACAAAGCAGATCTTTCCCAAAAGGAAGAAATCCTTTAACTGTGACCAGTGTGGGAGGCGTTTTCTTCTGAGCAGCTTGCTGAAACAGCACAAGTGAGTTCACATGGGAGATAAGCCTTTCTGTTGTGGCCAGTGTGGAAAGAAGATTTTATACTGAACTTCTCTCAATAATCATGTCTTGGGTCACTCAGAAGGGAGGACTTACGGCTGAAAGGTTTGCGGAAACACATTCCGTGAGGAGAGAGGACTAATGTCCCACAAGTTTGTTCATTCAGAGGCAAAACCATTCAACTGTCTGACTTGTGGACATGGTTTCACAACAAAAAACAGTCTTATGGTGCACCAGGGAATTCACACATGTGAAAAACTTTTTGGAAAGAGTTTTGCACAATTCAGTTACCTCACGGCACACAAGAGAACACTCTCCCTCGACAAGCCATTTAGATGTGCTCAGTGTCAAAAGGGTTTCATGACTGAGTGGGTATTGAAATCTCACCAGGTAGTGCACACAGGGCTGAAGGCATTTAAATGTGAGATATGCAGAAGCAGTTTTTGTCACGAGGTAAACCTTAAAAGGCACAGTCTGATTCACACAGGGACCGTTCAGCTGTAAGGTGTGTGGAAAGCAATTCAACCAATCCAGCACTCTCAAAGGACACATGCAGGTACACAAAGAATTGAAGCCCTTTATGTGTGACATTTGTGGAAGAATATTTGTATACAATTACGCTCTGAGAAACCACCAGCAGACACACATGGATGATGAAAAGGACAAACACAGGAAACCACAAAGTTGTGAGAGATGTGGGAAGCGCTACAGCTCCATTGGGACGCTTAAAATACACCAGCTGCTTCACAGGTGAGAAGCCGTTTGTTTGCTCTACATGTGGGAAAACCTTCACCCAGCGAGCCACTTGTGTCATACATCAGAAGCAGTCTCACATGTGCGGCGTGTGGGAAGAGTTTCAGTTTGCCAAACAGTCTTAGACTACATGAACAAATTCACACTGGCGAGAAACCTTACACATGTGAAACTTGTGGGATGACCTTAAAAGGCATATGCGTGTTTATACGTGAGAGAGGCCCTTTAGCTGTGAAGTATGTGGGAAAATGTTCAGCCAAGCTAATAATGTCAAACACAAGTGTGTCAATAGATAACCATTTGCAGCACTGTGAGGATTGCATCACAACATTTCTAGCTAGGGGTACCTACATGGTTGACATGTAATTATCAACTTTTATTAGAGTGGGCATTAAAAGGTAAGTATGTTAGTCTTAGGGTTGATGATGCTGAAAACTGATATCTGGGCATTTGTTGAGCAGGAAAATGACTAGGTCTCAGTGTTATCATTCCAGGTGATTTATTTGTAGCAAAACTTTTGTTCTTTTACACTCATAAGCTTATTTTTTCTTTAAAGGGACAGATCAATATTTACTGGGGGAGGGGTGGTCCAAAATAGGGGAGGGTTGTTAAACTTCTTTTTTTTCTCTCTCCTGGTTTACATTCACTCTTCTGCTCGTATTTTCTTTTTATACAACAGGTGGGTCTAATTCTGAATGCTGATTGGTTAAAACTGCATTCCAGCCGGTGTCTATTCCATAAGTTGCCGCCGGCTAAATCTATGACTTTAAGATGCCTATTTACTGTGTTCCATCTGACTGCACAATACACTGTCATCAGTCCAGCCAGGCAACTTATAAACTTGATCTCCACGATAAAAAGCATCTTGACATATCTTTAAGACTAACATTTAGTTTAACAGCAGATATTTGTATAAACCTTGTTGTCTGACATTTTCAACATTGAATTTCAATATTTTAAAAAAACATTCTCCTGCTGTCCCATAATTATAACGGCGAGACCCAGATGCAGACACAGGAGGCAGATGTTTGGAGTCTTACAATGTTTGTTAATCCAAAGGGGTAGGCAAGAGAATGGTCGTGGACAGGCAAAAAGGTCAAAACCAGATCAGAGTCCAGGAGGTACAGAGTGGCAGACAGACTCGTGGTCAAGGCAGGAAGAATGGTCAGGCAGGCGGGTACAAAGTCCAGAAAACAGGCAAGGGTCAAAACCAGGAGGACTAGAAAAAGGAGAGTGCAAAAAGCAGGCGAACGGAAAACCGCTGGTTGACTTGGAAACATGCAAGATGAAACTAGCACAGAGAGACAGGCAACACAGGGATAAATACACTGGGGAAAACAAGCGACACCTGGAGGGGGTGGAGACAATAACGAGGACAGGTGAAACTGATCAGGGCGTGACAATAGTAATGAACGTGTCGGAACGAGACAGGCAGGCAGGCAGGCAGGGTTTGTCAGCCAGTCGAAATCATGAATCAGCTGGCATAATTTTGATGGATATATACAAAAAAAATGACAATTGAACAAATGTAAAATGAAACTTAGATCATTTGCAGACTTTCCATCTTCAGTTTGAAGTGATTGTGTTACAGTGTCGTGACGAGTGAGCACATTTTCTATGCCAGGAGAAATCGCGCCTCATTGTTCATCCAAATAAATGTCACTAGATAACAGTCTAAACAAATGCTACTTTGCTGTTATTCTGATTGCACTGTTTGACGTGACTGTAGCTGTCGTTGGCTAGCTAGCAAGCAAGGGATAAGAACGTTGCCAGCCAGTATAAAAATAATAATGCCCTCGAAGCTGATGTTTGGAGGATACGGTTTGCTGTCCGAGACGAAAAATAACACCCGTGCCAATATATCCTCCAAACATCGGCTTCTCTGGCATTATCACTTAAATAAACAATGGTGTTTGTGAAGGTTTGGTATGATGTGGCTATTATTAAGCTTTTGCTACTGCAGGCCTATGATATGAAGGTAGTATGCACCGGCACTGACTCCGACAGTTGAACTTGAGATGAGGAAGACTGTTTCAGACCTACCAGAGCTACTCCTATAATCTAACATTATAATGCTTATCTTTATAAAACATATTCTGATTGAAAATGTATGAATTAGCCTCTGTCTGTACCTCTATATCTGTATAGCAGACGCTATAGCCTATAAAGAAATACATTGTGAAGCATTTGCCAGTGCGACACACTAGGCTGGTAAAGGTTAAGCGCTCAGCATTTAATCAACATTTTGTTGTATTAAAGCATTATAGTTTATAAATTGCGCATATATACGCTGTGACTTAGAGTTAAATAGAAATGAAATGAAAAATGCCTTATTAGTCTACAGTGACTTTGAATTCATTTTTAAAAACACCAGTTTGGCCAGAGTCTGTGGCTTCAAGCTCATGCATGGTGCCTGGAGAGCAGGCCAGCACCGGAGAATACCCGCTTGCAGAGCCACTGGTAGATGCTAAACACCCTTTTGGCCACTCTTGCCAGGCTGGGCAGAGATGCTAAACACCCTTTTGGCCACTCTTGCCAGGCTGGGCAGAGATGCAGAGTTTTTATATATATGTATGTAGGCCTAAAGGTTTTTAGGCAAAATAACCCAATCAAAACAGAAAGCTCCTTGAAAGTTGGAATATGCCAGGTCTATTGGGCCAAAATCAATTATGGCTATTGTATAAAGGAAACTTAAGATATATTATTTTTAGTTTATAAATACTTTGCTACAATGACACTGTAAGAACAGACGCTGGAGTAGAGAAGCAGGTACAGGGACTCAAAAATTTAATCGGAACAGCATCAGCACATGGGTATACAAGGACATATGACAATCAATGCTGAAGCGGGGAAACAGACAGATATAGGGGAGGTAATAACAGAGGTGATTGAGTCCAGGTGAGTCCAATAATCGCTGATGCGCGTGACGGGGGAAGGCAGGTGTGCGTAATGATGGTGTCAGGTGTGCGTAATGATGGTGTCAGGTGTGCGTAATGATGGTGGCAGGAGTGCGTAATGCGTAATTTTTGAAAATATTTAGTGAATTCCATGACAGTAGCAAATGTAAGGGGCTATAGCAGCACACAAGTAGACTACAAATGCATACTGAGCCGGGTATGCCCTGAGCTAGTGAAGTGAGCGAAATTGGAGCGGGCAAGAAGTCTGACACTCCAGCCTTTCGTAATCTTGCACTGCACTCCAGTCAAATTGGGTGCGCTCTGCCCTGATACATTTAATACTCAAATCTCTGACAATTTAACTGTGAAGTGGACAATTTTAGTTTTTTAGGAAAGTAGCCTAAAAAAATAGGCTATAAAGTTTTGCATATGCTACACATCGAAACACAAAGAATTGTGTTTTTGTAATTTATTATAGCTGTTTAAGGACATGTAAATGTGGGTAATTTGGCCAACATCGCTCGTTTATTGATGGCGCCGGCTGTGACAGGTCGGATCTGCATATGGATGTCCGGTAAATTAAAATATTCCCCCTCATGTTGTCCGGTGCCAAATTTTCCTAAAGAAAACTCTGAAATGGCATATTGGTTTTATGAGGATTTAGAATATTCGCATGAAAATCTGTTGCCAATTGGATGGAAACCTAGCTATAGACACCTTAAAGACTCTGGCAAGTGCTGTAGTCCAGTTTCACTTTGATTATGCCATCATATCATGGTTTACCAGCAGCAACCAAACATCTAAAGAATAAGCTACCAGCCAAACAAGCTTCTAAGAATTGTACTTAAACTTCCCCTCTCTGTCTATCTATGTAATAGTATGAGTCCCTGACTTTGTGGAATCCCGGTCACTTTTAAAAATGTTTGTGTGTATATGTATTTTAGCTGACATAAAATCAATCAATCCAAACTGTGCAGCAGCCAATTGATGAATGGAAAGAGACATCTGTTACAAAACACCAAAAAGTGAGATTGCCAAGTCTTCAATACTGGGTAAGCCTACAAGGTAGGGAGGGATGTATTTTCTGTTTGTCGAGATTTACATAGTCTCTTTTACTGTGGTGTTGAAAACGAAAACCATGATATTGAAGTGCCCTAAGTAGTCGGTATGCTTTGTTTATTGGTTGTGTGGTGCATTGCCACAGAATCCTGTTGGTGGAAAATTGTTGCATAGACTTTCTATAATTATAAAAATGGCATCAAAATGAAGTAAATCTGATTTCCCCCTAGCTGATCATTGTCTGCAGCCGGCTCTGGCTCTGGCTGTGAAGTAATGAAACAGTGAGCCAGTGATGCCAACTTAGCAATTTTGTTGCTAGATTTAGCAACTTTTCAGAGTACCCTGGTAACTTTTTTTCAAACAGCACCTAGGAACAAATTTAGCTACTTATAAAAATGTATTTTGAACTTTTAGCAACTTTTGAAAAGTGACTCAAATGCTAAAATGCATTTTCGCTCTAAATGACACAAAACCGATTTTCTCTGTCACACACAGTCACAACACACGTGCCTGACTGCAAAAGTGCATTGTGAGTGAAGTCAGCAGCAGGCACTCAGCTCGTGCACAGGCAGCAGCAGGCCAGCAGCAATTTCAGCAAATTGCATATCATTGTTGGCTGACTGCAGCAGCAGTAGTATGCATTCGACAAGACAAACCCAATGAATATAGTTAATCACAAATGGTTGATCTTGAACAGAACTTACAACATCAATCAACATGTCTCAATCAAAATTGTACAGCCAGAAGTACAGGAAAGAGTTGGAGTCTGTACCTGAATTTAGAGGGTGGCTGAAGCCAGTAATTGGGGAAGATTGTCAGGCATACTGTGCGTACTGCAAATCAGATATGCTTGCAAAAAGGTATGACATCAAAAAACATTGTGCTACAGCAAAACATATAAATAAATCAAAACCGTACAACCCCACAACGCAGTCTACATTACCACAGATGGTTAAAAAAGTGGATAACTGCAGAAGCTACTATGGCAATGGCCATTGCGGAGCATTGTTCCCTGCTAGCATGCGACCATTTAGGTATGGCTTGCAAGGCTGCCTTTTCAGAATCTGTGGCAGCAACAAACTTCCAAATGCACCGCACCAAGTGCACAGAAACAATTAAGGGAGTACTGGCTCCTTATTTTATCAAAAGGGTAACATCAGATGTGGGGGATGAGAAGTTCAGTCTCCTTTTGGATGAGTCCACTGATGTCAGTGTCTCGAAATACCTGGGTGTGGTGATTCGGTATTTCAGTGCTAAAAAAAGAACCGTTGTGTCCACATTTCTTGGGCTGGTTGAATTGGAGGGGGGCGATGCCAGATCAATTGCAAAGGCGGTAGTTGAGTTTCTTGAGAAGTGTAACCTTAAAAAACAGAATCTTCAGGGTATTGGTACTGATAATGCGTCCATGATGACTGGGGTGCACAATGGGGTGCACAAGATTTTAAGGGAAGAATGTGCATTGCCCAATTTGGTACTCATCCGCTGTGTGTGCCATTCTTTACAATTGGCTGACAGTGCAGCATCCAAAGAAACCATCCCTAGGAGTGTTGAGTACTTAATCAGGGAAACCTACAACTGGTTTTCGATTTCCCCAAAATGGCGCGAGGCGTACAAAGCAGTGTATGCCACCATTAATTGTGGCCAGAAACCCCTGCAGATCACCAAAGTGTGTGCCACACATTGGCTATCGATTGAGCCTGCGGTAACTCGTATATTGAGCCAGTGGGAAGAACTGAAACTCCACTTTGAGGTGACCAAGGCCAGTGAGCATTGCTACATGGCGGATGTGCTCCACGCCATGTACGTGGACAAGACCAACTATGTCTACCTGACATTCTTGAAATCAATACTGTCCGATGTACAAGTTGCAGTGAAGTCATTTGAGGGAGAGCAAATAGATCCTGTCAAGCTTTTGGACAATCTGGTACTCCTCTTAACATCAATTTGCAGCAGAGTAGTCAACTCTATGGCAAAAATTGATGTCCTGAAGGTTGCCATTGATGGACATCTCAGTCCATCACCATACCTTGGGTACCTTTTCGAGAGCACGGTGTACCAACTCAGTCTTGCGCTAGAGGACAAAAAGGTATTCGGAGACGGTGCATCCAACTACATTGTTGCTTTAAGCAAGGAGCTGCAAGCAAGGCTCCCAGACAACCTTGAAGCCTTGCGAAACATGGCCTTGTTCTGTGTTAAGGAAACGCTAAAGCATAATAAAGGCACCACTGAAATTATTCAAGTAGCTGAGCTACTGGAATACCAGCCCCAAACAATTGATCAAATTGTTTCCCAATGGAGAAACATCCATCTGTTTAGGTGGGACTCAACTGAAAATACAGTCGAGTTTTGGAGTGAAGTCAATAACTACACGGACTCTTCCGGGTAAAATCCATTTGAAGAACTGTGCAAAGCTGCACTCGCTGCCCTCTCCTTGCCACACTCAAATGCGGAGGTTGAATGGCTGTTCAGCCAAATGAGTGTGGTCAAGTCAAAGTTAAGAAATAGAATGTCTCAACTCCATACTCCTGGTGCGGTGGTGGCAGTGTGTACTGCAGTGTGTGCGAGAACAGTGGCAATATCTGGAGGAAATCATTGAGCAGCTAGCCAGCCAAGCAGCACAACAACCTGGAGAGAGCTGGAGAGAGATGCTAGCGCACACATCATTATTTGAATGAAGTTGCTTGTTCAATAAGATAGTATATATACCTTGTTATTAGCTTGTACCTATAATTGTTGAACAGTTAGGTAGCATGTTAACTACCAATACACTGCTTAAAACTATAATTGTTCAGAATGTGTAGGTTTACTAGTTGAAAAGAAAATAAATAAAATGTAATTGTTCAATAATGTGTAATTGTTTAATAATTCAATGTGTTGTGTTTAAAAATAAAATTATCTGATCGTATAAAATGTGCTGTGTTTATATTACTTTTACAAATAAAAATATATGATAATAAACAAACCTAAACAAGTCAAATCATATTTTTCGCTGAGATGGCCAGTCAATTTGAGTAACGTTACGCAATTACGTTACGTAATGATGCAGTTTTACGTTATTACGTAATGACATCATCACCCAATGACATCACAACGTCATTTAGCAACTTTTAGCAACAAATCGACCTGCCTCTAGTAACTTCCCCTGAAAATTAGTTGGCAACACTGGAGTGAGCTCCTCAGTGGTGGTCGGAAAACGTTAAACCTTCTTGACCCTAGCCCTGTATGGCTTGACAGTGCCACAAAAGTATGTTGACGTGGCAAATTCGATATCCACGTTTATAAACACAGGGTCACTACAGTTGTTATTTTGGGTCGTAAACATTATTTTGAGTTAATTATGAGGGGGGAGGGTGTTCCATTTATTTTACAGTACAAAAGGAGGGTCATGTGAAATATCTTTATTGTTGGGAAGAGGGGTGCATAGAGTTGGACCAGCCCATCCCGCCTAAATTTTGATCTGTCCCTAACCTTAAATCAAGACCAAGAAGCAAATGTTTGTTTTTATGAATTTTTACGATATAGCCACATTGACTTTGTGGCCGCTGTAACCACTAAAAATCCACGCCTCGACCCGGAAGAACATGTGACGTATGCCGTTCGAGTTGTTTCAGGTCAGTCGGACAACAACACTGCTAACAGCACTAGCTACACTTATTTTGTATTTAACGTTACATAGCGTTAGGTCAACTTGGTCAATAGAGCATATTTACAAAGATTTGTAAGTGCGTTGTGAGTAAGACAAAAATGTCAATTTTGCAAGAACAGATTGGATACATTTTGGAGATAATGGTCAGCGCGACTGTTACAGAAATTAGCAAAGTTATCGAGGGTTCTGCCTCGTCTGAAGTGCCAACGGGAGAGAACGCGAGTGAAACCCCAAACGAACAGGTATATCTGCTGATTTATGTGAAGTATGGCATTTTGTAAACCAGCCCGCTAGTTTGTGGTCATACACACATCCTTAAAAACATAGGTGCTGGGTTAATAAAGAGTACTAGTATAGAACAAGAAGGCCCCCACACTGTTAAAGCTCCCAATTCAACGCTTTGACAGCGTTTCTATGCGAAACGGACCTTCGTCAGGTCAAACACACTGAGTGTTCACATCCCAAAATATACACATTTCACCTCACATGACCATTGCGGACATGACGCATGGTGGGTGCCAAAACATTTGCATATCTCTAATAATTAAATAATGAGATGGGTACATGTAATGGTTCCATAACATGATATATATTTACAGAATGGCCAAGCGGGTAACCGGTAAGAGTCAAAAGTAAAGCAAAGTAACATATTCAGGTAATCAATTGTCTGATCTCAAACTCTTGATTCAGACCTTTAGGAGACATGGTACACAAATGCTGAATCCAATACAATTCTCTTCTCAATAATAGATTATCAGATGTTTTTGCTGGTGTAGCGAAATGCTTGTGCTTCTAGTTCCGACAGTGCAGCAAACCAAATACAAATATTTAAATATTGATCATTTATTTAACTGAGACGTCCCTACAGAAAGACTCAATCTCAGATAAATCATCTGAGCGTGTGAAACGGTGCCCCTCTGTATCAGTATTTGTAGCCCATGTATGTGATGCTGTCTGGACAAAAAGAGTATGGCATGTCATACTCCTTTTGGCCAGACAGCATCAGATACTTGGGCTACAAATACTGAGACAGGGGTGCTTTTTCAATCGCTTGGATGTTTTCTCCGGTGATATGGTAGTTTCAGCCACTTACGAATTGAAGGAAAGTTGTCGAGTACACTGTTCGGATGCTGGAATTTATTTTTGGACGAACGTGCGAAGGTAACTTACTTGATGTGTATTGTTTGACAATCAGATGAAAGCATGACTGGTTGTGTTCATGCCACATTAAAAGGTAATACATTTTTACAGTTTAAATTACATGTCATTTGGACTGCTCATAAATTTTTAAAGTCATGCCCCTCTGTCATTGACTTAAGTCTATAAAACACACTGTTGTTAATCTTAATATCACAAACAGAAGTAGTATTATAACCAGTTTTAGGAGGGCATATCATTTTAAATGGTTTTCCCCCGTTGCCCCTCCTCCCGACAGTAGGGCCTGCGCCCCTGCTCCCAATAGTTGAATGTGCCATGCCCAGTTGATAATCACCCGGATGATTACCTCAACTGAACCTAAGCTATACCAAAACTAAATTCACACATATCACAACAGATCAAATAAATGACGTAAAGTAGGATGGGGCGAATGCGTGAGTTGATGAGCGAGGGGAAGCGGACGATGCGTAATTGTGTAATCACCACTTGTGAATTAAGAACAGGGCGGCCATTCTATTTTATTGATCTATTGTAATTATAATCAGTCCGAGTCCAAGCAGTCCTATCAGTCAACTCTGGCCTTGGAGTACACAGTCAGTGAGGGCGTGCATCATTTACAATGGCAAGAAGACCAAGACAAATGGATACACATGCTGCGTTAGCTTTGCTACCAAATCTGAATGAAAACGACTGATGGGGAAGAAATTCATCCTGATGACATCTCTGATTATTCTGATTCTGTGCCTCAGTCTGAACTTAGGCCTCGGAGGTGTAAGTGTCAAAAAGAGAGAATGGTCTACGCTCAGAGAAGGGACGGCACCGTTTGCATAGAACGAGCTGGTGACAATGCTAATGTCCGATTATCAGCACAAAATGTTATCACAGAGAGAGCAGGCCCTAAGACATCAGCAACAAACTCACCAGCTTTCGTTGTCTGTGACATGCTCCAACTGATGCCATTGCGTGAAGACGCATACCATGTAAGCACAGGCAGACAATAACTGACTTTTTGCCTGCTATCATAGACACAGTATATTCATTAAAATGCCATTTTCTTTTGTGATGATTTTCACTATCAAGCACACCTGACATAATGACTACTTATGTTTTCATAATTTAACCGGCTATAATTTAATAGGCTATAAAGTTTTGCATATGTTACACATCGAAACACAAAGAATTGTGTTTTTGTAGTTTATTATAGCCGTTTAAGGACATGTAAATGTGGCTAATTTTGCCAACATCGCTCGTTTATTGATGGCGCCGGCTGTGCCAGGTTAGTTCTGCATATGGATGTCCGGTAAATTAAAATAGTCCCCCTCATGTTGTCCAGTGCCAAATTTTCCTAAAGAAAACTCTGAAATGGCATATTGGTTTTATAAGGATTTAGAATATTCGCATGAAAATCTGTTGCCAATTGGATGGAAACCTAGCTATAGACACCTTAAAGACTCTGGCAAGTGCTGTAGTCCAGTTTCACTTTGATTATGCCATCATATCATGGTTTACCATCAGCCACCAAACATCTAAAGAATAAGCTACAAGCCAAACAAGCTTCTAAGAATTGTACTTAGACACATTACAGAGAGGGGAAGTTTATGTAATAGTATGAGTCCCTGACTTTGTGGAATCCCGGTCACTTTTAAAAATGTTTGTGTGTATATGTATTTTAGCTGACATAAAATCAATCAATCCAAACTGTGCAGCAGCCAATTGATGAATGGAAAGAGACATCTGTTACAAAACACCAAAAAGTGAGATTGCCAAGTCTTCAATACTGGGTAAGCCTACAAGGTAGGGAGGGATGTATTTTCTGTTTGTCGAGATTTACATAGTCTCTTTTACTGTGGTGTTGAAAACGAAAACCGTGAAATTGAAGTGTCCCAAGTAGTCGGTATTGTCACCGTCGTCGTAGTGAATGGACCAAGGCGCAGCGGGTCGAGTGCTCATCTTAACTTTATTTGTGAACACTTAATAAACAAAACGAATAAACTAACAGTCTTGGATGCTAAATACAGCAGTGCATAGAACAACCTCCCACAATCCCCAAAACAAACCTACTCCTAATTATAGGACCTTCAATCAGAGGCAACGATACACAGCTGCCTCCAATTGAAGGCCCCAATTCCAAAACATAGAATTAAACACCCTAGAACAGACATAGAAAGATACAATATAGAACAATGACCAAAACCCCCGGAATACATAAATCAAATGCCCCTCTACATAAACACACACTCAAAACCATATAAAACAAATACCCCCTGCCACGTCCTGACCAAACTATAACAACAAATAACCCCTTTACTGGTCAGGACGTGACAGTACCCCCCCCCCCCCCCCCCCCCCCCCAAAGGTGCAGACCCCAGATGCACCTAACAAAAAATATCTACAAAATAAACCCCTAAACTAAAGGGAGGGTGGCTGCCGTCACCGACGGCTCCCGTGCTACACCCCCCCTCCCCAAACCTCCTACAGTGGAGGTGGCTCAGGCTCAGGCCTTAGTCCCCCACCTGACAGTCCACCCCTACTGAATACCTTGGCTTGAAGCATGTCATCGTAGACCCTGGACTGTACTCTGGGTGCTCCGGACTGTAGGCCGTCTCTCTACGGGGAACTATGGAAGCACTGGAAGCCTGGTGCGTGGGGCTGGTACTGGAGGTATCAGACTGGAGACACGCACCCCAAGGCTAGTGCAAGGAGCGAGAACAGGACGTACTGGACTGGGCTGACGCACTGGAAGCCTGGTGCGTGGTGCTGGTACTGGAGGTATCAGACTGGAGACACGCACCTCAGGGCTAGTGCGAGGAGCGGGAACAGGATACACTGGGCCGTGAAGCATTACTGGCGGTCTGGAGCATACAACCCCTACGGCCTGAGTGCTCACTCGAGCATGGCACTTGCGAGGGGCTGGAATCATTTTCACCGGACTGTTCGTGCGCATAGGCGAAATTGTGCGCACTTCCGCATAGAACGGTGCTCCTCTGATCGTCTGTTCCCCATAATAAATCACAGATAGTTGGCTCAGGTCTACTGCCTGCCCTAGCCAAACTACCCGTGTGCCCCCCCTCAAAACATTTTTTGGGGCTGCCTCTCCTGCTTCCTTATCGGCGCATATATAGCCTCATACCGGCGCCACTCTGCCTTGGCTGCCTCTATCTCCTCCAGTGGGCGACGGTATTCCCCAGCCTGGTGCCATGGTCCAGCCCCGTCCAGAATTTCCTCCCATGTCCAAAACTCCCGATAGTCCACCTGCTGCTCCTTTCTCTGCTGCTTGGTCCGTTGGAGGTGGGAGGTTCTGTCACGCTCGTCGTAGTAAGTGGACCAAGGCGCAGCGGGTCAAGTGCTCATCTTAACTTTATTTGTGAACACTTAATAAACAAGAAACTAACTAACAGTCTTGCAGGCTAAATACAGCAGTGCATAGAACAACCTCCCACAATCCCCAAAACAAACATACTCCTAATTATAGGACCTTCAATCAGAGGCAACGATACACAGCTGCCTCCAATTGAAGGCCCCAATTCCAAAACCTAAACATAGAATTAAACACCCTAGAACAGACATGGAAAGAAACAATGACCAAAACCCCAGAATACATAAATCAAACGCCCCTGTACATAAACACACACTCAAAACCACATAAAACAAATACCCCCTGCCACGTCCTGACCAAACTATAATAACAAATAACCAATTTACTGGTCAGGATGTGACGGGTATGCTTTGTTTATTGGTTGTGTGGTGCATTGACACAGAATCCTGTTGGTGGAAAATTGTTGCATAGAATTTATAATTATAAATATTTTACATTTACATTTAAGTCATTTAGCAAATATGGCATCAAAAGGAAGTAAATCTGATTTCACCCTAGCTGATCATTGTCTGCAGCCGGCTCTGGCTGTGAAGTAATGAAACAGTGAGCCAGTGATGCCAACTTAGCAATTTTGTTGCTAGATTTAGCAACTTTTCAGAGTACCCTGGTAACTTTTTTTCAAACAGCACCTAGCAACAAATTTAGCTACTTTTAAAAATGTATTTGGAACTTTTAGCAACTTTTGAAAAGTGACTCAAACGCTAAAATGCTTTTTCCCTCTAAATGACACAAAACCGATTTTCTCTGTCACACACAGTCACAACACATGTGCCTGGCTGCAAAAGTACATTGTGAGTGAAGTCAGCAGCAGGCGCTCAGCTCGTGCACAGGCAGCAGCAGGCCAGCAGCAATTTCAGCAAATTGCAAGTAATTGTTGGCTGACTGCAGCAGCAGTAGTATGCATTCGACAAGACAAACCCAATGACTATAGTTAATCACAAATGGTTGATCTTGAACAGAACTTACAACATCAATCAACATGTCTAAATCAAAATTGTACAGCCAGAAGTACAGGAAAGAGTTGGAGTCTGTACCTGAATTTAGAGGGTGGCTGAAGCCAGTAATTGGGGAAGATTGTCAGGCATACTGTGCGTACTGCAAATCAGATATGCTTGCAAAAATGTATGACATCAAAAAACATTGTGCTACAGCAAAGCATATAAATAAATCAAAACCGTACAACCCCACAATGCAGTCTACATTACCACAGTTGGTTAAAAAAGTGGATAACTGCAAAAGCGCAGAAGCTACTATGGCAATGGCCATTGCGGAGCATTGTTCCCTGCTAGCATGCGACCATTTAGGTATGGCTTGCAAACCTGCCTTTTCAGATTCTGTGGCAGCAACAAAGTTCCAAATTCACCGCACCAAGTGCACAGAAATAATTAAGGGAGTACTGGCTCCTTATTTTATCAAAAGGGTAACATCAGATGTGGGGGATGAGAAGTTCAGTCTCCTTTTGGATGAGTCCACTGATGTCAGTGTCTCAATACCTGGGTGTGGTGATTCGGTATTTCAGTGCTAAAAAAGTACCGTTGTGTCCACATTTCTTGGGCTGGTTGAATTGGAGGGGGGCGATGCCAGATCAATAGCAAAGGCGGTAGTTGAGTTTCTTGAGAAGTGTAACCTTAAAAAACAGAATCTTCAGGGTATTGGTACTGATAATGCGTCCGTGATGACTGGGGTGCACAAGATTTTAAAGGAAGAATGTGCATTGCCCAATTTGGTACTCATCCGCTGTGTGTGCCATTCTTTACAATTGGCTGACAGTGCAGCATCCAAAGAAACCATCCCTAGGAGTGTTGAGTACTTAATCAGGGAAACCTACAACTGGTTTTCGATTTCCCTAAAATGGCGCGAGGCATACAAAGCAGTGTATGCCACCATTAATTGTGGCCAGAAACCCCTGCAGATCACCAAAGTGTGTGCCACACGTTGGCTATCGATTGAGCCTGCGGTAACTCGTATATTGAGCCAGTGGGAAGAACTGAAACTCCACTTTGAGGTGACCAAGGCCAGTGAGCATTGCTACATGGTGGATGTGCTCCACGCCATGTACGTGGACAAGACCAACTATGTCTACCTGACATTCTTGAAATCAATACTGTCCGATGTACAAGTTGCAGTGAAGTCATTTGAGGGAGAGCAAATAGATCCTGTCAAGCTTTTGGACAATCTGGTACTCCTCTTAACATCAATTTGCAGCAGAGTAGTCAACTCTATGGCAAAAATTGATGTCCTGAAGGATGCCATTGATGGACATCTCAGTCCATCACCATACCTTGGGTACCTTTTCGAGAGCACGGTGTACCAACTCAGTCTTGCGCTAGAGGACAAAAAGGTATTTGGAGACGGTGCATCAACTACATTGTTGCTTTAAGCAAGGAGCTGCAAGCAAGACTCCCAGACAACATTGAAGCCTTGCGAAACATGGCCTTGTTCTGTGTTAAGGAGACGCTAAAGCATAATAAAGGCACCACTGAAATTATTAAAGTAGCTGAGCTACTGGAATACCAGCCCCAAACAATTGATAAAATTGTTTCCCAATGGAGAAAGATCCATCTGTTTAGGTGGGACTCAACTGAAAATACAGTCGAGTTTTGGAGTGAAGTCAATATCTACACGGACTCTTCCGAGTAAAATCCGATTGAAAAACTGTGCAAAGCTGCACTCGCTGCCCTCTCCTTGCCACACTCAAATGCGGAGGTTGAATGGCTGTTCAGCCAAATGAGTGTGGTCAAGTCAAAGTTAAGAAATAGAATGTCTCAACTCCATACTCCTGGTGCGGTGGTGGCAGTGTGTACTGCAGTGTGTGCGAGAACAGTGGCAATATCTGGAGGAAATCATTGAGCAGCTAGCCAGCCAAGCAGCACAACAACCTGGAGAGAGCTGGAGAGAGATGCTAGCGCACACATCATTATTTGAATGAAGTTGCTTGTTCAATAAGATAGTATATATACCTTGTTATTAGCTTGTACCTATAATTGTTGAACAGTTAGGTAGCATGTTAACTACCAATACACTGCTTAAAACTATAATTGTTCAGAATGTGTAGGTTTACTAGTTGAAAAGAAAATAAATAAAATGTAATTGTTCAATAATGTGTAATTGTTTAATAATTCAATGTGTTGTGTTTAAAAATAAAATTATCTGATCGTATAAAATGTGCTGTGTTTATATTACTTTTACAAATAAAAATATATGATAATAAACAAATCTAAACAAGTCAAATCATATTTTTCGCTGAGATGGCCAGTCAATTTGAGTAACGTTACGCAATTACGTTACGTAATGATGCAGTTTTACGTTATTACGTAATGACATCATCACCCAATGACATCACAACGTCATTTTGCAACTTTTAGCAACAAATCGACCTGCCTCTAGTAACTTCCCCTGAAAATTAGTTGGCAACACTGGAGTGAGCTCCTCAGTGGTGGTCGGAAAACGTTAAACCTTCTTGACCCTAGCCCTGTATGGCATTGGCAGTGCCACAAAAGTATGTTGACGTGGCAAATTCGATATCCACGTTTATAAACACAGGGTCACTACAGTTGTTATTTTGGGTCGTAAACATTATTTTGAGTTAATTATGAGGGGGGAGGGTGTTCCATTTATTTTACAGTACAAAAGGAGGGTCATGTGAAATATCTTTATTGTTGGGAAGAGGGGTGCATAGAGTTGGACCAGCCCATCCCGCCTAAATTTTGATCTGTCCCTAACCTTAAATCAAGACCAAGAAGCAAATGTTTGTTTTTATGAATTTTTACGATATAGCCACATTGACTTTGTGGCCGCTGTAACCACTAAAAATCCACGCCTCGACCCGGAAGAACATGTGACGTATGCCGTTCGAGTTGTTTCAGGTCAGTCGGACAACAACACTGCTAACAGCACTAGCTACACTTATTTTGTAGTTAACGTTACATAGCGTTAGGTCAACTTGGTCAATAGAGCATATTTACAAAGATTTGTAAGTGCGTTGTGAGTAAGACAAAAATGTCAATTTTGCAAGAACAGATTGGATACATTTTGGAGATAATGGTCAGCGCGACTGTTACAGAAATTAGCAAAGTTATCGAGGGTTCTGACTCGTCTGAAGTGCCAACGGGAGTGAACGCGAGTGAAACCCCAAACGAACAGGTATATCTGCTGATTTATGTGAAGTATGGCATTTTGTAAACCAGTCCGCTAGTTAATTGCACCGAGGTTGCAGCCTCCACCCTGTGGCGTAATCATTACGCCAAAACCGTTTACTCCAGACGGAAAACGCAAACGAGAGTTGCTATTGGATACATTCAAGAAGAGCCCTCCCCATTTCGTTATGTTTGCTTCATTTTGATTCTTAACGATGCACTATGCAGAAATCGATCCGCCATTTCCTGATTGCTAAAATTCTAATACTTCGCCTAATTTCAATTTGTGACACAACACAGTATAGTGTAGAGAATTGCACCATCTTAACCGCTGTGAAATATTTTCCATAATCCAACATATTTTTTGTAGCTGGTGTACAAAAGTAAAAGATGCAGAAACTTAAGCACTGGAAACATAAATAGCTCACATAGAACAGATCTACCGCTTCTTAGTCTTGTTTAAGGAGCAAGACAGATCTATAACGCATGCCTTTGCAGTTGAATGTAAACTGTTTTAGGTATGAACCGATCCACGGGGATACCAGTGTATTGCAGCTGCATACAATGCGTTTGGATGGTAAAAATGAAACCATAAAATACCAGATAAATATCTGGCTACATTCTAAGCTGAAGACCATGATTAGTTGATTATTGCTGGGTCAAAAGTGTGTCACCAAACTGGCCCCCGAGGACTTGAGATACCTGTCCCCAAAGAAGAGGCGAATCCAGCGGGGTAACTGGGCACAAAAATCTGTTATCTCAGCAGTTGGCATTTTTAACGTTGTTGTATGGAGGTCAATGAGTATCGAATTTGGTTAAAAGCTGTGTGGCTTATTTGATCGAATAGACGTTTACTGATATAAGTAGGACACGTCACATCCCGGCAACTTTGCGCAGTTCCTGGTTGTCATTAGTTACCACAGCCACAAAGTCATAATCCCGCCTATTTCATTGTTACAGCGGCCACTATAGTATCTGGTCAATATAATACAATCTGGGCCAGCATTCTGATCGTACATCAAATCACATTTTATTGGTCACATACACGTGTTTTAGAGAAGTTTGTGGTCATACTCACATCCTTAAAAACATAGGTGCTGGGTTAATAAAGAGTACTAGTATAGAACATGAAGGCCCCCACACTGTTAAAGCTCCCAATTCAACGCTTTGACAGCGTTTCTATGCGAAACGGACCTTCGTCAGGTCAAACACACTGAGTGTTCACATCCCAAAATATACACATTTCACCTCACATGACCATTGCGGACATGACGCATGGTGGGTGCCAAAACATTTGCATATCTCTAATAATTAAATAATGAGATGGGTACATGTAATGGTTCCATAACATTATATATATTTACAGAATGGCCAAGCGGGTAACCGGTAAGAGTCAAAAGTAAAGTAAAGTAACATATTCAGGTAATCAATTGTCTGATCTCAAACTCTTGATTCAGACCTTTAGGAGACATGGTACACAAACGCTGAATCCAATACAATTCTCTTCTCAATAATAGATTATCAGATGTTTTTGCTGGTATAGCGAAATGCTTGTGCTTCTAGTTCCGACAGTGCAGCAATCCAAATCCAAATATTTAAATATTGATCATTTATTTGACCAAGACGTCCCTACAGAAAGACTCAATCTGAGATAAATCATCCGAGTGTGTGAAACGGTGCCCCTCTGTATCAGTATTTGTAGCCCATGTATGTGATGCTGTCTGGACAAAAAGAGTATGGCATGTCATACTCCTTTTGGCCAGACAGCATCAGATACTTGGGCTACAAATACTGAGACAGGGGTGCTTTTTCAATCGCTTGGATGTTTTCTCCGGTGATATGGTAGTTTCAGCCGCTTACGAATTGAAGGAAAGTTGTCGGGTACACTGTTCGGATGCTGGAATTTATTTTTGCACGAACGTGCGAAGGTAACTTACTTGAGGTGTATTGTTTGACAATCAGATGAAAGCATGACTGGTTGTGTTCATGCCACATTAAAAGGTAATACATTTTTACAGTTTAAATTACATGTCATTTGGACTGCTCATAAATTTTTAAAGTCATGCCCCTCTGTCATTGACTTATTAAGTCTATAAAACACACTGTTGTTGTTAATCTTAATATCACAAACAGAAGTAGTATTATAACCAGTTTTAGGAGGGCATATCATTTTAAATGGTTTTCCCCCGTTGCCCCTCCTCCCGACAGTAGGGCCTGCGCCCCTGCTCCCAATAGTTGAATGTGCCGTGCCCAGTTGATAATCACCCCGATGATTACCTCAACTGAACCTAAGCTATACCAAAACTAAATTCACACATATCACAACAGATCAAATAAATGACGTAAAGTAGGATGGGGCGAATGCGTGAGTTGATGAGCGAGGGGAAGCGGACGATGCGTAATTGTGTAATCACCACTTGTGAATTAAGAACAGGGCAGCCATTCTATTTTATTGATCTATTGTAATTATAATCAGTCCGAGTCCAAGCAGTCCTATCAGTCAACTCTGGCCTTGGAGTACACAGTCAGTGAGGGCGTGCATCATTTACAATGGCAAGAAGACCAAGACAAATGGATGCACATGCTGCGTTAGCTTTGCTACCAAATCTGAATGAAAACGACTGATGGGGAAGAAATTCATCCTGATGACATGTCTGATTATTCTGATTCTGTGCCTCAGTCTGAACTTAGGCCTCGGAGGTGTAAGTGTCAAAAAGAGAGAATGGTGCACGCTCAGAGAAGGGACGGCACCGTTTGCATAGAACAAGCTGGTGACAATGCTACTGTCCGATTATCAGCACAAAATGTTATCACAGAGAGAGCAGGCCCTAAGACATCAGCAACAAACTCACCAGCTTTCGTTGTTTATGTGACATGCTCTATCTGATGCCATTGCGTGAAGACGCACACCATGTAAGCACAGGCAGACAATAACTGACTTTTTGCCTGCTATCATATCGACACTTACAGTATATCCATTAAAATGCCATTTTCTGTTGTGATGATTTTCACTATCAAACACACCTGACACATAATGATGACTACTTATGTTTTCATAATTTAACCGTGTATGATGCTGACCATGTGTTATGGTGGTTGGGGTATTTTTCTTTTGTCACAAAAAATCGGTTACCGTGTTCCAACACACATGCTTTCTGTTCCATAGTTATAACAAAAGGCACTCCACAAATACAATTGATTGAACACTTGAATTACTGCGTTATGTTTATTTATCCTACAGTAACAAACCAATAAATGCTTTTGTGTTATTTGGAAAAACAAAATGTCTTCATGTTCTGTTACCTAAGACCTTCATAAACACAACCAAATGATCATTTTTGCGATAGCGTATATGAAATGTATTAATTACACTGTTTGAATGTTTGTCTGAATGAGTCATAATTGCCAGAAATACTTGTCAGCTACGTTTTATAATGGTAGCTAGTTAAGTAAACTGAAGTTTGTTCTGTGAATAATATAACCTGTATGCCCTCAACTTGCTTTTGTTCTTTTCTACAGTTGACCCAGTTGACCTCTTTCATGGAGATACTGGCTAAGGAGGCTGTGGACAAAATCCACAATCTATTCAACGAGTGCTCCGCTGTTCTGCTTCTGGAAGTGTCTCAGAGTCAAACTGAGAATGAGGACTTGAAGAAGAGGCTAGATGCAGTTGAGACCGAACTGAGGACTGTCTTAGAAGGGAGCGGAGGACAAGAGAACACATCAGCCAATGGCTGCTGCGGTGAAGTCAAGGTCATCCACCAGTTAAAAGACACTCAACCAGGTGAGACTTGGCATTATTTCAGATAGGCCATCAATCTGGTTTTAGATTGCTTTCACACACTGTTACTAAAACCAGTTCTTTTGAATTTGATGCAAACCTTTTGACTGCAATCTTTTTCAGGCTTTTGTACTGGTGATGCAGAAGTGAAACCATCCCCCATCTTCCACCTGTGGAAAGGGAGACTTCCCTCAACTGTAAATGAGGTAGGTCTATTTGCGTAACTGACAATATTCTGTTAAAGGTTTAGTTCTTGGAAAGCTGTCTGGAATACTAGGGGTACAGAAAGTAATAACCTATTTACTTGTCTGCATCTGTGTCACACAAGTATCATTATGCACCATTTGGTACCAATTGTATTTAATTATTTAAAGTGAATACAAGAAGAAGCATTTCATCCCTTTGTTGTGATTTCTGTTGTATGATATCATACAACATAGATCGGACTCTAAAACTGCTTTCCCTCTCCATCTCAGCACTCCAACATGGAGGACACGATCAAGTCAGTTATTATCAAAGAAGAAGGGTTGGAAGAGTACCTGTACAGCAGCACATCAGACCCAAGTCATTTTTTAGAGAGCCAGGCCCAGGGGGTGAGTGACCCAGAGAACCCTACAGCGGACCCAAAGGACGAAGGCGGCGACACAGGGCCAAAGCGTTTGAGAAAGCCAAAGATCACAGGGGCTCGTTGGGCAAAGCCCAAAAAGGGGAACAATCTTAGCTGCAAGCACTGCAGGAAGACATTCAGCAAACTGATCCAGCTGAAAGTTCACCTGGCGATCCATGCAGCAGCGGAGAAACCTTTTATCTGCCAGCAGTGCGGCAGAGGTTTTTCCTTTAAACGCAGTTTGGATGCACACCAGCTGCTTCACACAGGAGAGAGACCGCACACCTGTGGCGACTGTGGTAAAGCTTTCACCCTAAAGCAGCTGCTCAAGAATCACCAGAGACTCCATGCAGGGTTGAGACTGTTCCGCTGCGACGACTGTGGCAAGAGCTTTAACCGGGCCCACGGTCTCAAGATGCACCAGATCGTCCACACGGGAGAGAGGAAATATAGCTGTGAGATCTGCAAGAAGAGTTTCAGCATACCAGGAAATCTCCACAGGCACCAGCGTATACACACTGGTGAGAAACCGTTCCGTTGCGATACGTGCGGGAAAAGCTTCAACCAGGCAGACACTCTGAAAGGACACCAGCGGATCCACACAGGAGAGAGGCCATTTACCTGTGAGACGTGCGGGAAATGTTTCATTCAAAGAAGTGCTCTGAAAATGCACCAAAGAACCCACGCAGGAGAGAGCGCCTTCCTCTGTGTGGTGTGCGGGACAGTCCTGGCTTGCGCCAAGTCTCTCAAGACACACCTTCCGACCCACACAGCAGAGATGCCTTGTATGTGCTCATTGTGCGGTAGTAGTCTCAGTTCTCTCGCTCACCTCACATCGCACCAGCAACTCCACACTATGGAGAAGCCGCACAGCTGTGGCCTATGCGACAAGAGCTTCAAGTCGCTCAGCTATCTGAACATACACATGAAAACTCACACTGGGGAGAGACCGTTCGCCTGTGACGTGTGTGGAAGGATGTTCACTCAACACAGCAGCCTGAAAACCCACCAGGCAGTCCATACTGGGGAGAAACCTTTCAGCTGTGAAACGTGTGGGAAATGTTTCAGCAACGCTGGGAACCTCAACAGGCACCAGCGGATACACACTGGAGAGAAGCCTTTTACCTGTGACCTCTGTGGGAGGAGCTTCAACCAGGGCAACAGCCTCAAAGCCCACAAACAAATCCACACAGGAGAGAAACTTTACATGTGCGACAAATGCGGGAAGAGTTTTTCCTACCTGAGGAATCTGAAAGATCACAAGTGTTACTCTATCTAAAACCAATAGGCATAGCTTCTTATTGCGATGGACCACACTTGGTTTGAACAATTGTCTCGGCATTAAAAATGCATTTTTAGGTCAGTGAGTGGCATACTAACATATGAAGTGTACTGATAACATTGGTTGTCAAAACAGCCTTATTCGAAGTATTTCATTTTCAAGGTGACTTGTTTTAGAAATGAACTTTGATTTTGAAAAATGAATAACCAGTTGCCTGTGTTGGGTAGAAGGACTTGGATTGGCTGGTGGTCCAGTAACTGTTCAGTGGAGCAGAGCCTCATTTATTTGAGAAGGATATACATCTGTAACCGTTCTTGTCTTGTGTACCTTTTATTACTGTTGTTGTCTCCTATTTGTAAGCTAATGGTAAATAAAACTCTTGAAATGAGTCCTTTGTGTGTGTGTGTGTGTGTGTGTGTATATATATATATATTTTTTTTAAGCATTACTTGTTCTTGCTATCTGTGCATATAGTTCCTCTAACAGCTGCAACATAATATTGAGCAAATTAAAGGGTTATTGAGGGAGAAAGAAAATTGTATTTAAGGGAGTGGTTGTCAGTAGAGCGAAACAAGCCTGAACTCTGAAGACAGCTTGCAGTCGAAACGTTGGTTATTAGATTATTGCATCGGAGCTGCTAATGTGCTGTTTTTTTTTTTTAAGGATTCAAATGATCAGGTGCCTGCAGGTTGGTGTCCCTCTATGGCGCTATGTAAAGTGCCACAGATGTGACTGATATTTACACAACTCCACAAAGACTCACATGGATATTATGTAACAAGGAGACGCAACAGGAAAACCAACCTATTTTCAGTCCATTTTTGGCACTGTTCTAGCAGATCATCCAGTTCACATGAAATGAATTACAATTGTATCAATGCATGAATTCCTCCATGAGCAGACTCTTGACTGGACTGGTGGTGTGCCTCCCATTTAGAGGTATGCATTACTAGCAACTGTGTTCCCAAATCCAAGCCATACCTCAGCCAATGTCACTATGATAGAACTGCAACGCTCTCTTCCCTTCCAAGAGGATGTGAGACAGTTTCCTGAATCGAGCCAAACTAGTTAAAAAAAATCTATGAATAGGCCAAGGCAACGCTGTAGGTGATTTGAAAAGAAGTGTACATGTGGGTTGGCGCCCCCCCCCCCCCCTTGGGTTGTGCCATGGCGGACATCTTTGTGGGCTATACTCGGCCTTGTCTTCGGACGGTAAGTTGGTGGTTGTAGATATCCCTCTAGTGGTGTGGGGGCTGTGCTTTGGCAAAGTGGGTGGGGTTATATCCTGCCTGTTTGGCCCTGTCCGGGGGTATCATCGGATGGGGCCACAGTGTCTTCTGATCCCTCCTGTCTCAGCCTCCAGTATTTATGCTGCAGTAGTTTATGTGTCGGGGGGCTAGGGTCAGTCTGTTACATCTGGAGTATTCTCTTGTCTTATCCAGTGTCCTGTGTGAATGTAAATATGCTCTCTCTAATTCTCTCTTTCTTTCTTTCTTTCTCTCCTTCTCTCGGAGGACCTGAGCCCTAGGACTACCTGGCATGATGACTCCTTGCTGTCCCCAGTCCACCTGGCCATGCTGCTCCTCCAGTTTCAACTGTTCTGCCTGCGGCTACGGAACCCTGACCTGTTCACCGGACGTGCTTGTTGCACCCTCGACAATTACTATGATTATTATTATTTGACCATGCTGGTCATTTACGAACATTTTAACATCTTGACCATGTTCTGTTATAATATCCACCCGGCACAGCCAGAAGAGGACTGGCCACCCCTCATAGCCTGGTTCCTCTCTAGGTTTCTTCCTAGGTTTTTGGCCTTTCTCAGGAGTTTTTCCTAGGGAGTTTTTCCCAGCCACCATGCTTCTTTCACATGCATTGCTTGCTGTTTGGGGTTTTAGGCTGGGTTTCTGTACAGCACTTTGAGATTTCAGCTGATGTACGAAGGGCTATATAAATAAATTTGATTTGATTTGATGTGACCAGAAGATTATTATCTTCCGCACTATTAGAAGTTGATGTGCTGTGATTCAGTGAAGTGGTTGAGCAATCTGTTTTGTCTGCATATTCATAATTCATGTATGGTTACCTTGGGCACTTCAAATATGCAAATCCTCATAGGGTAATCAATTAAATATGTTCCTAATATTGTTGCACACTTTACATTGATTAATTAATGTAATATGTGGTTATGGTGGTCTGCCTCGCACCCATCTATGATCATCCTTCCCTCCAATCCTCATTCCTGAAAATTACAAGTCTACATTTGCTGCCTGTCAGTCACATTGGGCATGGCAGAATTTATATGTTTAGACCAAACTCACCAAGACCAAAGAACTTCGTTTTTTCCCCCCCCCAAGGTTCGCTCACGTACTCCATGCACATAATAGCAGATAACTTGTCATATAAATTAAGGGGCGCTTCCTAGCTGCTCTTCAGCAGCACCCCTCCTAGAATGTAGTGCAGGAGGTGAGGGATCAAACCTCGTGTTCTGCTGTTAGGCCGCCTGGCCTTTGACCCCATGTTCCACAGTTTCCTTAATTTATTTCAGTTTAGGGTTAATCACGTTCAACCTCAAAAGGTTGACTCAAGGCTCACTCACAAATGCTCAGCAATAATGCCCCTCAGCACTTGTAGGCTAATGTATCTTTGACTCTGCACAGTGGGTACGCAGTGATGTCTAATGGCATTTAGAAGCACGAGCAGTTGTATCTCTGAGTGTGCGACTGCATGTCTCGAGTTGGAGAGAGTATGTATGTTTTGTATCCATGGATGGGCAATTAGTCATACATTATACAGTAAATGCCTTAAGTTTAACTCTGAACAACACTCCTTCTAATTCACATCAAGTCTAATTCACATCAAGATCCCACATTATGGCAGATATTGTAACATATCAAAAAATGAAATAAAAATAAAAGCATGAATTTTCAATAAAGCATTTAAAAACAATTCTGTGGTATTTTAATCTTAGATTCTTAACAGTACATTTGCAATAGACAGTTGCATGAAAGCAATAAACATAACCATCTGAAAACAAGAAAGAAACTGCAAAAGGAAGTCACAGAACACCAATACCTAGAAGCCAAGCTGTAACCACTGTCAGCATCTCTAGAGGAAATTTGTTTCTGGGGCAGCATGCAAAGCTTACACAGGGCTGTAATAAGTGAGCAGGCTGTGAAATGGGTCGGTTGAGTGAGGAACACATGGGTTCACCCTGTAGCTTCTGTGTGTTCTTGATGATCCAGTTACAATTAGTCATACATTATACAGTAAATGCCTTAAGTTTAACTCTGAACAACACTCCTTTGAATCTAATTCACATCAAGATCACACATTATGAAAGATATTATAACATTTCAAGAAATGAAAGGAAGTAGTTACTTTTATTTGAAAGAAAAACAAAATAAACTAAGCAAAAAAAGAAACGTCCCTTTTTCATGGCCCTGTCTTTCAAAGATAATTAGTAAAAATCCAAATAACTTCACAGATCTTCATTGTAAAGGGTTTAAACACTGTTTCCCATACTTGTTCAATGAACCATAAACAATTAATGAACATGCACCTGTGGACCGGTCATTAAGACCCTAACAGCTTACAGATGGTAGGCAATTAAGGTCACAGTTATGAAAATGTAGGACACTAAAGAGGCCTTTCTACTGACTCTGAAAAACACCAAAATAAAGATGCCCAGGGTCCCTGCTCATCTGCGTGAACGTGCCTTAGGCATGCTGCAAGGAGGCATGAGGACTGCAGATGTGGCCAGGGCAATATATTGCAATGTCCGTACCGTGAGACGCCTAAGACAGCGCTACAGGGAGATAGGACGGACAGCTGATCGTCCTCGCAGTGGCAGACCACGTGTAACAACACCGGCACAGGATTGGTACATCTGAACATCACACCTGCGGGACAGGTACAGGATGGCAACAACAACTGCCCTAGTTACACCAGGAACACACAATCCCTCCATCAGTGCTCAGACTGTCCGCAATAGACTAAGAGAGGCTGGACTGAGGGCTTGTAGGCCTGTTGTAATTCAGGTCCTCACCAAACATCACCGGCAACAACGTCGCCTATGGGCACAAACCCACCGTCGCTGGACCAGACAGGACTAGCAAAAAGTGCTCTTCGCTGACCAGTCGCGGGTTTTGTCTCACCAGGGGTGATGGTCAGATTCGCGTTTATTTTTGAAGGAATGAGCGTTACACCAAGGCCTGTACTCTGGAGCGGGATCAATTTGGAGGTGGAGGGTCCGTCATGGTCTGGGGCGGTGTTTCACAGCATCATCGGACTGAGCTTGTTGTCATTGCATGTAATCTCAACGCTGTGCGTTACAGGGAAGAAGACATCCTCCCTCATGTGGTACCCTTCCTGCAGGCTCATCCTGACATGACCCTCCAGCATGACAATGCCACCAGCCACACTGCTCGTTCTGTGCATGATTTCCTGCAAGACAGGAGTGTCAGTGTTCTGCCATGGCCAGCGAAGAGCACGGATCTCAATCCCATTGAGCACGTCTGTGACCTGTTGGATCGGAGGGTGAGGGCTAGGACCATTCCCCACAGAAATGTCTGGGAACTTGCAGGTGCCTTGGTGGAAGAGTGGGGTAACATCTCACCACAAGAACTGGCAAATCTGGTGCAGTCCATGAGGAGGGGATGCACTGCAGCTGGTGGCCACACCAGATACTGACTGTTACTTTTGATTTTGACCCCCCTTTGTTCAGGGACACAATATTACATTTCTGTTAGTCACATGTCTGTGGAACTTGTTCAGTTTATGTCTCAGTTGTTGAATCTTGTTATGTTCATAGAAATATTTACACACGTTAAGTTTGCTGAAAATAAAAGCAGTTGACAGTGAGAGGACATTTCTTTTTTTGCTGAGTTTATTTAAAAACATAATTAAATGGTATTTTAATCTTTACACTACATCAACTTAGATTCTTAACAATGCATTTGCAATAGACAGTTGCATGAAAGCAATAAACATAACCATCTGAAAATAGGAAAGAATCCGCAAAAGGAAGTCACTGAAAAACAATACCTAGAAGCCAAGCTGTAACCACTGTCAGCATCTCTAGAGGAAATTTGCTTCTGGGGCAGCATGCAATGCTCACACAGGGTTTTAATAAGTGCGCAGGCTGTGAAATGGGTCGGTTGAGTGAGGAACACATGGGTTCGTCCTGTAGCTTCTGGGTATTGTTGATGATCCAGTTATTGATGTACAGCATGGGTGATTTGCAAGAGCAGTCCCAGGGGTTCCCCTCTAGGTGGAGGACCTTCAGGCTCTCCAGAGGCTCCAGTGTCCCATTCACAAGAGTACTGAGGCGGTTTGATTTCAGGTGCAGTTTCTGGAGGTGGGGAAGGCTTTGAAACATGTCAGGGTGTAACAGTTCAATCTGGTTGTTGTCCAAGTCAAGCTCCTGTAAGTCGGCCAGGGGGGCGAAGACTTGAGGGTGCAAGAACACCAAGCGGTTGTTCTGGAGAAGGAGTCTACGTAAATTATGCAGGGAGTAGAAGGTGGCATGTGGGAGATCACGAAGCTGGTTGAAGCTGAGATGAAGCTCCTTTAGAGCACCTAACCCATTAAAGCCTGTAGGAGCCAGTGCTGTGAGGCGGTTGTTGTCCAAATCCAGAATCTTGACGCTTCGAAGGTCAGAAAATACGTCTTTTGGAAGATCTTCAATCAGGTTTTCATTCAACAGGAGCTCTCTCAGTTCACCAAGGTTGGAAAACTGCTCAGGGTGAATAACTGTGAGACGGTTGTTAAAGAGCTTCAGGAAGTGGAGTTTCGCCAGACCATGGAAGATGGACCTAGCGAGAGACCTGAGGTGGTTGTTGTCTAACTGTAGCTCCCTGAGGCTCTTGGTCTTGTGGAATAGGCCTCTGGGAATCTTGCTTAGTACGTTGTTGTCCAGGTAGAGTTTCCGTAGGCTCCTCAGCCTGAAGAACAAGCCTTTGTGGAGGTCAGCTATCTGATTGTTGGCCAGCTGGAGTTCCCTTAGCTTAGACGTCATGTGAAAGAGCCCTGGTGGAATGGATGAGATCTTGTTGCTGTCAAGCTGCAGCTCTCTCAGCCTAGTTAGGTTGTGAAACAGGTCCTCTGGAAGGTATGTCAGGTTGTTGTGGTAGAGATCCAGGAGCTCCAGTCTGCCTAGATATTGAAACACTTCAGAGGGGAGGGATTGGAGGTTATTGTAGCTCAGATCCAATTGACCGAGATGGGATAGACCCCTCAATGAGTCCTCAGCTATTCTGCTCAGGCAGTTATTATTCAAAACCAAAATCCTTAGATGGCTGAGCTCAGAGAAAGCATCTTCTGGTATGAAGGTGATGCTGTTCTTCTGGAGGTACAAGCTGTGCAGCTGTGACACAACCCTCAGGGCAGCAATGGGCACAAAATCAAACTTGTTTCCACTGAGGTCCAGATGACTCAGGTTAACTGCTCCCCTGAATGTGCCATTCCCAATGCTAACCAAGTTGTTCTTGGATAAAATCAGCTTTACTAACTTGGAGGAGTTCTCAAACACCCCTTCTTCAAACTCCACAATACTGTTGCTGCTCAGGTGAAGGTCAGTGAGTGCAGGGGCTCCACTCAGTGCCCCGTACTGCAGGCTGTTGATCTGGTTCAGTGTGAGAATGAGCGTCTTCAATTGACCAAGGCCTTGGAGAGATCCTGGGTGCAGGGCCTCCATGTGGTTCTCACTAAGGTCCAGGAAGGTGAGCGCTGAGAGGCCTTGGAGCTGCCCAGGGCCCAGTGAACCCAGGCAATTACCCCTGAGAAACAGCTTGACCAGGCTGCTCATGTTGGGCCAGATGAAGTTGGAGGTCAAGGAAACATTGAGGCGGTTTTTGGTGAGATCCAGGAACTGCAGCTGCTCCAGTCCACTGGTGGGGAATGCCTGGATCAGGTTGTGGGCCACATAAAGCTCCTCAGTACCATCGGGGAGGTTAGGGAACTTCTTCAGCTTCTTGTCTGGGCAGCTGACTGTGACACTGTCCAGACATTCACATGGTGAGGCAGGGCAGGTAGCAGCTACTGAGATGAGGGCCATGATGACCGTGCTTAAAATCCCCAACATCGCCAGGAACTAGTGTTGATGAGACAGGGAAGGAAAGCGGGCCAACGTGAGATGTGAAACAAATATATGAAACTTCTGTTGAGCCATAATTCCTACTTACGGTACACATCCTGCTCAACAGTTTCAATGTAATCTATGCCATTTCATTGTTCCTTTCTTTGGATATCCAGTACAATGTCTTGTTAATTACGTGAAAATCTTGCGACTCTACAAACTTGTTGGATGCATTTGCAGTACAGAATGAAAACATTTGATCACAAATCCAAAATGCTGGAGTATGAGCCAAATTAAAAGTTTTAGCTTCAGTCTCCAAATAAATACATAGTGGAGTTTGTCTATAAACATGTCAGCACTGTGTAGCAATGAGTACATTATAATTACACTGTGCTTGCCAACTTAATAAATATGTATATACTTTCCCTGTCACTTACTATAAAATGGGACCCAACGGATTGCTTGGGAGTGACACAATCTGTCTTTCCAGTAGATTCCCTTTCATCATTAAAACTTTTACTGAGATTTAAGGGGCAACCTGCAGTTCAAACAATAACAAAGCGTCCCCACACCACTGTTTTGGTAAAAAGCTTGGGCTGCAAAAATGTAATACTCTCAAATTCATGGAAAGAGCTATGGATACAAGGAAATAAATTGTGTAAACCATGTTTTGAGGCTATACATTGTTTGTTTCCAATTACAATGTTTACTAACAAAAGAGTAAATGTTTTTGGTTCTGATGGGGTATGACAGTTGAACTAAGCTAATGAGGCATCGATAAGTTATATGCTTCAAAAATCAATAGGTATAATATCATTAACTTTAAAGTCTAAAATGCATCAAGCAAGGCAGATTGCCCCTTTAAGAAGTTGCATGTTTGTCATGTTTTAGCAATGACAAAAGTGCAAAATGTGTGCATGCATTCTGACTTTGAAAACACACAGTTGTAAGAAAATATTTGACCAAAAATGCTATTCACTAGTCATAAGTCAACTTACCTTTGAGGAGGAGAGATTAGTGCTGCATTTGATAGTTGTGAGTCATAAATTGTGAAAGGCGCAGAGATGAATTCTTCATTTTAAAGGAGAGGTTTTTAGGAAGTGTCGGAAACTTCCTAATAGGTCAGCACAATTTGTGCAGTTTGGAGCCCCTATGTGTGACGTCAGATCAGTCTCACATTTGATTAGCACAGAAAGCTAAGCATGTGTCTAGATGTAACAGGTGCATGTCAGTACCAAGAAAATGATAGAAACCACTTCAGAGCTTCATCTGTGACCGCACTGCAATCAGTCTAGGCTGTGTCTAGGGTAAAGAGAGAACGAGAGAGAGAGAGAGAGAGAGAGAGAGAGAGAGAGAGAGAGAGAGAGAGAGAGGCAATGGTCTGTTTAGCTGGTTCACTTTCTATTTCCTTCTATAATGTAAACTCAGCAAAAAAGAAACATCCTCTCACTGTCAACTGCGTTTATTTTCAGTAAACTTAATATGTGTAAATATTTGTATGAACATAAGTTTCAACAACTGAGACATAAACTGAACAAGTTCCACAGACATGTGACTAACACAAATTGAATAATGTGTCCCTGAACAAAGGGGGGGGGTCAAAATCAAAAAGTAACAGTCAGTATCTGGTGGCCACACCAGCTGCATTAAGTACTGCAGTGCATCTCCTCCTCATGGACTGCATCAAATTTGCCAGTTCTTGCTGTGAGATGTTACCCCACACTTCCACTAAGGCACCTGCAAGTTCCCAGACATTTCTGGGGGGAATGGCCCTAGCCCTCACCCTCCGGTCCAACAGGTCCCAGACGTGCTCAATGGGATTGAGATCCGGGCTCTTCGCTGGCCATGACAGAACACTGACATTCCTGTCTTGCAGGAAATCACGCACAGAACGAGCAGTGTGGCTGGTGGCATTGTCATGCTGGAGGGTCATGTCAGGATGAGCCTGCAGGAAGGGTACCACATGAGGGAGGAGGATGTCTTCCCTGTAACGCACAGCGTTGAGATTGCCTGCAATGACAACAAGCTCAGTCCGATGATGCTGTGACACACCGCCCCAGACCATGACGGACCCTCCACCTCCAAATCGATCCCGCTCCAGAGTACAGGCCTCGGTGTAACGCTCATTCCTTCGACGATAAACGCGATCCGACCATCACCCCTGGTGAGACAAAACCGCAACTCGTCAGTGAGGAGCACTTTTTGCCAGTCCTGTCTGGTCCAGCGATGGTGGGTTTGTGCACATAGGCGACGTTGTTGCCGGTGATGTCTGGTGAGGACCTGCCTTACAACAGGCCTACATTTCCAGCTTCTCTCAGCCTATTGCGGACAGTCTGAGCACTGATAGAGGGATTGTGCGTTCCTGGTGTAACTTGGGCAGTTGTTGTTGCCATCCTGTACCTGTCCCACAGGTGTGATGTTCAGATGTACCGATCCTGTACAGGTGTTGTTACATGTGGTCTGCCACTGCGAGGATGATCAGCTGTCCATCCTGTTTCCCTGTAGCGCTGTCTTAGGCGTCTTACAGTACGGACATTGCAATTTATTGCCCTGGCCACATCTGCAGTCCTCATACCTCCTTGCAGCATGCCTAAGGCACGTTCACGCAGATGAGCAGGGACCCTGAGCATCTTTCTTTTGGTGTTTTTCAGAGTCAGTAGAAAGGCCTCTTTAGTCCTAAGATTTCATAACTGTGACTTTAATTGCCTACTGTCTGTAAGCTGTTAGTGTCTTAACGACCGTTCCACACATTGTCACGACTTCCGCCGAAGTTGGTCCCTTTCCTTGTTCAGGCGGCGTTCGGCGGTCGAAGTCACCGACCTTCTAGCCATCGCTGATCCTCTTTTAATTTTCCTTTGGTTTTGTCTTGTCTTCCATCACACCTGGTTCCAATCCAATCAATTACATGTTGTGTATTTAACCCTCTGTTTCCCCTCATGTCCTTGTCGGTGATTGTTTATTGTAAGTGCTTGTGCACGTCTGTCCTGGTGTGCGTTGGGTTATATACCCATTATTTGATTGTTCTGTTTTCCGGTGCTTTTTTGTTTGTTATTAAACTGCGCCGTTTGGAAGCACAGTTTTTGCTCTCCTGCATCTGACTTCTCTGCTGCCAGTACGCACCCCGTACACAGGTGCATGTTCATTAATTGTTTATGGTTCATTGAACAAGCATGGGAAACAGTGTTTAAACCCTTTACAATGAAGACCTGTGAAGTTATTTGTATTTTTACAAATTATCTTTGAAAGACAGGGTCCTGAAAAGGGGATGTTTCTTTTTTTGCTGAGTTTATTAGTTTCAATCACCAAGCATATATCTCAGAGCCTAGAAGCATTGCAAGTAAGTCTATGCTAGATGAAAGTGAGACCGTCCTTAACAGGCATGACTAGGTATTTTTGTTTAGAGTGGGTATTTTCTTTTTCACCCTTTGAAGATCCTTGTGATCAGGTTGATCTCATAATAGACACAGATAGAAAGGATAATGGTAGCGAGTGGGATTATTCAATTTGTGAACCAAAATGTGGCAAGAGGTTCATATAAGTGCTGAAATAGTTGCAACTTGAAACAAGGATGAAAAGATTAAAGTACTGTAGTATTTTGACTTCCTGATGCTGCACTCTACCGTCTCTCTTATTTAGACTACACATTTGGAAGAGGGTTTTCGGACTTAAAGCTGCAGGCAATCATCATGTCACAATTCTATGGATAAAATGGGGTTTTGCTGACGATACAATAAAACACTGCCACCACATAAGTAAAAATAATCACTGATAACCACAAGATGACGCCATCACAACAGTTATAAGGATGCCTCCGGCCATGATGAGGCTACTACTGCACTAGGTGGCCCTCTGCAACATACAGAATTGCAACACAGCACAGAAAGCAAACAAACAGGACTCCATTGCAACTTCTCACCAACATGATGTTATCTAAAAATGTCAATCAACAAACAATATCAACATAACAAGCAAAGGTATGATGACTATACATGAGATATTTAGAAACATAATTCCCTAAAAATGCCAATCTTACCTATTTCAATGGTAATTTAACCAATGCATTATTTTGTTGCCGATATACTCTTGAAAACCATGATCTGTACAATCAATGGTCTATATTTCTATCTATTTGGTTCCTTTATCAATTTGCATTCAAATAAACAGTTAGACAACATCTTCAAGCATTATTGAATTACAGTCAAGGCTCGTCAAATATAATAATGATTCTGTTCTCAAAAAGTTCTTTGTAAACTTTGAACAACAACATCCTGGGCATCAGGGCCAGTCAGGGTTGGACAGACTCTTGATTAAGGGCAGAGCATGGCCTCCAGTGTGCCTCCAGACCTCATAATCTCTGCCAGATTAGAGATTAATGCAGTGGGGGGTTGGCTGTGGCACTGCCTACCAACAACTGTAATTAGAACGTTGAGATGACTAGGTCTGAAATACAGTAGGTCAGCTGGAATAGAGAGAAGTTACAGTACTTTGTAACTCTCCTCCAGTGGTGTCAGCGCAGAAACAACCAGTGTCCGAGGATATGTAAAGCATTTTGGAGTTTGGATAACAGTGGACCGTTCATGTTGCCATGTTATTATAGGCCTATATTGAGTGGGCTTGTTTTTTTTATTATAACGTAGAAGCCAAATAGTTAAGAGGGTTCAACACTCTCTCAGCTGAAGTTGTAAGGCAATATGTTTGGAATGAATGGACTACTAATGGGTTATTAATACAGTACTAATACTATTAATTCATGAAGCTATATCAAATCAGCTCTGCCAAGAGTCTTGAGTCAGACAGTGGAGGCTCTGTTGGACAGTGACTGGAGGTGGTTTGTGTTCAGTTCCTCAGGGTCAACCAGGGATGCAGTGGTGGGCTGGGCCCTGGTCGATCACCCTGACCTACTCCGTGTGCACACATCACTTACAATCATGTCCAGGCTCTCTCCGTGGTACACACTGTGGAAAGAGCAGCACCAACTGACGCCCACACTTTACCTGCCTTTGCACATACCCCATTAGGAGTATTGAAAATTCCACATAAAGCGGTTTCCAAATGATTTGGTCCCAAATGACTGCCTAATGATGCTTCGGGACTAGATGCTGATTAGAGAGAGTCTGACGCGTGGAACTTGTCAGGTTCACACTGTTTCAATAGTGACTCACTTTCACACACTGCTCTTCTGTGCTCTCACACTGCTCTTTCACCCATGCAAAACCAAGAAAAGCGCTAAACCAACATCCACTATATGCCTATCTCAATAACAAAATACCAAGATCCCGGGGACCACAGCAGAATGAGGTGTTCATGGGCCCAACCCTCTCGTGTCCGATTTGTACAGGTGAGACTATAGTCTTTGGTGGTGTGCTTCTGCTGTCATCACCCACTTGGCATAATCTATAAATAGAAGTGAATAGTATAGCTAGATTAAAACATAGAAATGCTATACACCAGAGAACAGATGGTTTGGTCTCACAACAATAGAAATTACAAGTGGAGGGGAAATGAAATACAAGTACAGTAGCTGTTTGTTGCTTTGTTTAAGGGTGTCTATTTTAGACAGGGCGCTGTCACCCCTGTTGTCAAATGCCCAAAGGATGCAGTGTCAAGTGATGACATTACTGTACAGAGTATTGCTTGCCAACGTGGTTGGCGTGTGGTTCGTGCTGGTAACCGCTGTTCTACCGATGAATGAATGGGGAAATTGTCTCTTTAAGAACATGGGGGAAGGGTGTGTTACTGAGCCTCCGACGCAGCCCTGCCTATTATTTTGCTTGACGTTCTTCCTTCTTGCTCTTGTCATACAGTTTGGGGATGCCTTTTTATGTAGGCAAATGTTACAACAGATAGTAATTAAGGATATCTGCAAGAATCCAAGATAAATAATTTTTCGAACGTTGATTATCATTCGACGGCTACTTTTTCGGAAGTAGTCCATCGCGAGCAGAAAGAGAAAGGGGGTAACTGTACATTCGCCGATGCTCTATCCGCAATTGTCATGTCGTTGTATTGTTTCTTTTGACGGTTAATTATTAAATTATCAACTATGAAATGCGGGTTGACAATTAGGCTTAAGTCGTTCAGTGTTTTGCCTTGGGAGTGGTTGGTTTTGCGAGCATCATTTGGCACCCCCCCAAAAAAGACATCTTTCTCAACGACAGACATCCACCCATGGTCGTGGTACGCGCAGACTACCTGACCTATGTTTTTTGTTTTACCAATTGTTTTTATTGGATATAACAAACTTCTCTGTTCCGGACATACACCCACAGGCATCACTGGACAACACATAATTGCTTTCTAAAAAATATTTTTAGTATAGTAATGGTGCGATAGTTAGAATAAACCTATTTTGGTTTCATTTTATTTCCAAAATGAAGCACAGCATTGATGCCTTTCTTCACATGAAGAATGAGCCAAACATGAAGTGGATAGCCTAGTAAGTAGGCTACTCAGACAGTTTTCTAGACAATTGTCTGTATACTGTCGTGTTCGGTGCTGCCCTTTTACAATGAAAATTAGTATTGTTTGAGGATACAATTCTGTCTCACTGCTCTCGAACCTGGGGTTGCCGGTAGGATAGGCGTCTATTGCCTTTGAACACTGGCTAGGCGGTGGAGCGGCCAATGTCGACTGTTATCTTCGGTAGAATATAACGTTAATCCTGTACATACCTACATACAAACCAAGTTGGCATTTAGTCTACTAGAAAGGATACCTCAGGGACAATGTCTTCTCGTGCAGCACTACCTGGGAACGATCGGAAATCGGACCTCGTAAGTATTTAATACATTTTACTGTCTTATTTAAGCTTTTGTTTATGTCAGACAGTCGGGTGAATTACACCCTATAAATGGAACAGTGGCATAGAATCAAGCAAGGTGACAAGTAAACGTATTAAAAAACGACTGGAGGATGCATAAAGCCGATACAATCATTATTGATTGATGGGGGAAGGCTTGCTGTAGCCTATTTGCACTGCTGTTAAAACCATAATTAATTCACTCTGTACATGTTGTTCAAGTGAACAGAATAACCCATAATACATCATTTTGAGAGAGCACATTCTGTCCCTAGAAAATCTGGAAATCAATAATGATACAACTGTAACACTGTCATACCAGTATGTAATAATATGTCAATTCAATGTGAAACAAATGTGGCCGAGCTAATGCAGTGGCAGGTTTGTATACAGCCTCTCAGGCACATATGTCACTTTGGTTTCAATGTCTATGTTTCACACATTTTTTTAGGAATGCTGAAAAGAGGACATTTTGTTAATCACCATCGAAAAGCTCTTTACCTCTTCTAATTCCCATCAATCACGAAGGGGATGTTTGGCTTGAGTCTAGTTTGCTCAGTACAGTATCAATGTAGAATAACAGAGCTTACAGGGACAAGTCGCTCACTAGTTTCGCACAGACCTTCTTTACAGATGACTGGCATTTGAAGCTAGACAGTTTTATCTGTTTATTGACAGTGATCCTCGGCCAGACACTTAGAAGTGTGACAATCCACCCAGTATTTTGATCACAACATTGGACAGGCCCCAGTTTATTTCTTTATTCACATAGACAAACAAAAGATAGAGACAATTATATTAGGCCACGCCCACATAACATATTACGTTCTATTGTCTGCTGATTGTTGTTGCTTTTATTTGTTGATCATCCTCTGCTACAATAAATAACCATTCAAATCCTATATCTAAGCAGGCCTCACATTATCATGGCACTGACTTGGTCCTTCCTGGAAGGAGTGGCAAACAATAGTGACACCCTAAAAGGCAGATAGATTCACTACAAATGCATTTGAGTTGAATTAACAAAGCATTATTGACAGGTGGATATATCAGAGAGAGATAGGGTCTGTCTCACCCTGCTGTGCCCACCCTCATCCATAATATTAGGGCATGGCAAGATGTTTGTTGATTGGTGGGGTGTAGGGCTATATTAGGATAATATTATGTTACTACACAATATATGGCCTGAGCTTACATTGCTTTTCTAAAATATTTATTTAAAGAAAAGGCATAAAAATCTTCGAGACATTCATGAAGCAGGTCATGCTTGTTGTCCTTTTCAGAAAGGACAGACTTCCAGAAGGACTTCCAATCACATCAAGTGACAACACGAGAGTAAATATTTGATAACATGATTCTCTTAATTACAACCACTTTATGCTCACTTCAAGGAATACAAAACAGAGTATTGTGTGAAAGCCCATGTTGTTCCGAATGACTGTGTGATCTCGCTCTCCGTGACGGATGTGAGTAAAACTTTTAAACAGGTTAACACTCGCCAGGCTGCCGGGCCAGACGGAATAACAGGGCGTTTTCTCAAAGCGTGCGCAGACCAGTTGGCAAGTGTCTTCAAGGACATTTTCAATCTAACCTTGTCCCAGTCTGTAATCCCAACATGTTTCAAGCTGACCACCATTGTCACTGTTCCCAAGAACTCCAAGGTAACCTGCCTATCCTGCCTATTTGACTTTTAAAGGCTGGTCATGACACACATCAACACCATCATCCCAGACAAAAGCATCATTGACAGGTGGATATATCAGAGAAGAATAGGGGCTGTCTCATCCCAGACACCACTCCCAATTCGCATAGCGCCCCAACAGATCCTCAGATGACGCAATTTCAATTGCACTTCACACTGCCCTCCCACCTGGACAAGAGGGGAAATAACTATGTGAGAATGCTGTTCATAGACTACAGCTCAGTGTCCAACCCCATAGTCCCCTCCAAGCTCATCACCAAGCTGGGGACCCAGGGACTGAACACCTTCCTCTTTAACTAGATCCTGGACTTCCTGACGGGAAGGCCCCAGGTGGTGAGGGTAGGCAACAACACCTCTGCCACGCTGACCCTCAAGACGGGGACCCTTCAAGGGTGTGTGCTTAGTCCTCTCCTGTACCCCATAATCACACACGACTGCATGGCCATGCACGATTCCAACACTATCATCAAGTTTACTGACAACACGACGGTGGTAGGCCTGATCACTGACAGCGATGGGACAGCCTACAGGGAGGTCAGAGACTTGGCAGTGTGGTGCCATGACAACAACCTCTCCCTCAACATCAGACCAAGGAGCTCATCATAAACTACAGGAGAAAGAGGGGAGAGCACGCCCCCATCCGCATCGACGGGGCTGTAGTGGAGCGGGTCAAGAGCTTCAAGTTCCTTGGCGTCCACATCACTAAGGACTTGACAGGGTACACACACACAGTTGTGAAGAGGGCACCACAGCGCCTTTTCCTCCTCAGGAGGCTGAAAAGATTTGGCATGGATCCTCGGATCCCTACAGCTGCACCATCGAGAGCATCTTTGCCTCGCTGCTTCACCGCTTGTTATGGCAAATGCACCACCCTTGACCACAAAGTGCTACAGAGGGTGGTGCGGACAGTCCAATACATCACTTGCCATCCATGACCTCTATATCAGGCGGTGTCCCAGCCACCCAAGCCATAGACTGTTTACTCTGCAACCATCCGGCAAACGGTACCAGAGCATTGGCTCTCAGAACAACAGGCTCCGAGACAGCATCTACCCCCAAGCCATAAGACTGCTAAATAGCCATAAGACTGCTTAACACACATACACACACACACATACACACACACACACACACACACACACACACACACACACACACGCACACGCACACGCACGCACACGCACACACACGCTCCCTCACGCATACCGACACAACACAAACACATATGCATCCATACATATGTAACAGTGTAGGTTCCGTCCCTCTCTTCGCCCCAACCTGGGCTCGAACCAGGGACCCTTGCACACATCAACAACTGACACCCACGAAGCATCGTTACCCATCGCGCCACAAAAGCCTTGCAACGCAAGGGGAAACCCTACTTCAAGTCTCAGAGCGAGTGACGTCACTGATTGAAACGCTATTAGCTCGCACCACCGCTAACTAACTAGCCATTTCACATCGTTTACACATACATACATACATACATACATACATACATACATACATACATACATACATACATACATACATACATACATACATACATACATACATACATACATACATACACACAGACACTTTTAGACTCATCATTTGCTGCTGCTACTCTGTTCTTTATTCTTACTCTTGTTATTATCTATCCTGATGCCTAGTCACTTTATCCTGCCTTCATGTACATATCTATCTCAAATACCTCGTACCCCTGCACATAGATCTGGTACTGGTACTCCCTGTATATAGCTCCACATAGATCTGGTACTGGTACTCCCTGTATATAGCTCCACATAGATCTGGTACTCCCTGTATATAGCTCCACATAGATCTGGTACTGGTACTCCCTGTATATAGCTCCACATAGATCTGGTACTGGTACTCCCTGTATATAGCTCCACATAGATCTGGTACTGGTACTCCCTGTATATAGCTCCACATAGATCTGGTACTGGTACTCCCTGTATATAGCTCCACATAGATCAGATAATCAAATGAACAGACTGCTCTCATCACACCAAATGTTTTTGATATGGTCCAAATGTTTCTGCACTGAGAGAATACTATACTATTCTATCCCCAAATGATCATCTTCAAGTTTCTATGCAGATGTTTTTAATATCCATATCAAATCATTTCTGGGTAACAATTAAGTACCTTACTGTGATTGTTTTGAATTAAAATAGTCAAAAAGAAACACAGTTTCTTAGCAAAGAGCAATTTCTCAAGCAAGAATTTTGCTAGAACTGTCTGTGAGTGGTTTGTGGGGAAGGGGTAACTGAAAACTAGCTCTTATTGGCAGAGTGGTTTGTAACTTTCTTTCATATTATTAACTAATCTATTAACTAATTTACCACATGGTGATGTCACTGGGCAGGCCAACACTCGATCCCTGCAAAACAGGCTGAAATTTTAGACAGCCTTTTCAAACAGCTCTTACGCTAAAAGGGCATTATCATTTTCACAATTTCACAGTATTATTCCAACCTCATAGTGTGGGTATAAACATTACACAGGAAAAACATTTGTTTTGCTGCACTGGCCGTTTAACAAAAAACCTATGTTGGTGGTCCTTTATGTGACAGAAATGTTGCAAGCCAGGGATCAAAATGATTGACCTGCTCTTGGAGTCAACTGGGTCAAACGTTTTGTTTGAAATCTCTCAATGGAAACTTAGGGGTCTTTCGCTTCCCAGTCCACTTCCCTCCAAATCCGAGATCTATGCTGAGAGAAAATGAGGTGGCATAACATGAGAAAGTCCACACCGGTCTCCTCTTATCACGTTGCTCGCGCCGTACCTCCCAGAAGGACCCATCTGTAATTAAAATGATTTTAGATTGTATCGTCTTCCTCGGTCTCGTTCCCTGGGACAGCCTGGGGGTGTAGTGGGAGAGTGAAAACGTGTTGTATTAAGGTTGACGTAGTGTATCAGGATGTGTGCAAAGTAGGGTGGGATGGGGCTTCGACATGTTTTTAAGATTTTGGTAAATCATTGTTAACAACAAACCAGACCTGTAAGGCTGTTGACCTAAAATGCGGAATTTCTTGAACAGGGCTGAGGGTAGCATATTTGGCTCAGTAAACAGTTGATTCCACCACTATTTTCAATATCCACATGAGTTTTTCTGCTAGAATAGATAATAGGCCTACACAGTAAATAGACTACTGACCAGAAGATGACATGATCTTAACTCCAGGCGGGGTTTCCCTTTGTTGTGCCCTTGTGTAAGACATCTACCTATATCCTTGTACATCAATCTGTGTAAGCCTAATCAATGTAAATCCATGTCAGTAAAGCAAAGGAATTTGGTATGTAGGGCAGGCTAATGATGCTTATTCAAAGGCATATTATCTCCCTATCATCATAACTTGAATAATAAACCTAACAACACACATGGTGGCACACATTAGTCATCCAGATTTGAGATTTGCATAATCGCAGTCGCTTCGCACCTCCCGCTCCAGCACGTCCCAGGAATCCAAGTCGTTTTGAGTCAGGCGACTAATGCTGTCTTCGGGCTGGTACAGTTTCGCACCCCTCTGCATTGTGACATCCTCTGTATGCCCCTCTTCTCTCGCTTCAATCAGCACCATCTGGTAGAGTGACCACTACTCTCACTCTCCAGTTGCCCAGCCAGTCCCATGAATGGAGTCCATGTAGGCTCAGTTTCTGTTGTTTTCATCAGTACCTCTATACATTTCTTATGCAGCTCAGCTTGCAAATATACAGAGAACGCTGAATATTGTGAACAAACTTTTAGTCATACATTTTGCATATAAATGTTTTGTTTTATTTACCTGTCAATAGTTTGTCCCTTTTGAAAATAATTCACGAGCCTCTATAATGCAACCACATGCAGGTCTGAATGAATTAACAGGTTTTTCTTGGTGGCACAGAACAAAGCCATTGTGTGGCCTTGTATTGATGGATTCATGATTTGGCTGTCTCTACATGAAAAGGACTCCTCGAATCCCATTGAAGATATGCAGTTCACATAGGATTGTTCAGTCTGTTGATTTGCATTGAACAGCAAGTTGTATCAATGGTGGGCAATACTTGACCTGCTCATCTTGTTAAAGATGACTATCGTCTAGTAGAAATGAACTTGATTTACTCCCATTTATATGACCAAGTAAGCCTAAGTATCAGGCTAGCTTTGGTTGTGTAGAACTGGTTTAGTTGGAAAGCTGTCAGGACAGGAGTTTATTTAAATTGCTTCAAGAACATTCGCACACAGCTCCCTGCTCTGTTATGTAACCGCTGCACTCTGGTGTCATTTTACCTGTGTGTCTCCAGGTCTGAGTGTGGGGCTGGGCGATATATTGCGAAGACCGGTATACTGGTATGGATCCACATTTTTACAATACCATCTATAAAGTTATTTTGATACAGTGCTAAATAAATGCAAAGTTCTACAAATTGGACTACATCACTGTCAATTTTGTCCTAGTTTGGTTGAGTGTAAAACCATCAGAACCGACAAAGACCAATAAAATCCCTTAGAATTAATGTGTGGCCTTTCTAGTGTCATGCATTACTCATAAAGCCTATTAAGAACTTTTAATATTCAGAAAAATTAAAATACCCTCAAATACCGCCATACCGGGAAAAATATTGTGATATGATATTTTGTCCATATTGTCCAGCCCTAGCTGAGTAAGTTACCTAGCGATACATAACATGCTGACTAGACCAGACGTGTCGCTTGCGCCAGCGATGCAAAATACATTTACACATACATGTTATTCAATCATTGCACCCACAATGCTCTCGAGCGTCTGCGTAGCCAGGCGCTAAAATAGAACTTGGTTCTATTTGTGACGCTTAACGCGCTGCAAGTCCTGCCTCTCCCATCTCCTCATTGGTTTTTAGGAGCATATACCCACGGGGGGATTGAAAGCTGAACTGAGGTCCACACTCCGGTAGGTTGTGGCATTTCAGGTAAAATAACAATCCAATGTTTATATCCCAGGACAAATTAACTAGCAACAGCAAGATAGCTAGCTTAATTTCCATAAATGTTTAATGCTTTTTGACCTGTCCCCAAATTAATATAATTTGGTTCTGAGTTTGTTTTGATATTTCAACCTGCGTGTTCTGATTGCGTCTGGTGTGGGGTGGTGCATGCAAATGCACGCGCGCGGTCTGGTCAGCATGTAAGACATCTGTTTCACCTGGGCCTACTGTCGCTTTCCAGAGCGACTAGGCTGCGCTAGAACATTCCACTCGTGTGTTCGACAGCTACATTTTCATTGAGTTTGAAATAGATTTCAGCTGGATGAATTGAGTGAACATTACAGAAGTGTCACATTCAAGTCAAAAGGTAGTCTGTTGGGTAAACTGTTTCAATTTCCACAACTGAAGGGTCACTGTGAAATTTAGCATTTTCTTGATGTAGAAAAAAGGAATGGCCTTTTTGTGGAAAGATTCTTCATGTAACTTTCAATATTAAAAATGATTTAATCTGGATCAATGATTATTGGAAAATGTAAGATTCAGTTCTTCTTGAAGACACTAGACTTGTAGCTGTTCATATAGATGGTAGAGTCATTAGTCCTAGTTTCATTTCATGCCTAGTTTCATTTCTTTTATATAGTGGACTCATAGAATATGGTAGGATCTATCCTATTTACATAAACCTAGTCAGTTTCACTGCATAGTACTGCTCGTCCTCCCCTGGCCTCGACGTGGAGCATCTGTTGATGTTGGAAACGTCTTCAGCAGAAGGTCAGATAGGCATGTGCTCCATGTGACTCCTGTGTGGGGTTATGACCAGAGCACAATTGCAAAATTTGAGCAATATGGTAGGCTTACAGTGATTGTCTAGTGACAGCGTTTTGTTCTGTGAGCAAAGCATCCGCTTTCACACTTTGCATACTGTAGTAAAATGAACCTTCCTATCTAAGGCTAATGGCCCTGTCTCTCTGAGCCAGTGCTCCTGTGTTCTTGTTGGTGTTTAGGCTGTTTCTTATGGCAGTGCTGTATAGATGAACTGTGTAGGCTGTGCAGTGCACTGTAAGTGGCTTTGGATAAGAACATCAGTTAAATTCATTTCAGGCTTCTCAGTTGCATTGATTAGAGAACCTGACTGAGCAGATTATGTGTTTGGTTTGTGTGTCGGATGAGAGAAAAAGAGACGGATATCTGACACAGCGAGAAATAAAGCAACATAAATAAGCAGAAGTGCTTGCTGGTAGAGTTCAGTTCTCTCTTTTCATCTGCCTCTGTTGATGTGTGTTTGTGTTACTAGCACGTGCCTATGTGGGGGATTATTAGACCTGTTGCAATGGAAAATTCACTTCAAGGGATGGAATCTCCAAACCTGTCACCTAATACAACATGAACAGATTTGTATCTGTAATTTGCTTAGTTTGAATAGAAGCTTATCCTATGAGAGATTTGAAAGTGGGATGGTGTGTGTGTGGCCATTTTGTTGAAGTTGTTGTTGAATGTGAAGGCTTCAGGCACTCCTCAGAGGCAGATTGTTAAGTTATTCAAGTTTGACCCTCATTCTCTTCTGCTCTTCATACAAATAATTTTGGGAAAGACTTCTCACCTCTTCCGGTGCTGAGATGCACTTAGGATTGAATGATCCTGATGATAGCTTTAGGGGTTATTCTAGTATTATATTGGTTAGGGTACAAGCCCTGAGGGTATGGACCTTTCCTGCTGTAGTATTCTTTGCCGTTAGCACATGGTCTTCACATTTCAAGGTTTTGTTTGGGCTTCTCATCTGACGCCAAGGTGAGACGTGTGCTGTGAACAACACTGGCTGCAGTGGCTGTGTGTGTCTAGTGTTCTGAAGCCATTATCCGCAGTAGCTTCTCAGCTCTGTTGCTCATGGTTCTGGTAAAACCCCAGTGGTAGTTTACAGACTTGACTGACTGAGGAGAGTACATTCAGTCATGAGTCATGCTGTAGAATTCACTGGCAGGCAGCAGAGCAGACTGTCTGGGACACCCAAAGAATAGAGAATGTTAGGTCATTGCTGCAAACTAATCTGCCCTCAACCAACACAACGGTATTTGCCAAAAGATCAGTCAATGCTCTGGATTAACGGCAAAGCAGGTTTTGTGTGAAAATGTACTGACATGTAACTGCTGTGGAATTAAAAGTTATTGAAGGGGATTGATACGGTCAGAATAAACTATAGTTCACTAGCTCAGTCTGACTTCTGCACGACAGAGCAAAAGATCTGTCAATGTATCTACTAGCTTGGTGCCAGTGAATAAAGTCGCCTAATATTGGTTCAGTCAGGTTCCCTGATGCAGCTGCCTGCCAGTGAATATTGGGATATATGTTTTGGCCATAGTCTATCAACATTTTTGGACGCTGTCATATTCACACTGTTTTTTACCAAGCTGGATTTCCTTGTCAGCCAGTCCAGGAAACACTGCACAGTTTGATGATGTGACAACATGGCATGTCACCGTGCTCTTCACGACAGTAAGTGACGCTGGCTAGGGTCAGAACTTCCTGTTACCCAAGTCCTCTTAGATGGGTGCTAGAGAGGCTATATTTCAAGCATTTATGAACAGAGATATTCCAACCATACACATTGGTAAGAGGGACATAGATTTTGTCACTGGTAACAATTCATATGCCATCATATTTTTCTTGAGGTTACAGTGAGATTATACCCTATGGACAGATCCAGCCTGAGTGAAACACTCATCACAGGCAGAGAGAGTAAGTCTGAGAGGGAGTTATGGGGTGGAGGGCATTGTGCAAAGACGGAATGCGTGGTGGCTGGATGGTGCAACCCTGACCAATCATCATTCCTCCCCACCCTGGGGACGCAAACTGCACAGCAAAGCTTAGCAGGATGCCTCCTATTGTTTTGTTATGCCGCACACTAGTCATGTGATCAGAGGCGAACATAGACACAAACCGCCCCCAAGCACTGTCCAGCCTTACTCAAAGACGGAAGTGGTTCACATTTGTCTACAGTGGTATGCCCATAGACACAGATGGTACAGATTGCCATGTAGCCTATTAGAATGACTTATATATGTTAGCACTCATGCTAACCTACGCTTACAGGCTTTTATTGGCCTGTATGCATTTCTTGTAGGTTGCCATACTGACCTAATATCTCAGGGCTGGCCTCACCTTGCCCAGTGATGCACAGGAAACTGAGTGTGCCTCCAGGCTGCCATCACATGACTGGGTCTGGACTACTTTCCTCTGAAGGAGGTGAAGCCTTGAGCCTGAAATTCTTTCTCTGTTGACCAGCTTCCTTTAGAAGGACATGGTTGAGAGCGAGAGAACTTAGACTAGAAACAGGTATAGCATACTTGTTGGGTGTACTGGTGTGTTCATATCACTTCCTGTTGTTGTAGTTGTGGGCTATGACACGACCTGTATCTTTTACTTGACTATGACTAATTCTGTTTTGACCCAGCAGCACTTTCCATTTATTTCAGCTGGTTGAATGTTATTTTGTGGAACATTTGAGATTCTATCCATTCCCTATTGTTTACACTCAAACGGATCCAATCTCTCACACTTGATTATTCTGGCCTTCACCCTCCAGGGTTCTCATGGCCCACACAGAACATTGTTGTAGCAACAAACAAGTAAAAATCACAGGCTTATAGTCACTTGTTTTTTGTTGTTTGGCGATTTTGCTGTTGTTCAGTTTCACCTCAAAGACTTGTCTGTGACCCTACTCTGTTGGACTGCGACACTGCAACAACATACATTCTGCGTTGTGTCATTAGAAAAGGTGTGGATTGAAACCATGGACAGTTTGGTTTTAGGTGCAGAAGGTGATTTTGTTTTATTGGGGTTAGAGTATCCCTAGCCCCCCCCCCCACACACACACACACACCTTTCCAGTCTCTCTATGTATGTATCAGCGACACCATCTCGTACTCCGCCCTCAGCCTTCATCCCTCTATCTGAATGCATTGGTGTGGCAATCGGACGGAGAGAGAGAATCGATGGGATCTCCTTGAAAGGGGAAAATGGAAAGGGGCGGGGGCGGGGGAAAGAGAGAAACCCAGATTGTGAGGTTGGCTAAAATTGAGAGATATATATACCAACACTAGACACAAGGGGGTTGGGCTCGGGTGTGGAAAGGAGAGGGAGCCGAATTGATTTGTTTTTGGGGAGGGGGAGATGAAGGGAAGGAGGCTACCTTGAGGGCTTGTCACACCCAGCGGGATAGGGATGCAGGCAGGGACAATGGAGCTTGGTTGGAGACGATGCCCAATAGGAGCTCTCCTCCTTCCCGTGGGAGCGAACGAGCGAGGGACACGACATGGGAACAGGTGGATGAGAGGAGTGATAAACCAGACTGGTTGAGGGGGATGGGGGGGTTGAAAGGGCTCTGCCAAGAGTAGTCTGATGCAGCACCAAATGCTCTGTTTCACCTGATGTGCTGATCTGGGGTTAAGGCTTGTGCGCTTGCGTGTGCATTGCACATTTATGGTAGTGTGAGTTGGTGTCTGCGTGTTTGTGTTCTTTTAAAAAAAATGTTTGCTGCAACTCCCCAACGGGCTCGGGAAGGGCAAAGGTCGAGCCATGCGTCCTACGAAACATTGCCTGCCAAACCGCACTTCTTAACACCCGCCCGCTTAACCCGGAAGCCAGCTGCACCAATGTGTCAGAGGAAACACCGTTCAGCTGACGACTGAAGTCATCCTGCAGGCGCCCGGCCTGCCACAAGGAGTTGCTAGAGCGGGATGAGCCAAGTAAAGCCCTTCCGGCCAAACCCTCCCCTAACCCGGACGATGCTGGGCCAACTGTGCGCCGCCCCATGAGACTCCTGGTCACGGCTGGTAATGACGTGTGTGTTTTAAAGAAAGACAGTTGGTCTCAGTCAGGCAGCGAGATCTCCTGGGAATGAGTGTGCACTATTCTGTCGGAAGGTTATACACTATGCCTTCCCTGTGCTAGCCTGGCTGTGGTCTTAAGCTGGGAACTGGTTGTGCTCAGGGATACTGATGAGATTGTGGGCCTCACCCCGCCTGCATCTGTCTTTTCAATCTCACGTCTATCTCTCTGGGTGCATTGAATAGTCCTTTGAGGCAATTTAAAGTTCCTAATGCCTTAAGTGACCTGGACGTTTTTGACAGGTAGCAAGGAAAACCGCTTTCAGATTTATTGAATGATCAAGGGAAGGACGCTCTATTAGTCCTTACCTACGTTAATTTGCCAAGGATGAAGATGAGTATTCTTTGTGGAAGCGTTGTTGATTAATGTCGTCATAACTCCGCCTAAAGATAATGTCGGGGTTTGACTGTAAACTCATTTCGGGACGTTCTCTGAAACGTTGGCGTAACACGATTTATATACCACAAAATCATAATTATCTTCATTATAGTGAGTTCCTCTGTAAATATGGATACATCGTCAAATGTTACTTCATTCATGATTTATATTTCAGTTTATAGACATCAGAGTGAACGAGGAGTAAATGAGGACAGTTTGATTCATTCAAACGCGATGCTCTTCTCGCTTTTCCTTTTCCTACCCGTTTTCCCTTGAACACTGTGATCTTTTCAAATGAGGTCAAGGTAAAGTCACTAGGAAAGGAAAAAGGTCACATCTTAGAAACCACCCGAATGCACCCCCCTCCTGCCCTATTCCGTTAGGGGCCCCACATGTCCCTTCCCTCACCACACCTTACCTAAATTATTCAGTTGATGAAAAATATTTGAACCTTGTCCCTTCACTTCTCCCTTCCCTCCTCCCTCTCTTTTTCTTAATTCTCCTGCATTGGCACTGTATCATAAAGTCATTAGTGACACTACGTTGTAAAGTGTAATCTCTCTGAAATGACACTTGCTTCAGGGACACCATGCTGTGACTCTTATCCAAACTATTCTCAAAATGTCGATAGTTATTTGAAATGATTCTACCAAATGCTGTCATAGATTGGATAACACAATCTCTCTGCTTATGCTTTGTTGACTTGGAACATGCTGCGATGGGTAACCCAACGAGCCAGGGCTCTGTGTAGGAGGAATGTTGAGCCGTCATGTCGCGTTGGCGTGTGAACGCAGCTTGCCGTGCGCTACAGTGTAGTGTTGAGCATTCCAGAGCAGATCGATTAGGAGATGCCAAATTGGGCCACGGCACTCGTTTCTATTCTATGACCTGAGGAGCATGCGTGTGAAGAATGCCAGCAATGTGGGATGGAATGAGATTAGCTGCCTTCCTTGGCTTCCATAGGCCTCATGAGCCATTGCTAACCCCTACGTGTTAATGTGTTAGCCTGTTAGCTAGCTTGGTGCTGCTCAGTATTTACTATCAGCCCAATAGCGTTATCTTTTCCCATCAACAGGTTTTTCTCAACCGACACTGATGCATTACTCATGGCCACTCAACAATCGACATGAACAATTCCATTACACAAAACCATTACAAATGTTGCCTTTGGTAGTTTCAGACGTGTAGACATTTGGGGGTTCTAGATCACCTGAATTTCTTAGATGATGTGTGCTTAAATCACTTGTATGTGTTCTAGAATCATCTATTGGCCCAGAATGTGATTTCACGCCATTGGTGTCAAGATGCGATGTAGCTATATTGTTTTGCATTTTGTTTATGACCCCTCTCTCTTTTCCCAGCATACTTCTCTCTCGACGAGCCGTTCAGAGAAGAGCACCGGTTGGTCGAGCAGATCCCTTGGAGCACGATGCCGGAACTCTATCGCCTCGTGTTCGGACGAGCAGCCGCACATCGGCAACTACCGTCTGCTCAAGACCATCGGCAAGGGCAACTTCGCCAAGGTCAAGCTGGCCAGGCACATCTTGACGGGCAAAGAGGTGAGACTGGACTGGGCTGGAGGTGTGGATGGGCTAGACTGAGGGGTGAGGCTTGACTGGGCTGGGGGGCTGGAGGTGTGGATGGGCTAGACTGAGGGGTGAGGCTTGACTGGGCTGGGGGGCTGGAGGTGTGGATGGGCTAGACTGAGGGGTGAGGCTTGACTGGGCTGGGGGGCTGGAGGTGTGGATGGGCTAGAGTGAGGGGTGAGGCTGGACTGAGGGGTGGGCTGGACTGGGCTTGGGAGCTGGAGGTGTGGATGGGCTAGACTGAGGGGTGAGGCTTGACTGGGCTTGGGAGCTGGAGGTGTGGATGGGCTAGACTGAGGGGTGAGGCTGGGGTAGAGAAGTGGGTACTTGACTAAAGAATGGGGTTAGGCTGGTAGGAATAGTGCACACGGCCAGTGAGGTTTGTAATGGGCCATTTGACAGGCTGGTTGTGGTGAGAGCATGGAACATATGGGATGGATGGATGGTAGTTGTAGTTTTAGAGATTATCCCTTACATTTTGGACAGAACAAGACTGGGTTTGTTCTAGTCTGTCATGACTTTTAAGGCCTGTATAGTTGTAAACATAATTTAACGTTAGCCCAAGTCATGACCCACGTTTTTAGGTGTATAATTACACAGGATTGCCATAAAGTTCAACCTAATGACATGGAATGGGATCATTTGGAGGGCAGTGTGTAGTGAACCATATACATTTACAGTCCTAGTCTCACTCACACTTTGACCGAGACAAATCACACTGTTAACCCATTTATGGGGCCTTATGGCCTGTTGGTTTGTTTTGGAGTTTGAGCTTTGAGATCTACTAATGATCTTGAATATGTCACTGTTTTTGTATCACTGATCGTAATGATTTGTCTCTCGCCGTTTCAGGTTGCAATAAAGATCATTGACAAAAACCAGCTCAACCCGACCAGCCTACAGAAGGTGAGTGCTGTTGTGTGGTTGTCATGAGAAACAGTTTGGAGATGCAATGATTAAAAGTCTTGTCCGGCAACGAGGCCTAACAAAGCATGCGACGTCACACAGTTTTGCAAGACACAAACAGCATCAAGAGGCTTTGAGAACCATTCTCTTCATGTAATTTGAGATAATGATGGTTAGCTTGAATGTAACAGCTTGAATGTAACCTTCCTAACATCATGGTTTTTGTTTTGATATTGACTATATTATGCTGACCTGCGCTCTGTCTGCACTCTATTCCTACACAGCTGATAACTTTCTCAACACCTAGGCTACTATATAGGCTAAACAACTAGGCTAATATCAAATCAAATCAAATCAAATCAAATTTATTTATATAGCCCTTCGTACATCAGCTGAAATCTCAAAGTGCTGTACAGAAACCCAATATCAATATACCGTGACAGCAAGTGGACTCCTGTGTGATTGTTTTGGTGGACATTTGGCCAGTGAGATGATGAAATGGCCTGACCTTTGACCTAGTTCTAAGTTGTAGGAGGCTTATAGTGTCTGGGATGTTTTGATGGTTTTGCTGCGGTACTTGCTATCCAGAATCCTTGGGGTGTCCCTACCCCATTGAAGTTAACATTTAAAATGGTTAAGGTTAGTGTTATGGTTGGGGTAAGGCAGGGCTTCCCAAACTCGGTCCTCGGGACCCCAAGGGGTGCACGTTTTGGTTTTTGCCCTCGCACTACTCAGCTGATTCAAATAATCAACTAAACATCAAGCTTTGATCATTTGAATCAGCTGTGTAGTGTTAGGACAAAAAAAATAAATGTGCACCTCCTTGGGCTCCTGAGGACCGAGTTTGGGAAACACTGGGGTAGGTGTCGGGGTTTAGGGTAGGGACATCGCAAGGATCCCAGATTGCACTAATAATTTTGCTGCATACATACCAGTGATTTTAGGGTCATTTAAAGGGGAAGTTCGGGATTTTACCATTTGGATTTGAGATGGTTCCTAACCGTGAAAGTAGTCTATTTCTCAGATACAGGAGAAACTGTTATCTATTGGGGATGTAGCGATTCACACGCGGCACCTTCAGCATTCTAATGCTAAAATGGCTTGTGGGATATTAGGCTTTATTAGTTGAACCTATGTCATTTGCTAGGTTATTGTTATCTATGCTCTGTTTAAAAGCGCGGCTTGGCGGGTCATGTTTCGGAGGACGCATGACTCGACCGTCGCCTCTCCCGAGCCCGTTGGGGAGTTGCAGCCATAAGGCAAGATCGTAGTAACGAAATTGGGAAGAAAAGGGGGGGGGGGGAATTACACACAAAAAACGAATAAAAAAGTAATCTACTGGAGACCCAACTCTCATCTGGCTATACCTGCTGATTGTTCAGGTTCACATCAGCAATAGTTTTGGTAGTTTTGCTTTAAACAGTCAATGTATATGGTCATTTCTTTTATATACAGGATAAAGTTGATAATTTCATAACAAGGACAGCAATCACATGTGCGAGGCGCACTGCATAGCCGAAGCGAGAGGAGAAGAGAAGATCACTCCATAAAAACTTCCAAACGGTCATAACCATTCGATTTTGAGTTGGGGGTGACATCCAAAATTGTGCTATATATTCATTGGCTATGTCATAGCTAAATTGTAAACAATAAATATTGATACATTACTAGCTAAAATACTTAAACTGCAAAAATGACAAGTTAATTAGAAGGTGATGGTGATTTCAGAACCAAAGTGGGGGGACAAAAAACAGTCTACATTGCCCCAATAATCTGATAGTGGTAGTGGGGTGGTAGATGCCTAGTCTCCCTTATGGCACTGCTCAGGTGCTTACAGTACATACAGCAAAGGCATACATCATTTACACACCACACAAACACACACACATTCTCTAATCGCACCCAATCGTTTCAAACCAAAACATGTCGTTCCTGTATCGGAGTCCATGTATTTAGATGCGTATTGAATCTTCCTAAAAGGGAAATATGCACATCCCTATAATCCATAGTTCTGTTTTCTCTAAACAGCCATTACAAACTTCAGCTAACTTTAGCCACCACTAGCTACAAATCTATGGGAGTGATGGGGGCAATGATTTTGGAACATTGACAACTATGCAATGATAATGTTGCTGTCCATAGGCCTACATGAGAGAGAACTGTAGGACTGTGCTGCTGTATCATGTGTTGCCCCTCAGTGGAACTAAGTGGATTTCTATTTAAGCATGGAGCGATGCACATAACTGTCCAGTGTGCTCAGAGATCATGGGCAGACGGAGCCTATGTATAGATACATTGCATAGAGAAGCTGTAATCAGATTAGTATGCTGGCCCGACCTCATATGACTGTAGTAGGCTTTCTTCAGACAAAACCAATGGAGGACAGGGACATGTATTGAATCGTGTATGTATGTCCCTCCTCATTTTGAGGCAATTGAACAGCAGGCTTGAGCTTGGTTTGACCACACATCATACAGGCTTATTCCCATTGTGCATCCCTTTTGTACCCTATTCCCTAAAGTGCATTCGGAAAGTATTCAAACCCCTTGACTTTTTCTACATTTTGTTACATTACAGCCTTATTCTAAAATGGATTAAAAAATAAATAATCCTCATCAATCTACACATAATACCCCATAATGACAAAGCGAAAACAGGTTTTTTGAAATGTATTAAAAATAAAAGACAGAAATACCTTATTTACATAAGTATTCAGACTCTTTGCTATGAGTCTCAACATTGAGCTCAGGTGCATCCTGTTTCCATTGATCATCCTTGAGATGTTTCTACAACTTGATTGGAGTCCTCCTGCGGTAAATTCAATTGATTGGACATAATTTAGAAAGGCACACACCTGTCTATATAAGGTCCCACAGTTGACAGTGCATGCCAGAGCAAAAACAAAGCCATGAGGACGAAGGAATTGTCTGTTGAGCTCCAAGACAGGATTGTGTCGAGGCACAGACCTGGGGAAAGGTACCAAAAATGTCTGCACCATTAAAGGTCCCCAAGAACACAGTGGGCTCCATCATTCTTAAATGGAAGAAGTTTGGAACCACCGAGACTCCTCCTAGAGCTGGCCACCTGGCCAAACTAAGCAATCGGGGGAGAAGGGCCTTGGTCAGGGAGGTGACCAACAACCCAATGGTCACTCTGACAGAGCTCCAGAGTTCCTCTGTGGAGATGGGAGAACCTTCCAGAAGGACAACCATCTCTGCAGCACTCCACCAATCAGGCTTTTATGGTAGAGTGGCCAGATGGAAGCCACTCCTCAGTAAAAGGCACATGACATCCCGCTTGGAGTTTGCCAAAAGGCACCTAAAGGACTCAGACCATGAGAAACAAGATTCTCCGGCCTGATGAAACTAAGATTGAACTCTTTGGCCTGAAAGCTAAGCGTCAAGTCTGCTCCAGAGTACTCAGGACCTCAGACTGGGGCGAAGGTTCACCTTCCAACAGGACAACGACCCTAAACACACAGCCAAGACAACGCAGGAGTGGCTTTGGGACAGGTCTCTGACTGTCCTTGAGTGGCCCAGCCATAGCCCGGACTTGAACCCGATCAAACATCTCTGGAGAGACCTGAAAATAGCTGTGCAGCGACGCTCCCAATCCAACCTGACAGAGCTTGAGAGGATCTGCAGAGAAGAATGGGAGAAGCTCCCCAAATACAGGTGTGCCAAGCTTGTAGCGTCATACCCAAGAAATCTTGAGGCTGTAATCGCTGCCAAAGGTGCTTCAACAAAGTACTGAGTAAAGGGTCTGAATACTTATGTAAATGGGATATTTAATTTTTAAATTTTTAAGAAATGTGCTAAAATTTCTAAACAGTGTTTGCTTTGTCATTATGGAGTATTGTGTTTAGATTGATGAGGGACAACAACGATTGAATCAATTTTAGAATAAGGCTGTAACGTAACAACGTGGAAAAAAGTGAAGGGGTCTGAATGCTTTCCGAATGCACTATATAGGGAATAGGGTGCCATTTGAGACGCAACTCCAGTCACCCATCATAATCAGTCCAGTTGCTACTGAGAGGGTCCACACGTGCTGATGAGCATGGTGAGGCATTCACACCTCCCATGTGAGAATTGATGCGGATGACATCACACTCATGCTTCCCTGTTGCTAGGCGAACATGTTTTGATCAACCATCTTCTCACAGACATCTGACGAGGTGATCTTTGTCTGTTGCACATATTCGGACCAAACCGTCATCTGTTGACCAAACTTTAGCCTCGTTGTGCTTCCACCCTGTCAGCACACCAGGAGCAGGCTCTTACTTAGGACAATTGAATCCATTTAAAACACACAGCTATTGATTGTGGCTCTGTGTGAGGTATTATTTGTCAGCCGCGGATACAGATATGGCTGGCACCAGCCACTGCAAATTATACTGTTCACAATTAGTTAGCTACTATCGCTTTGCAGACATCCTGTAAGGTTAACATATTTGTAGACATTTTGTAATTGTTGCAAGAAACTCCCGCCTTCAAGTTTTCATTGATCAAGTGGCCACCATAGGGTTAAATCGGTTTCGATTAGTATATCCATTTTGGACTTTTAAAGTAGTTATATACTGTAGCCATTGATTCTTGAAGAATATATCTTATAAATGCCGGCTGGTCCAGGCTGCGTCCCAAATGGCCCCCTGTTCCCTATATAGTGCACTACTTTTGTTGGGAATAGAGGGCCATTAACGATGCACCCCCAGTGTTGAGTGGTTGCCTGGTGGGGACTGGGGATGGATGCAGGCAGGCAGGGAGGGGGACGGGGGGCATTTCGTGATCTCTGCATGCAGAGGTGCACTGGTGGATGGATACTGCTGCAGTAGCGCAACGGGCAGATGGGTGTCCTGTCAGCACTATTCTCCTCCCATTCAGGACACACTAGACCAGAGCACCAGGTGACTCTCTCTCTCTCTCTCTCTCTCTCTCTCTCTCTCTCTCCTCTCTTTCTTTCTCTCTCTTGTATTGCAACACTCCCCTGTCCCACCCTGTCTTTTTTCGCCCCCCCTCTCTCATCGCACACTCTGACCTCCTCTCTATTAGTCACCTGCCCCACTTTATTCCTACTTTATTTATTGTCTCTATCCATCCCTCCCTCCCTCCCTACTCTCTTCAGGCGATGCAGGGTAGCCACAGATGTACTCTCTGGAGGCTGGGCCCCACACATTATCTAGTGTCCCACACCCAAGCGGTGGCTGGTGATTTAAGGGCCCAGGCTCCGCCCCCTCCCAGCCAGCTGCCATGCTGCAGTACTCTTGGGGTAATCTGGTTGCAATCTGCAGGCTTTAATCTGACAGTGACAGCAGGGCTGCAGCAGCAATGCTCCATGTTGGCCCACCGCCCCCCTAAACTCACTCACTCTCCCTCTAATCCCATTAGGGGCTGCATGGGGGATCCCCGGCAGCTGAAACACACACACACACACACAGTGTATTTTCCCAGCAGCTTCAGCATGGTCCACAGAGCCATCCGGGAGGCAGCCATCCGACGCTGGGAGAGGGATGCAGGCAGGGACGAGGCGGGAGGGGTTGTTATCCCTCTATCAGGCCCCTTCAGTCAGGAGCAGCATTCCAGACAGACGAACAATGGGGTCAGCCGAACCTAGAAGGGGTGGGGGCCTCCAGGGGGCCAGGGTACTGGAGCTGGGATCCTGAGAAAGCAAGCGACCATGAGATGAGGCAGAACCAAAGAGCACAGACGGAGTGTGTGTGTGTGCCCGCGTTGGTGTGTGTGTTGTAGAGAAAGGGATATTTTATTTGTATTTATTTTATTTATTTAAACTTTATTTAACTAGGCAAGTCAGTTAAGATTAAATTCTTATTTACAATGACGGCCTACCCCGGCCAAAACCGGACGACGCTGGGCCAATTGTGCGCCGCATTATGGGACTCCCAATCACGGCCGGATGTGATGCAGCCTAGAATCGAACCAGGGACTGCAGTGACGCCTCTAGCACTGAGATGCAGTGCCTTAGCCCGCTGCCGCACTCGAGATAATGATGCTGCCTGACAGTATGTTTGTGTATCAGAGGGTAGTGTGTATCATTAAGATATTAAAAGAATTAATACAGATGGGGGCGGGATATTTTCCCACACTGTTGAAGGATGATGGGAAGAGGGGTTTTCATTCTGTTCATCCAGGGGTCAGAATATATGCAGTAATCCAGTTTATTAATTGCTGCCCATGGAGTGCGTCCTAAATGGCACCCTATTTCCTTCAGAAAGTATTCATACTCCTTGACTTTTTCCACACTTTGTTGTGTAACAGCCTGAATTTAAAATGGATTCAATTGAGATTTTGTATCACTGGCCTAAACACAATACCCCATAATGTCAGAGTGGAATTATGTTTTTCAGAATTGTTACAAATTAATAAAAAAAGGAAAAACTGAAATGTCTTGAGTCAATAAGTATTCAACCCCTTTGTTATGACAAGCCTAAATAAGTTCAGGAGTAAACGTTTGCTTAACAAGTCACATAATAAGTTGCATGGACTCACTGTGTGTGCAATAATAGTGTATAACATAATTTTTGAATGACTACCTCATCTATGTACCCTAGACAATTATCTGTAAGATCTTTTAGTCGAGCAGTGAATTTCATACACAGATTCAACCACAAAGACCAGGGAGGTATTCCAATACCTCACAAAGAAGGGCACCTATTGGTATATGAAAAAAAGAAAAGCTGGCAGTTAATATCCCTTTGAGCATGGTGAAGTTATTAATTACACTTTGGATGGTGTATCAATACACCTAGTCAGACACAGGCGTCCTTCCTAACTCAGTTGTCTGAGAGGAAGGAAACCGCTCAGGGATTTTACCATGAGGCCAATGGTGACTTTAAAATAGTTACAGAGTTTAATGGCTGTGATAGGAGAAAACTGAGGATGAATCAACAGCATTGTAGTTACTACACAATACTAACCTAAAAGACAGAGTGAAACGATGGAAGCATGTACAGAATACAAATATTCCAAAACACGTATCCTGTTTGCAACAAATCACTATAGTAAAACTGAAGAAAACAAATGTGGCATAGAAATGAACTTTGTCCTGAATACAAAGTGTTATGTTTGGGGCAAATCCAATTCAACACATCACTGAGTACCACTCTTCATATTTTCAAGCATGGTGGTGGCTGCATCATGTTATGGGTATGCTTGTCATCGGCAAGGACTAGGGAGTTTAGGATAAAAAATAAACAGAATAGTGCTAACAGGCAAAACACTAGAGGAAACCTGGTTCAGTCTGCTTTCCAACAGACACTGGGAGACAACTTCACCTTTCAGCAGGACAATAACCTAAAACACAAGGCCAAATATACACTGGAGTTGCTTACCAAGATGACATTGAATGTTCCTGAGTGGTCTAGTTACAGTTTTGACTTAAATTGGCTTGAAAAGCTATGGCAAGACTTGAAAATGGCCATCTAGCAACAACCAACTTGACAGCTTGAAGAATAAAAGAATTATGTGCAAATATTGCAAAATCCAGGTTTGCAAAGCTCTTAGAGACTTACCAGAGAAGACTCACAGCTGTAATTGATGACTAAGGTGATTCTAACATGTATTGACTCAGGGGTGTGAATACTTATTTACATGAGATAGTTCTGTGTTTCATTTTCAATAAATTAGCAAACATTTCTGAAAACATGTCTTAACTTTTTCATTATGGGGTATTGGGTGTAGATGGGTGAGGGGAAAAAAGTCAATTTAATCAGTTTAGAATTCAGTCTGTAACACAAGAAAATGTGGAATAAGTCAAGGGGTATGAATACTTTCTGAAGGCACTGTAGTACACTACTTTTGACCAGAGCCCTACGGGAATAGGGTGCCATTTTGGGATGCCGACATGGACTGTGGTGTCTTTTTTGTTTGGGATCTATTGATTGTTGTTGCTACCCTTTACAGGAAACAATTGAAATCAGTTGCTGTAGTTCTGGATAGGCATGTGACTTGAATGAGTTTTATTGCTTCTTGCCAAACAAGGTTGTACTACCTCATGCTCTGTGTAGATTTTAATCTGTCAGTTTCTCAGTGTTACAGTTACATTATAGGACATCCAGTCCTAAACTATGGTCAAATAAACATGAGGTGCAGTCCTGAAAGAAGCTATTGCTTATTATTACCATCCATGAATCATTCAAAAACTTAAATGAAAAGTGAATCTATCTTAAACTGAAGGTATATTTTAGCTGAGGCTGGCTGGAATTATGCCATACCAATACAGTCACCAATGTGTGTTTGAACTTTGAACCCAATCTACCCTCCATGCATGTGGGTGCTACACAGGGCAAACTCAATCCAGACGGAAATACCTGTAGGCTCCCGAGTGGCGCAGCGGTCTAAGGCACTGCATCTCAGTGCTAGAGGCGTCACTACAGACCCTGGTTTGATTCCAGGCTGAATCACAACCGGCCGTGATTGGGAGTCCCATAGGGTGGCGCACAATTGGCCCAGCGTCGTCTGGGTTTGGCCAGGGTAGGCCATCATTGTAAATAAGAATTTATTCTTAACTGACTTGCCTAGTTAAATAAAGGTTAATTACATTTAAAAAATTGTCCTGGCCCCTGGGCACCCCTCACCTGAGCCCTGGCCCCTGGGGCTGCTGGCCAGACAGATGTTGTTGATGCATTATTGGTTCACAAGATACCTTGGAAACCACACAGTCCCAACCAGGCCCAGTGTATTCTCAGGCCCTTCCTTCCAAAGTGACTGTGTGGTTTTAGATGGGCTTGTAACGAGGTCTCTGTTGAGGGGCCATGTTGACAACAGCTGGGGCCTTGGAACGCCCCTCACCACAGTGTCCAACATGAAAGGCCTCTCCTCTGCTTAATCACACCCCTTTCCCAGAGGAGCAGCCTGGGTCCCACAGGGACATTAAGGGGGGCTGGGGTGTGTGGGGAGAGGTTTAGAGCAGGGAGGGAGGGGTGGAGGGCTATTCTATTGGTGGGGTGGGGGTTATAGACAGTAGGCTGTGTCACTTGCATCAGATGTTATTGTTTTTGCAGGGAGGGAGGGAACAGTCATTCATGGGCGACGGCTGGGTTGGCCGTTGGCGTGGATAGACGTCTCTTTCAGAGAAAGAGGAGGTTATTCAGTGGCTCTGCTGAGTCATTTCAGAGGGGAGCCTGTGTGTTCCGTTTACCTCTCTCGCTCGCTTTCTCTCTGGCTCTCTCTCTGGTCACATGACAGTGTGGTCAGGGGGAGGAGGTGTTTGCTTGTGTGCGACTGTACGTGCGCAATGTGGTTGTGTCAAATATTTGTTGAAGCAATTTCCAAAAATGTCTGTGTGTGGGTATAGCGAGTGTATATGTGTGTGTCCTGTGCAGGCATACTTTGCCTGTGTGTGTGTATGCGACTGTGCGTGTGATTGTTCAGGCGAGAGCTCGGACACAAGGCCTGGATTAAATGGTGAGTGAGGCCCGCGAGGATGCGGCCCAGACAAAAACACAGCCTTGTGTTCAACAACTGCCTGTGTCCACCACTGACTGCCCCCCCCACCCCACCCCCTGTAACCTCGACCCACAATGACACACAGAGAGAACGAGAGAGAGACAGAGAACTTAGTAAACTGCTTTGTGCAAATCCACATGCAAAACAGGTGAAAAACCAGAGTGAGCTCAGAGTTGATTAATTCTGCCTTGTTGTTCTCTCTCTGTTTTCTGCTTCAGAGCGAGAACGGCTTCCGGTGTGACGCCCGCGGGGACGGACAGGGTGGGAGGGAGGGAGGGAGGCCTGCATTAGACAGATGCATACTGTCGATGGGCTGTCCCACCCTCTGGCCTGTCATGTGCTGTGGGTGGCAGGCAAGGCAGGGCAGAGGTGGGGTGGGGTGGAGTAACTCCCCTGGGAAGAGACTGGCCTGGGGATGGGACAAGGACTAGAGAGTGTGGCTTTGGTACCGGGGTTGGCATGGCAACAGTGACGTAGGGCCACTGCCAAGGGAATGGACCAGGAAGTCATTTATGGGCTTGCGAGAAAGGGAGAAAGTGCTAGATAGAAGGGAGGGGGATATGACTGAGGAGAGAAAGAGCAAGGAGGCGGCGGGGGAGGAGAGGAGAGACGGGCTTATCTGATTATTATCTTTAGAGCTCAGGTGAACAGCTGATACGCTCTGTTCTTCTCAATTCAATTACAGACAGTCTCAAGGGATGTGGGACTGTGTTTTGATTTGGATGGTATGTTCACGCATGGAGATGCATCATGTCATTTAAATGATAATAAGACATCCCCTCGGTGGGGTGTGTTTGTGGACACTGAATGTATACTTTGTGGCACTCACAGTAGCTCTGGTCCACATTAGCAGCACTATTATGTAACATGTCTGCTTCACAGAGGCTGATTCTCTCAGACAGCCACATGCCCACCAGCATATCCATGGTGGTGTCCAGCTGCCCTTCACAGGCATCTAATAACTTTGGCACTGAAAATAACCGTCTAATAACTTTGTCTTTGACAATTGATAACAAGGGAATCAGCGAGTCAGATTTGCCGTCTGAATAGTTTTTTTCAAGAACATGGTTTCTCAGAAGGTTTTTTTCCCTGTACTGTGTTTCATCTCACTAGCCTATATCCTACAGTCATGTATCACTAGCCTATAGTCCACTGTATATTTGTTGGGTTTTGATAAATATTTACATTCAGTGCAGGGCCCTGGATACAAATGCACAATACATTAGTACAACAACACTAAACCAGCCCTCTACTTGAAGTTGAACTTGGTAAACAAAAGTGGGTCTGTGGACACCGCCTGCTTTTTTAAAATCATGTGGCGCAGCGACAAACCGATCAACATCTTGTGTTGCATCACATACTGTGTTTTTGTGTGAACATGTCTCCGTACTGGTTTAGGCAGGTCACTTTGCAGCGCAACAGCACGAAAGGGAGAGCGTGGCTATTGTTCCGACGATAGGAGCTATATTGAGTTTGTCCTCGGGACAATGGGGGCCATTGAATACCAGGAATCTGTTTGGTAATGTCCATGCTGAAGGTTGGCTCATCCAGTCGCCTCAAGCAACACGCATTGTTATGGCATCCTCCATGTATTATTACATCACTACCAGGAAGTAGACAGTTATGCTTACATTATGCTATGATGGAACTTTCCCCCGTAAGTAACACCACAAACAATCTATGTTCATATTTTTTTTACTTCTCCTCCCCCTGGCCTAACCTTAGATATTTTTCCTCGTATTATTTATACGAGCGTAATTTAAATCATTGAATCAGGACACTGTACACCAATCAGCCCAGCTCTGTTCTGTTGGTGCATGTTTATTTGAGACATTAGTCATTTGTTTGCACAGTCCCTGAGGCATACACATTTGAATCGTTCACAGTTTCCTTCTCTCTGTTTCCCTCTGTCCTCAAGGCAACCCAAAATACATAGATAATCCTAGCAACTTTACTCTTGCCAATTCCGTGTGCAGATATCTTGTTTGAAAGCTGCCGTCGAAGGCCGGAATCACAGGATCGAGCATAGGGGGGCTGAGAAAGAGGCATGGTGAAACACAGCTCCCTGGGTGAAGCTGTGTGTTTTGGAAGAATGGGCTCGAACTTCTAAGGAAGCTGGCCGCCTTCTCACACAACCATCAGCACATTCCATCCATTGTGTGTGTTTCTTTCCCTATCCTTCCTGTCTTTCTCCCTTACTCTCTTTCCTCCTCTTGTTTCCACTCACACTAATACAATAGGAAATCTAACTTTGTGTCTGTCTCTATTTCTGTCTTTATTGAAGTCTTTCTTTTCCCCCTCCCACAAACCCAGCCCTTGTGACACAGTCGCTCACTGATTCCCCTTTACGTGGTCAGAGCAAGCCGATGCCTCGTCACCCAGTCTCAACATATACAGTTGAAAGAGAGGACTCTCTGTGCTGGTGCACACACACACTATAATTATCCCCAAGATGCCGTCAGCGCTCCCAGTTTCCCCACTTACAGCAGATGTCACAACCAGGAAAGGAGGCTTGTGAACGTGTTCGAGGGAGGGCCGTGTGTGTGTGGGAATATTTTGGGTGTGAGACTGTGTGTATATACGATTGTGTGTCACCTCATAACCACAGGGCATTGACTCACACACAGCTGCGGCAGACGGTGCCCGTGCTGCACCACCATTGCAGCAACTATGTGATGTGGTGTCCCCACCATTTCTAGAATTAGAAGAGGCTAAAAGCAGCAGCACCTCCTGTGGGGAGGGAGGCTCTGTCGAGGGAGAGAGGTACTCTGTCTAGTCAGGCTGTCCCTGGAGTGGTCCTCTCTCTAATTAGCAGAAAGCTAGCAATTGTTGGAGGGGGAGGTGCGTCCATTTTCCGAAAAGCAGCTGAGCTTCATTATGAATGAATAAATGAGTGACAGTGGTGGAGGCGGGCTAACCTCCTCCTATCCGCCTGTCTGATGTTCAGTTCTTATATTATGAATCAGGGATTGTGATCATCCCCCACGTTCTTGCCTATCTTCATATGCACTATAATATATATATATATATCAGTGTGACTGTGAAGAGTTCCACTTCTGGGGGAAAAAAATACTTGAATAATGAAATACCATTCTTTTAACTCGCTTCTGCTCTCTCTCTTTCCTCCAGCTCTTCAGAGAGGTACGGATCATGAAAGGCCTCAACCACCCAAATATCGGTAAGTGCCTCGGCTACACTAATCTCCCCAGCTTCCAGGGTGTAGCGCCGCAGGGCATACCCCACCCCAGAACATCATCAGCCTAACAGCCATCCTCACGCAATGTTCCCCTTTACTGTCAAAACAGATGCTGAGCAGGAGTCAAGGCATGTGATATGGACAATAGTCCCCCACTGAACTCAAAATGATCCTCCTTTCCAGGGGATACAGTCCCCCAGACACCCTCGTGCTGCCCCTGTAATGGACAGAGGGTGTTTCCCAAATACCACCATATTCCCTATGCGCCCTGGTCAAACATAGTGCACTATAAAGGCAATAGGGTGCAGTCGCTCATGTAAAGCCAGGACAAGTAGACTACCTCAATTTATTATAAAGCACACAGTCACATTTAGTACTGCATGCAGCTGAACCATAAACTGCTGTACCATACTGTTGGCATTTACAGCACATCTCCCTTCTCTAAGGAACACACAGTCAATCACTTTGTGCATTAGGAACTGTGTGTGTTTGTCTGTGCCACTATACTGAGTTGTCTGTGTGTGTGTTACAGTGCAGCTGTTTGAGGTGATCGAGACAGAGAATACGCTCTATCTGATAATGGAGTACGCCAGTGGGGGTGAGCAGAGTACCTCCCCTCAATCAGTATCCCCACTCTCCTCTATTTCTCTTTCTCATCCGTTTTCTCTCCACCCCGCCCTCACGCTTTCCCTCTCCCCGGTACCTCTGACCCATCGATTGTCTTTTGACCGCCCTCCTCCCTCCCTCTGCACTGTCATTGTCTCTCCCCTTCCTTCATGTTCATGTTCTCCCCATTCTTCTCTTTGCTTGTGCCCCCCCCACCTCCCTTCTCTAATCCCCTCTCCGCTCGATTGTCAATTTTTCCTCCCATTCTGTTTCTTGCCAAATAAGGAGCTAATAGCCAAGCATGTGCCCCCTCCTGATCTCAGCCTCACTGCTTTTCTCCCAGTGGATGTGCCCTCTAGCATGAAGCACTTTATGCTGTTTATGAAGCACTGTTTATAAACACAACACACACACTCGTGCACTCAATTATTAAGTCACTCTCTTTCAACTCTCTCACACACCACCACCACATATTCCCAAATACATGCATGGGTCACAGACATGTAGACATACATGCCCATGCATCCGTCACATCAATAAGGTATCCAGATGTGACAGTGGCTCCCTGTACTTCATAACGTCTCTCGCTCTCTCTCTCGTTCTATCACCCTTTGCCTCTTTCTTTCTTTCCCTTTCTCTGCCGCCCTCTCCATTTTTCTCTCTGCCTCTCTCTCGCTTTTTCACTTGCTCTTTCTCTGTCTCGTTGTCCCTCGCTTTCTCTTTAATTCTCTCTATCTCTGCCTCTCTCTCCCCCCTCCATCTCTCTCTCTCTGTCATCATCTTCCTCTCACTCCTCTCATCTTTCCGTTAGCCGCTCAATAATCGCTCAGTAACTGACCCAACGTCAACCATAGGGCCAGGGATCACTGAGATGAATGAGGCCCTATAGGCTCCATGATGAACATACTGATCCCAGATCAGGCTCAATTTAATAATCCATCTCACTTATGATCCTACAGCTGTGTATGCTGCACCTATCCGTACTGCACCTATCCGGTTTATGTTACAATTAAGCATATTTTTTATATTTGTTTTATGTTCTCCTTAATTCTAACATTGCAATTTCTCTGGTATATTGTGGCATAATGCCGTCATCGCACACACACACACTCACTCACTCACTCACTCACTTACTGTGTGCCTCATAGAATTACAATATCATTATAGTATAACTCTTCTAAACACACTATATATACAGTAGGGGTGCGCGAATCAGCTGTTTGTTCACCTGCACCGGCCCGCAATTTCTAATAACCCGTCCGCAACCGCCCGACTACATGTCGTAAAGTGTAGATCTGAGGTTCGCACCCGACCCTAATCCGCAAATATAGAAAATGTGCTATACAGTCAGAGATGGCAACATTTTTTATAGGCATATGTTACTACTTATAATTTCCAACATTTTTGCAGGCTATTTGTTAGTCAATGTCTATCAACTTCTATAATTAGATAAATGCAGATTTTCTTCTGTCATTACTTGTTGCCCTGGAAGACTAAATAGACCCTGCTCACCAGAATAACGTCATAAATTGATCGAATGGATGCTTCAATCTAGTTGACATTGGTAAAGTTTTCTCTTTCATCTCTGCTTCTCTGCTTCACTCGCCGGGAGAAAATGCAATAAATAAATGTTTTAAAAAGGGATTTCCAAATGACATCAGTTTAACCTGTTTTAAGAAAATGTAAAGCTGTGAAACTCCCCTACATGTTTCTGATAAGATTGCAGTAAAGAGTGCACCTTTACAGATGGTCCCTAACTGCAAATTCATTCTTTCAAGATACTGAAAGAAAGAAATCATATTCTAGTGTCAAAATGTACATTTGGTGTATAATTTCACTGTAAGTAATGCTTAATTCTGCAGGAGTTCATGTTATATTTGAGAGGTTATAGACCTACATTCAGTGTCCAGATTTCAGGCTACTATTCCATTTAACCCACCTGAAGAGCAGTTCCCTTGACGGGCCATTTGGAAGTCCCCGTCTTGTGACCGTTGAATTTGTATAGCGCCTCATAATCATCACACATAACATAGCCAGCACTGCTATCATCTTACCACTTCACCAAATCGTTCCCCAACATTAGACTACTGTTCTGTCCCTCCCTTTGTTTTATTTTCAACTTTCCATTTCGCAGCTTTTCTCTTATCGAATTAAACTCCAGCATTGTCCTTTTTGCCTCTGTGGACCGAAGTTAACTTTTTCTCCCTAAGTTCTCAAAAGCATTTGGCAATTGGCGTGTATTCTGCGAGCGTACAGTTAGGCCCTAAAGCTTAATCTGCACACTAACAGCAGATAAAAGTAATGAAAGAAAAACCTTATTGTAGCCTCCAGATATGAATTGCACAAGAATGATACATTTATGAATGCATCATTTTCTCTTTATTCAACACGTCCACCACCCTCCCTTCATTTCATGACCATTAACCCTCCCGCCCCGCGGATATAAGTCACAAATATACGGTATAAGTGCCTCAATTACAGACTATTCAACCAGACAGGTAAGCCTGCTTCTCTGTTTGTTGATGTGGTTTGTCTCTCTCCCTCAGGTGAAGTGTTTGACTACCTCGTGTCCCATGGGAGAATGAAAGAGAAAGAGGCGCGGGCCAAATTCCGTCAGGTGAGACGCGACCAAAAATGTATAATCGCAACAAAAGCCGGTGAATGGTGCCGAGTTGGCCTGTATTACATTGCAAGCATTATTGTAAGCTTGTATGTCAGTCTGTGTTTGGCTTTTTTACTGTGACTTGTCTCACTCCCCTTCTTTCTCTCTCTCTCTCCCACTCTCTCTGTCTCTCTCGCTCTCTCCCCCTCTCTCTATATATATATCTATATCTATCTATCTAGATTGTGTCTGCTGTACACTACTGTCACCTGAAGAACATTGTTCACAGGGACCTTAAAGTACGTGACCGGTTCAGACCTGATGACATGGGTCCCATTTCATTGTCCAAAATGACAATCACTCATTGATATTATACATCAATATCAATTCATTAACATATGTGAAACACTGATAATCGCTTTCCTGAAATGAGCATACAAACTCAGCCTGAATTGAACAGACTCTCAGTCCTTAAAGCTGCACTCGGCTATCTTCACTTGTCTCCTCAGGCTGAGAACCTCTTGCTGGATGCCGACTCCAACATCAAGATTGCAGACTTTGGCTTCAGTAACGAGTTCACCATGGGCAACAAGCTGGACACGTTCTGTGGCTCCCCTCCCTATGCCGCTCCGGAGCTGTTCCAGGGGAAGAAGTACGACGGGCCTGAGGTGGACATCTGGAGCCTGGGGGTCATCCTCTACACGCTGGTCAGCGGATCACTGCCCTTCGACGGGCAGAACCTCAAGGCAAGGCCCCCCGCAGCACAGCCAAATGGCCTTTACTTTGTCTGAGTTTCAAATGGCTCTCTATTCCCTACATAGGGCACTACTTTTGACCTGGGCCCATATGGTGTGGTCAAACGTTGTGCACTATATAGAGAATAGGGTGCCTTTAGGGACGCAGACTGTGTCACTGAGGTGTCAATGTCAAGACGGCGTGTTTCTGGTTTGGATGTTATTTAGTTGATGCGTTATGGGATGTTTTTGCTTACTAATGCTGCCTATGCTCCTCAAGGGGTTTGTGCTGATTACTTCATGTTCACATTTTATTTTCATGTTCAGTTGATCAAGAGAAGGAAAACATTGTCTTTTAGTCCATTTGCCATTAATATGTCTCGTGTTTTGTGTAACGTTATATAACGTTATGTGCACGTTTTGTGTAACGTTATCTGTATGTGTTGTTCCCAAGGAGCTGCGGGAGCGTGTTCTGCGGGGGAAGTACCGCGTGCCTTTCTACATGTCCACCGACTGCGAGGGCATCCTGCGCAGGTTCCTGGTGCTCAACCCCACCAAACGCTGCACCCTGGAGGTGAGGAGGGCAACTGCAGGCGCCACTCAGACATACAGTACACGCATGCACACTCTCACAAACCCACACACACCCTGTTTGTGGCATCTTTAACACATCGTTTTATCCCTCCTCATTAGCAAATCATGAACGACAAGTGGATTAACTCTGGCTACGACGGAGAAGAACTGAAGCCTCATACAGAGCCCCTAGAGGATCATAACGATGCCAGCCGCATCGGTGAAATACTCCCCTCTCTAACTCCCCTCTACTCCCTACCTACATATTGTATGCATCCCAAATGGCACCATTTTCCATATTTAGTTCACTGGGCCCTGGTGGTACTAGTGCACTATTGTAGGGAATAGGGTGCTATTTGGGACGTACCCATCCTCTTCTTTCTTTGAGCCTGTATCTCTGTCTAACGTCCCTCATCTCTCCGCTCGCCTTCAGAGGTGATGATAGGGATGGGTTACACCCGTGACGACATCAAAGACGCTCTGACCACTCGGAAGTACAACGAGGTCACCGCCACCTACCTGTTACTGGGACGCATGAATGAGGTGAGGCACAACGAGACAACGTGTGTGTGAGAGAGAGGGTTGGGATAGAGGTGGGGGAGAGAAAGAGAGAATCCTTCCTCGTTAAGGCTTTCTGCGTCGCCTGTCTGCTTTCCCAGCATTCCCAGTTAAGAGTTTTTAAAAAATATATATTTCTGCCGAGACACGCTTTTAAAGGGATAGTGAGAGATTTGGGAAATTGACAAGTTACAAGTATATTTGTAGCAAACAGAGTTGGCGCCAGTGTGAATGAGAGAGTCATGACTGCACAGCCACCGCCTGCTCCTCATCTCCCTTTAGTGCAGTGGCGCACGTCAGTTATATTTAAGATGGTTCCAACATAATTACATTTTCATGCATTTTGGAGTAGAATGTCCTTTTAAAAAGTCACCAGAAAAATCTACAAAATAATCCCCCTCCGCTTCCTTAGCCACCGCTGCTAACATAAATCCTCGGGGAACACCTGGCGTGCCTGTCTGCCACAATACGTGTGTATGCATGCCTGTGTGTCCACACTGTCTACAGTCACCTGAGTCCTGATCCTAACGTGTGTGTGTGTGTGTGTGTGTGTGTGTGTGTGTGTGTGTGTGTGTGTGTGTGTGTGTGTGTGTGTGTGTGTGTGTGTGTCAGGTGGAGGGCAGCGAGTCTCGGTCAACCAGCAGTCTGAGCCTGGCGCGGGTACGGCCCAGCACCGTCATCAACGGCACCAGTAAACACTCCACCTCCTCCACCACCTCCGCCTCGGCCTCCTCCTCCTCCCACAGCAAGACCACCCAGCGCAGCGCCTCCACCTACCACCCCCGCAGGAGGCACAGCGACTTCTGTGAGTGGGCTGTCTCTTATTCTATGTCCCAAAATGCACCCTATTCCTTATATGATGCACTACATTTGACCAGAGCCCAGAGCTCTGTTGAAAAGTAATGCCTAGTCAAATGTAGTGTACTATAAAGGGAATAGGTAGTAGTTATTGTTGATATACATTACTGTCTGTCCATCTGGGAGTATTATGTGTCATAGGAGCTTCCATGACATTGCAGGGCATTCGGGAAATATTCAGACCCCTTGACCTTTTCCACATTTTGTTCCGTTACAGCCTTATTCTAAAATGGGTTAAATTATTTTTTTCCCCTCATCAATCTAAACATAATACCTCATGAGGAGAAAGCAAAATAATTTTGGGGGAAATTTGTACCAATGTATTAAAAATCAAGAACTGAAATATCACATTTACATAAGTACTCAGTACCTTGTTGAAGCACCTTTGGCAGCGAGTACAGCCTCAAGTCTTCTTGGGTATGACGCTGCAAGCTTGGGGAGTTTCTCCCATTCTTCTCTGCAGATCCTCGCAAGCTCTGTCAGGTTGGATGGGGAGCATCGCTGCGCAGCTATTTTCAGGTCTCTCCAGAGATGTTTGATTGGGTTCAAGTCTGGGCTCTGGCTGGGCCATTCAAGGACATTCAGAGACTTGTCCCGAAGCCACTCCTGCGTTGTCTTGGCTGTGTGCTTAGGGTTGTTGTCCTGTTAGAAGGTGAAACTTCGCCCCAGTCTGAAGGTCTTGAGCACTCTAGAGCAGGTTTTCATCAAGGATCTCTCTGTACTTTGCTCCGTTCATCTTTCCCTCGATCCTGACTAGTCTCCCAGTTCCTGCCACTGAAAAACATTCCCACAGCATGATGCTGCCACCATGCTTCACCGTAGAGATGGTGCCAGGTTTCCTCCAGACGTGACGCTTGGCTTTCAGGCCAAAGAGTTCAATCTTGGTTTCATTAGACCAGAGAATCTTGTTTCTCATGGTCTGAGAGTCTTTAGGTGCCTTTTGGCAAACTCCAAGCGGGCTGTCATGTGCTTTTTACTGAGGAGGGGCTTCTGTCTGGCCACTAACATAAAGGCCTGATTGGTGGAGTGCTGCAGAGATGGCTGTCCTTCTGGAAGGTTCTTGTATCTCCACAGAGGAACTCTGGTGCTCTGCCAGCGTGACCATTGGGTTGTTGGTCACCTCCCTGATCAAGGCCCTTCTCCCCCGATTGCTTAGTTTGGCTGGGTGGCCAGCTCTAAGAAGAGTTTTGGTGGTTCCAAACTTCTTCCATTTAAGAATGATGAAGTCCACTGTTTTTTGGGGGACATTTAATGCTGCAGAAATGTTTTGGTACCCTTCCCGAGATCTGTGCCTCGACACAATCCTGTCTCGGAGCTCTACGGACAGTTCCTTCGACCTCATGGCTTGATTTTTCTCTGACATGCACTGTCAACTGTGGGACCTTATATATAGACAGGTGTGTGCTTTTCCAAGTCATGTCCAATCAATTGAATGTGGACTCCAATCAAGTTGTAGAAACGTCTCAAGGATGATCAATGGAAACAGGATGCACCTGAACTCAATTTCGAGTCTCGTAGCAAAGGGTCATTATGGGGTATTGTGTGTAAATTGATGACGAAAACATTTATTTAATCCATTTTAGAATAAGGCTGTAATGTAACAAAATGTGGAAAAAGGGAAAGGGTCTGAATACTGTCTGAATGCACTGTACATCCATTAGTGTCTGACCTAACCCATTAGTGGGTGTTTGTTTTCCAACTAGCTGTCCGTCACTACCTTTTCACTTGTGTTTTAAATGGTTGTGAAGTTGGATTCCCCTCCGTTCTGCCAGGTTTGAGAATGTTTGCTTTGTGTGTATGAGAGTGTGAGGTCACCAGCCACCACTTTACAAGTGGGTGAGATATTCATAATTTGTACATTGCCCACTTATCTGTCAGTCTATAATATAATAGCATGCTGTTTATCCCAAACTACTTACAGTAATCCATGCAGACATTTACATATGGGTGGCGCCAGCAGAATTCAAACCCACGATCTTGGGTTTACAAGCGCCTTGCTCTACCAACTGAACCACACAGGGCCAGACTTTGATTCTCATGTCGTATCATCTGCCCTGTCTGTCTGTTGGACAGGCGGTCCAGCAGCGCCCCCGTCCCACCCCAAGCGTAGCCCCAGCAGCGTGGCGGGGGCAGACAGGGATCTGAAGGAGGAGGGGGGGCGCATGGCGTCCCGGAAGGTCAGCAGCAGCGTGGTGGGCAGCCGCTCCATCCAGCCCCCCTCCAGCCCTATGGTCAGCAGCGCCAACAACCCCAACAAGTCAGAGATCCCCGACCGCCGCAAGGAGATTATCACCGCCACGGTGAACACGCACGCACACACATACAGACAGGCCGTGTTCCAGGCAGACTACATGTCTGCAAACCACATATAACAGAGTTATCTGATGCCAGACTGCGCCGTCGAAGGCGTGCCACACAACCATTGGTTGATGCAATGCAATGTGTGCAATGCAGTCGGCTTACAACACGACCTTACAAATAATTGTACGTTATAAACACACACGCACACACACGGGGAAAAGAAGGGTTAACACCATCAAGAGACAATGTTACAAGAGGTTAATGAAACTAAGACCAGTGTGCGGGGGAATGAACCAATAAGACTTCCAATAGAGAATACAGATTCATGCTCAACTAAGATGTGGACAGAGAGAATAGAGATTCAACGCTAGCATATAGGGAGTCAACATCTGCTAAATATGCGTATGTGACTAATCCGATTTGATTTGATGAACAACAACAACAGACTATGGAGATGAACCTGAGATGAACCCTTTGAAGGGCTCAGAGGCGCTCTGACAGGGTGGACTGAGAGTGACAACAAAAGTTCAACACGGATACTGTGGTTCTTTAAAGTGCACACCTTTTGACCAGGGCTCATAAGTAGTGCACTATAAAGGGAATAGGGTGCCATTTGGGATGCCTCCACTGACACTGTGATGTGGGGTGTGGATATTATCAGAGTCAGGGCTTTGAATAGACATGAACATCCCTAGCGTTATGTGACCATTAGACAATGCCATTATATGGAGGAGAGGAGGGATATACAGTAGGATGGATGCCTTTCTGAATTTCACCAAATCACAGTCAATGTGTTATCTAACTGTCATTCTCCCTGACTTTCAGAACAACGTCCCAGCAAGTGCCATGATCCGCCGGAACACATACGTGTGCACCACGGACAGGAACAGCACAGACAGACCCTCCCTGCTGCAGAACGGAAAGGAGAACAGGTGAGCAGAGCGTTTGGGTTTCATGTTTGTGTTTGAGTGTTGCACATGTGCTTCTACATTTGTTGAGTCCTTGAGTATAATAGCAGGGATACATTGACCTTCTCAGCATTATGTGTGCATACATAACCTGTGTGTTTTGGCTGTACTGTAGTGGTGTGTTTGTGTGTGTATAACATTCATTACGTCTCTTGACTAGGAGATAAAGAGCTTACTGCTGTGTGCCAGAAGGGGGTGGTTATCATGTGACCTGAAGTCCCAGCTCAGGGCCACGTGGACTGGGGGAGGGAGGGGGTTGGAGATAGAGGGGGAAAGCGGGAGATGGCAGTGCCCCAATTTGACCAGCAAGCGCCTTCTAGGCCCTGTCAATGCAATGCCACGATAGATGGGCTGACGGGACACATACGTGCTAGAGCGCACACACACATTGCAGCCGCACAAACAAATACACCGCTGCACACACACAATGATAAAATACACAAACCAACACACTCAGAAACAGACACAAATAATAATGCTCATATAAACAAATGCATGCAGTCGTACAATTACATGATATAGACAGAAATACATTACACAGAAATACATTACACAGAAATACATAGTGATCATGCATTACATTCCACACATGTTTAGTTCCTGCCCCTGGTCTCTTTTGCTTTGGGGCTCAGGTTGAGGGTAAATGATTGTGCTCTGAAACGGCTGCAAATCAACCAAAGGACTCTAATGTGTCTGCCCTACTTGGCCCCTCTCCCTGTGGGTGTGTGTCTGTCTATCAGAGCTCTGGTTATTTAGAGCGTTAAGTGAAGCGGCCCCAGGCCAACAGGGGCTAAGCCAGCCTAGCTAACCCAGCCATTCAGGGAGAACTGTAGGGAGCGGGCCAAGGGGACGAGGGGAGGAGGAGCTCTGCCAAGTGGATGAAAGGATGCAGGGTTAAGGGGGCATGGGGAAGGAGAGGTGGCTACTGCTGGACGTCCACACGCCAGCCACACTTCTCCAAGCAGATGGCCGAGATCTTCATTTTCAGTCTGTCACTCTCCCTCAAGCCCTCTCTCACCCTCTCTCTATCTCTTTCTTTCTCTTTCTATTTCTATGCTCACTTTTCTTTTCTCACTCTTTACCAGCATACCAGTCACACCCCTCCCACATCCCCCTTTCCAGTCTGTCCTTCCCTCCTCCTCCCTGATCCCCATCTCCCCCTCACAGTCTGTTTCCACCAAAGGCCCAGTTCTGATTTGGCCTCACCACCTTACCTCTGCTGAAAGCCAACACAAGTGGAAGCTCCTACCCTGTAATGGTTCACCATCCCTCTGCCTTAACGCTCAACTAACTCCCGCTAGAGCCTTTCTGGGTCAGATCCTTTGTCTCAACCGATACATTAGAACGATGATATGCCCGGGGTTGTCATACATTATGGACTGATCACCTCACTGTTAATGGTTGAGTGATGGATGAATGTGATGATGATCTGATTGTTTTGTCCTTTCTGCTCTCTCTCTCTCTCCTCTCTCAGCTCCATTTCCCACCGGCTGCCCCCGGCCTCGCCCTCTACCCACAGCATCGCTGGGGCCTCGGGGACCTCCTCCTCTGCGGGCTCCCGCCTCACCCGGGGCTCCAGCATCCGCAGCACCTTCCACGGTGGCCAGCTGAGGGACCGGCGGCCTCCCTCCCACGCCCCTCCCACCTCCCCCACCCTGTCCCACGACGCCAGCCCCCTGCCCCACGCACGTACCCGCGCCACCTCCAACCTGTTCAGCAAGCTCACCTCCAAGCTCACACGCAGGTAAGAGGAGAGTGAAGGGAGTGTGAGGAAGCCCTGAGCTTTAGCCCCCCAGTATAGTGACGACAACAATTCTAGGCTAGTTCATAGTGAGGGTAGAATTCAATTCATAGCTTGAGGGAATTTCAGTAGAAACATCAGAAGTGTAAGCAATCCTAGTCTAAACAGCTGAAAGGTACAGGCAGTGTACAATTTGGAGGATTTGAATAGATGTTAGTTGTAATTATACGATGCTGCGCGCGCCATTGGAAAATTCAACACTCGTCAGGGATAGCGACTGCCGTTTAAGCAATTAGATCAAATAAAGATCATGTACGGCCTAGCAAGGACAAGGATTACTATGAGCTTTCGCTCCTGTTACTCCCCCGTGTTATTTTACTTGTGGAAATCTGGGGAGATCTTTGTTAGCGAAGCACATTTAAACTGTGAGACCACAACCTACCAAGCCAACTCGTGCTATAGTAGACTAATAGCTGCCATAGCTAGGTTATTTATCATCCAATATGATTACGTAGTAACTGTCTTGACTGCATCAAACCGGGAGAAGCTAGTTAAGCTAGCAGCTAGCTAGCAAGGCTAATTGATGCAGCATGCTCTTTCTCGTCCTACAGCTACAAACAACAACAACACCATTCAGAATATAAAGTAGCAGTCTATCTGTTGGCTCTTGGTCGTTGTAGCTTATCCTTCTCTTTTAACTTTAAATTCCATCATTTTAATTACATATTCCATCGATTAGATATCTCCTGACCTTGGTCCCACTTAGAGGCTCTATGACTATAGCCTATTGCTGCTTTGATGACTTGTGATTGACCAACAACCAGCTACGCGCCACTCGTGAAAAGCAAAGAGTAGCAGCATAAATTCTAAACTTCTCTCTCTCTCTCTACTGCAGCAGTCGCGTTTGGATCTGTATGGGTCCTTCAGGACAAGTCAGTTAAAAGTACACATACCTGTGACAATCAGATCAGACCCGTGTCATTATTTAGAATTCTGGATCCAGAACCGCTCTGGTACTGGATCGGGTCTCGGATATTCGGATCCGTGAAGACCTCTAGTGTGTAGGCTACAGTGTTAGATAGTGTGTTAAGGAAAAGACAGTTGGGCTACTGTAGAGGAGGGGACACAAAGCCCAAGACAGGTGACAGTGACTAGCAGTGATACTTGGAACCCTTCCTCAATATGGAGGATATTCGTCTTAGCCCTAGAGACATAGTGGAGTCAGTAAGGTGTGTGTGTCTGGCCATCGGTACTCAGACTTACACTGCTGGAGGGTCCGAAATGCTTCTGACGTCCCCCTCTCTCACTCTCTCCTTAATCTGCATTGATTTTCCTCAGGCTTACTTCTTCCTCTATTAACAACAGGCTTCAAACCCCCACTTACCCAGTTCACATCTCCCTACTACCCCCCCCCCTCTCTCTCTCTCTCTCTCTCTCTCTCTCGCTCTTGGCTGTTTTTGGGGGAAGTGCTTCATGTTTCTGTTTCTTAACTACTTTGCTTTTCCTTGTTAACTTTACTTTTCCTTGCCAATCAGCTGCAGTCTTTTATCCTTCTTTTCCCCCTTTATCCATATCTTTCTCTCTCTGTCTTTCTTTCTTTGTCTCTCTATTTTTCTTCCTTGTTTCTCTCTCTTCTTCCTCGTAGGGTCAATCTTGACCCCTCTAAGCGTCCCAACTCAAACAAGTCCGTCTCGGGCTGCACTCTTCCGCAGGGATCAAAAACAGTTAGTAAGTTCTTCTTCCCATGTTTCTGGCTCCTTCTCTCTGTCTGCCTGTCAGTCTGTCTGTCTGTCTGCCTGCCTGCCTGTCTGTCTGCCAGCACCTCCAACCCCTTGCCCACTCCCCTCTCATTCACTGCCTCAGTCTGTGCGCTGTGTCTGTTGTCTGAGTTCAGTACAAGAGCGCGCCCTAGAGGCCACAGGTGACACAGCATACCCTCGACAACAACAGAACAGCCAGCAATAACCCTGCTTTCCAAAGGCTTTTCAAATGCGCACACGCTTGTAGTACTTGATGTAGGAGCAGTTTGAGATCCCCTATACATTCTTCTTCTATTTTCAGTTCATGTAAAGGTAGTTGGTTAGTGGATGTGTTGTTGTATGGATATCTACCAAATGATTGTGGCACTTAAAACAATAATACATGATTGGACATTAAACATTTCTTTATTCTTATCTTTGAAAGTCAAATCCAAGGGGTCTGATGTGGCTTTGGACTCTACGGGCTGTTCTTTACCTTCTCCTAAAGCTTCAGGGTGCACCTAACCCTGGTGACGTCTTCACTCATTGTGCAGTTGTGTGCCGTCCAGTTGTACTTTTTAACGCGATTGTAAGACGGTGACTCATTTAATGAACTCCATATATTCCTCGCGTTGTTAAAACGTTACCAGTCCCAGAGCCAGTACTGTGAAGCTGTTTCAGTGTTTTTGGTTTAGCCAACCTCCCTCTTTGCCACACAAGACAACGCTATCACAAGGCCAAGGAGATTCAGATTGGAGGGGGTGGTAGTTTTGTTTGTAAGGAGCTGCTGCCATGCGTCCTTAGCATTGCTGACACTTCAAAGCAGGATTAGTTGCGTAATAGAGCCTTTATCCCCCTTCTTAACGGGATCCTCTTCACAGTCCCAGCCAGAGGCACACGCTTGTCAGTCCTTATCCCTCCACTCTACTCCACTCACCATGGACTCCACTCACTCCCTCTCTCCCAGATAGATTTGACCCAACATGGCAGCCCAGACACTATCCCCACTTGCAGGTTTGTTTTAAGACACTCTACAGCTCAGATCTCTCCCCTATCCTGTTAGATGGAGATTTTATAGAAGGAAGGCTCTAGTCCTTTGAAGACACACCCAGTTCCTGGGATGGCATTTGGTTTGGTCAGGCCGGTGGAGACGGCATTTGAAATGGGAAGGTTACGAACATAGCGACACTCTTTGTGGTGCTTGAACAGCAGCGCCCCCTTGTGTGTGTTAGATGCATGTGTAATGGGACATCTCAAAAGCTGACCATACTTTAGTGGTAGTAGTCATTGGGCAAACACTATGTGCTTTCATTATGCTTTCTGTTAAAATGTTCGAATAAATGTTCTACAAACCCAGGTAAAATCCATCACAGCACACGTAAGAATTGTCCAGTTATGTCACGCAACGCAAGAAGCAGCAGCTTTCTAGTCTCTTGGAAGACACCCAAACCTGCCCTGAGCCCTTCCTCTAAAAAGCATTCCTAGTGTGGCTTCAAAGTGTATGTTTTGTTTATTTTATTTCATATGATTTCCTTGCATTTCGGAAGGTTGATGTCACTCTGGCTCTGATGAGTTGATGGTGTTGTGGTTATTTCTCTATTGGCTGTTGCTGAGGGAAGGATTGGAACAGGAAGTGGAGGGAACAAGGGATATTGCTCTATTGGCTGATTCATTCCTAACACGCACTTTTGTCTTCCTCTTGAGGGTCACAGACGAACCTGAGAGAGTCTGCAGATCTCCGGTCACAAGGTGAGTGTCTACAATACAGTATGTCCCACTGTGATGAGAAACTATTTAATTACAGGCCCAAGATTAGTTTCCCCAAACCCAGTTGTAACCACATTCATTATGATCACACAATGCAAAACTGAACCCAGGCCAGTTAGATAGTTGTGCTATCAATCAAAGACTTTCTGTATCACTCCATGTCTGCCCACCATTGGGCAGTGTGACAGCTCCAGGACCAGTAGTTACTAAAGGCATTTCTATTCTCTCCCTCACACTGTAGCCTCGGCTGCACAGTCTCTGGTCAGGCAGTCTCTGGTTAAAACCAGCAGGTAAAGCTCAGAGCATGGGTCAATGCAGCATTAGCTCTAAATGCCCTTGGTGTGACTCGTAGATAGTAGATGTGGTACTCTGTGCTAGATGCCTGTGAGTGACTGCCTCTAATTCTTTTCTGAAGTAGGGTCCTTCTGTGTGTTTTATCAAGTAGGTTCCCTCAGTGTAATAACAACTTCAACTCCCCATCCATTGACATGAACCTCATTCTCATTTACTCAAATGATTTTAATAAATGAATAAATACCCATAATACACAGAGCTTCCACTTGTTTCCAAGAGTAGTACTAGAACTAGTGTGTGGTATTCTGGCTATGTCCACCGTTAAACCTACACCTACTTACCCAGCAGATGTGTTTTTGCTAGCTTGTGACCAAGCATAGTAAGCTGATTCTGTGACCCACCAGGACAGCATTCCAAAGAAAAATGTCTGCTTTGAAATGTAAATCAATGCCAACTCTAATTAGCTGTGCATACTACCAGGGCTGGGCTCAATTCCATTTCAATTGCAGTCAGGAAGTACACTGAATTTCCAATTCTCTTCAATGCTTTTCAATGAGGAAAATGTGGAATTAGAATTGGAATTTGGTTTACTTTCAGAATGGACCAGATTTAAATGGATTTGACCACATCTCTGCAAACCACAGACACCTCCAGAAATAACAATATAATGACATGAATATATATATATATATATATATATATATATATATATATATATACACACACACTACCGTTCAAAAGTTTGGGGTCACTTAGAAATGTCCTTGTTTTCCATGAAAACGTACATGAAAAGGAAATATAGTCAAGACGTTGGATTTTTAATTGAAATAATAATTTTGTCCTTCAAACTTTGCTTTTGTAAAATAATCCTCTATTTGCAGCAATTACAGGCTTGCAGACCTTTGGCATTCTAGTTGTCAATTTGTTGAGGTAACCTGAAGAGATTTCACTCCATGCATCCTGAATCACCTCCCACAAGTTGGATTGGCTTGATGGGCACTTCTTACATACCATACGGTCAAGCTGCTCCCACAACAGCTCAATAAGGTTGAGATCCGGTGACTGTGATGGCCACTCCATTATAGACAGAATACCAGCTGACTGCTTCTTCCCTAAGTAGTTCTTGCGTAGTTTGGAGCTGTGCTTTGGGTCATTGTCCTGTTATAGGAGGAAATTGTCTCATATTAAGCGCCATCCACAGGGCGCTGCGGAATTGAGTGATAGCCTTCCTTCTTCAAGATCTCTTTTACCCTGTATAAATCTCCCGCTTTACCCCCACCAAAGCACCCCCAGACCATCACATTGCCTCCACCATGCTTGACAGATGGCGTCAAGCACTCCTCCAGCATCTTTTCATTTTTTCTGCATCTCACAAATGTTCTTTTTGTGATCCGAACACCTCAAACTTGGATTCGAATGTCCATAACACTTTTTTCTAATCTTCCTCTCTCCAGTGTCTGTGTTATTTTGCTCATCTTAATCTTTTATTTTTATTGGCAAGTCTGAGATATGGCTTTTTCTTTGCAACTCTGCCTAGAAGGCCAGCATCCTGGAGTCGCTTCTTCACTGTTGACGTTGAGACTGGTGTTTTGCGGGTACTATTTAATGAAGCTGCCAGTTGAGGACTTGTGAGGCGTCTGTTTCTCAAACTAGACACTCTATTGTACTTGTTCTCTTGCTCAGTTGTTCATCGGGGCTGTCCTCTTGCTCAGTTGTGCACCGATGCCTCCCACTCCTCTTTCTATTCTGGTTAGAGCCAGTTTGCCCTGTTCTGTGAAGGGAGTAGTACACAGCGTTGTATAAGATCTTCAGTTTCTTGGCAATTTCTCGCATGGAATAGCCTTCATTTCTCAGAATAAGAATAGACTGACGAGTTTCAGAAGAAGGTGCTTTGTTTCTGGCCATTTTGAGCCTGTAATTGAACCCACAAATACTGATGCTCCAGATACTCAACTAGTCTAAAGAAGGCCAGTTTTTAATGCTTCTTTAATCAGAACAACAGTTTTCAGCTGTGCTAACATAATTGCAAAAGGGTTTTCTAATGATCTATTAGCCTTCTAAAATGATAAACTTGGATTAGCTAACACAACGTGCCATTGGAACACAGGAGTGATGGTTGCTGATAATGGTCCTCTGTACACCTATGTAGATATTCCATAAAAAATCAGCCGTTTCCAGCTACAATAGTAATTTACAACATTAACAATGTCTACACTGTATTTCTGATCAATTTCATGTTATTTGAATGGACAAAAAATGTGCTTTTCTTTCAAAAACTAGGACATTTCTAAGTGACCCCAAACTTTTGAACGGTAGTGTGCATATATATATATATATATATATATATATATATACAGTTCAGATCATTGAGTGGGGCATGACTGTAGCCTGTTCTAATGAATGAGATATAATGGTGCAGCATCATTTAGAATGTTGTTGCCTTGAAGAACAAGCGTGTCCTCAAAAAGGTAAAATTGTGTTGTTAACTTGCCTAACTTGTGTTGCTTCCTAACATTCCATTTTATTGCACTGCGGTATCCTCTGAATTGTCCTCTGAATTGAACCACAGATTTATTTTTCTAGAATAGTCTAATTTATGGCATGATTTTAAGATGGTAATGCAACTTGTGTGTGTTGTGGAAGCTACAGCCACTCTTCAGTAAAGACTGTTAAAAACATTTTATATACTTTCATTTCTATTGGCCTTGTTATTGGATTTCTATTGCTATTGATAAATTAAGAGTTGTGGCTGTTAAACCAAGCCCTATATGATACTAATATATTTCTCCCCTGTTCCTCTCTTCCCATCCACGTTAATGCACGTCACCCACACTCCACCTGCATCCTCTTCTCTCATTCAATCTCTCCTTCCCCAATCACTCCCCCACTCCCACGCTTCACCCACTTTGCCCCTGCAGTCGCCATCTACCTGGGCATCAAAAAGCGGCAGAGCCCCGGACCCCCCGATGCAGCTGGGATGTGAGGGTGCGGAGCCCGCGGGACCCGGCGGAGGTGGTGCTGGCGCTGCGCGAGGCGGCCCAGGGCTGCGGCTGCCAGGTCCACCTGGCTGGGCCCTTCCTGCTCTCCTGCACCCACGGGGCTGCCGGCTCACGTGTGGCCTTCGAGGCTGAGGTGTGCCAGCTGCCCGCCGGCCCCGCCGAGACCAGCGGCGTGCGCTTCAAACGCCTGTGGGGGGCGCCGCTTGCCTTCCGGGATATTGCCACAAAAGTGTCCAAGGATCTGGAGCTCTGAGGGCAACAGGGGGTGGGGCAGAGGGCTTCTACACTGGACAGACTGACCGAGGGGGCGGGAGAAGGAGACAGGCTGAACCCGCTACCCCCACTGCCAACCTCGCCTCACCCCCGCCAAAGACCCGCTTCTGGTGCCACACGGACACGCAGGCGCACCGGCAAGGACGGCCCGGCCCCGCCACTCACAGACCTATGAACCCTGCGAAGGCACCTCAATATTATGTGAATCTAGGGAGTCAAGCAGTTATTTTTGAATTCCATATTTGCAGATTAAGATATTTTTCGTCAACGTCGTTATGATTATATTATATATGTTGTCATTCCTTTTTAACAGCTGCTATTCTAAAGGTTTTTAATTTTGTTTTTATTTTTTTCAGTTCAATGAGCAATTGACAGACTGAATGCATATTTAAGAAACAAGGGGCCAGCCCTTCCTAGACAGAACTCCAGGCTATAGAGCAGGGGTGTCAAACTCATTTTGCCCTGGACACCGCATTCGTTCTTCAACAAGGTCCGGACGGCAACACTGAAAATGTGTTATATTTCCTTGCCGTCAAAATTTGCCAAAAATAGTTTATCCACCCTATACATAATTTTTTGCATTTTTGATGCTCCCTAACTGTCTAGCTTTCATTTCATTGATTATTAACAATCAATAAACTGTATGAATGTAGGTCCATTATCTTATCATTTCTACACAGTTTCAATTTGGTTGTAGTCATTTTAAAATATATTCAAATCAAATTGTATTTGTCACATGCGCCGAATACAACAGGTGTAGACCTTACTGTGAAATGCTTACTCACAAGCCCCTAACCAACGATGCAGTTTTAAGAAAATACACCAAAAAAAAGTAAGAGATAAGAATAACAAATAATTAAAGAGCAGCAGTAAATAACAATAGCGGGGCTATATACAGGGGGTACCGGTACAGATATATATAAAAAAAGACAATTGTTTTGTTGTTATTTTTGGGGGGTTTTACTCAAACCCGCAGGCCAGATTGGACCCTCTCGCACACCGCAGGCCATATATTTGACACCCCTGCTATATAGGGAGACATGCCGAAATGCAGAGACGGACAAAAAAAGTATGCTGTAAAACAAATGCCAGACCCTTCTGCCCATCCATCATCTGCTCAATTCTGTACGACCCCGTCTGCTACTCTCATCAAGTTTCATTTTGTGTTTTGTATATACCGGAATGTTGGTTGCTAATGAGCAAGGCTGTCTGACTTCAATGTCCAAAGCGGAGTAGGTAATGACTGCTCTTCTGAGCCACTAACCTTTTGATTTTCTGCATTTCAGCAGGTAATGTACACAAGCATTCTACACATTCTTCTGGTAGAACTTTAGGTTTAGCAATATCACCTCTTATAATTGTATTTTCTCTTAAATGTTACAACACATCCACAGGGCCAAGATTCCAAACTTGATTTGATATAAGCTGTGTTTAGTATTATGTTGGGGAATATTGATTGTCACATGTCCACAATCACAATTTGGAGCACTTTTTTGAATAAAATGACCCAAGATCGCATAAAAAATAAAATTACATCAACTCCTAATTTTCTGCACAAAAAGAAAATAATATGATTGATCAAACAGACTATAATAACTACAGCAATGCTAGTTGAATTGCATTAAGTATTTATGTCCATTGATTCCTTTATCTGTGGTTCCATGAGTTCCGAACTGCTCCTCAACTCAGCCCTCGGCAACACTGAGCAATTGGTCAGCAAAACAGGCGTGATGTAGCTGCTTCCCTTCTGGTAGCCAATCAGACTTCTGTATTGCTGAGGGGGGTAGTTTAGAATGTGACCCTGGGTGACCTTGTTGAAATTAACCCTGACACGCGTCTATAAATGAACCACGATTCATTCATTCCAAGCAGCTCACAATTGATCCAAGTCAGGTTGATAGTCACTCACTCAGGCCTTGACTGTTTGTCATTGGCTTTGATTTGCACCAATATACAGTAATGGTCCTTGTCGCTTGTCAGTGGGTCACAGCAGCAGACATGCCAGATCTTCATTCCCAGTTGCTGCAGTGGGCTCTTCTAGTTTAGATCAATCAACCATGTTTCTGTTTTTTCAGCTCAGACTGTGTTGTTGGTGTCGCTGAATGTTCTTCAACCTTCCTTGTTTTCTGAAAGTCTGTCTGGCCTTTGTAAATGGCTCAAAGATTCATCAACAGTGGAGGATGTTCTCATTACAGAGTGTGCTTGTTTGTCACTGTTACACCTCTGACCATCTCCGCCAGCCTGCCTACACTGGACTGCCTGCCCAACACACTAGCAAATCTTCAGTTGTTTTCAAACTCCACCATTTTCCACCTTATTCCTTTTGGCAAAAACGATTTATTGCACACATGTATGGCAGTAGTACATAGTAATCCATGACACTACAATGACTTCAGTTTTCCCGTTGCAAGGAATCATGGGAGATTTTAGTTGCAACAGGTGGCCACAAATGTCTTAAAATGTGAAAGCTGTGATTTTTGTGCAATTTTTGGGCAACGTTGTCCAAAATAGGACCTCTTGCCCAACAATTCCCATATATATTGCTTAAAGCTTAGGACCATGCTTCAACAGTAGGAAGTAGTAGTGCGTTTGAAGCAGTCGCTGTTATCGATAAAACAGGGTGCAACTATGGAAATGACTGACCTGCAGTCCTGCATGTCTCATAGGAAAATTGTGTTGAAGCAAAAATAAATTCTCCTTTCAAACTCTGACATTTTGGATCAAGTTTCTTTTTGTTCTCCCTGTGGTTGACGTGGTCTCAGTAGATTACAGGTTGGTCATATGTGTAACGGATGGTTTGGAATTCCCATTGTTAGAGCCTCTCCTGCCCATGATATATGAGACAACATACACATTGTCACGTTCATATAAAGGGGCATTGTTTACGTCGTTTCCTAGCAACCCACTACTTTTAAAACTACTAGTCTTAGCACCTAGAAGTCATCATGACCACCCGCCTTCGCCTCGTGGCTATGACCACATCACAGACATGATAAAAATGTCGTAACACATGGCCTCTCATTTTATTGCTTAATTGTACCATGGTTTTAGGGCATTTACGGGGCTGCGCTCACTGAGTTTATGTGTGTGTGTGTGTGTGCGTGCACCGTGTGTGCACATGCAGCAAGAATGTGTACATGCGAGGGTCTTTGTGTGTGTTTCGAGACCATACATCAGACAGTGGGATTGATTGTTAATTGGGGCTTGTTTTATTTGCTCAATACATTTTTACAACCAAAGAACGGATTTAAGATTTGGTGCATAAACATAGTCATGGCCCATGGCACCAGACTATGCGATGGTATTTGTTCCCAGGATGTTACAGAAAGAACAGGACAGATGGTAAAAAGTGACTGTAGGAAGGAGAAAAATAAATGATGAAGAGAAAGATTGAAGGAAGGAAAAAAGAGTTGGATCAGAGTGGAGTGTCTTCAGGAAAAGTCCAGGGAGGATGTCTCCTGCCCGCGTGACGACAAGGCTACTCATTTTTATAATACAAAAAACTCAGAAGCACAAGTGCCGCTTTACTTCTGGGCGGGGATCATGCCGTCGATGGCCTCTCCCTTCTCCAACTTCTTCTCCATCTCCACCATGAGCTTGACGCCATCCACCACCATCTGCACCTGCTGCACCTCTGAGGAGCCCAGACGATCAGCGTTGGAGATGTCGAAGATTCCACCCACGGAGGCCGTGTCCACACCGCCTGCAGGCAAAGAGGTCAAAGGTGAGTCTTCATAATCCTTAACACTGGTGTTCCATAATGTATATGTCAGGTTAAATATGGCTTTACTAGTCACCTCAGAAATGCATATGTAATGGCAGTGTAAAAGCATTTTATGGACTATTGCTAGGTATATATATGACTTCATGCATTAAGACTGTGAAGAGAGTTTGAGAGAAGCTCGTACCTGTGCCGCGCTTCTGCAGACGCAGCCTGGTCAGGATCTCCTCAAACTTGGCGTGTGTGCTCAGCTTGGGCAGCTTGACGTGCACGCCACCGCGCAGGCCAGTTCCCAGGTTGGAGGGGCAGGTCAGCACGTAGCCGAGATGCTCGTTCCACATGAAGCCGTGGTTGTGCTTCTTGAAGACCGCCTCAATCTGCACAAGGTGGAGAAGGACAGGAGACGAGAACGTTCCAGTGAGTGCGTTTTCAGGTGAGAACAGCCAACCGAAAGGGATGTGTGTTCCACTATTGACTATAAGAAAAGTCAGCTGCCATTGTTGTGAACAAGCGATAAAGAACAATGTTGGTATTGAGAGTGTGTCAGTCCTGTAGGCTCTGTGGCTAGCGTACCTTCTGCAGACCAACGCAGAAGCGTCTGAAGACCTCCTTCATGTTGCCGCCCTTCTCCATGGAGATGACACGCAGGTGATCCTCCTCGTTCACCCAGACCAAGAAGCTCTTGGCATCGTTGTGCCTTCAGAAAGGAGGGAGTAAGTGTTACATGACTGTGGGACATACTGTACATTCATTATCTGGTTTCACCAATGGTATCGTATTGGTATGGGCCTGTGTCCTGGGCACTCACCAGATTCCTCTTGCATCGGGCCAGTCACGAGCCATACCAGCGGACAGCAGCAGGGGGGAGACGGGCTTGTCAAACAAGAAGTGGTCGGCGATCAGCTGATCCTGCTCGGCATCGGTCATGCCATTCAGGGGGTAGTACTTTCCCTTGAACTCACCATCCAGTGTGGCCAGGGCTGAGGGGAGAGAGACATAAACATGAGATTGACATGATCGTGCTCCATGGCAGCACAGCTGACCCTGATTTTATAGTGCTGATTTTTTCTGAGGGCTCAGACACTCACCCTCGATGGACAGTTTCTCAACCATTCTCCGCTCGCCACGGCTGTTGTGGGGGGGCAGGGTGTATCCCTTGATGCTGCGTCCGGTACGCACACGGCTGGACAGGACGTAGGCGGGGTCAAGATCATCACCTCCCTGTCAACGGGGAAATTAATTATGTCACTCTACACATGGAACTCATTCAAATGCTGTCTAGTCACCACGGTCCACTGCAGCCTTATATATTAGCTAAGAAATCAAACTTGCAAAAGGAGCAACTCCAATGTAGAAATGTGATTGCCATTACCACTTTCTTCACTCACCTTCAGGTTCTCGAAGTTCAGGTCGGTCTTGTGTTTGTCGGTGGGCTTGTAGCCTCCGTGACGGTCGGAGATGATGGGGTCGAACATATCCTTAAAGACTTCGTAGCACTCTTCATCACCAGCAACGCAGCCGACGGTCATGATGAAGGGGTGTCCTGCAGACAGAAAGAGAATAAGTGGGAACTATTGCCACAGGAAAACTACATGTAAACAGGCCCCCAACAAAGTGCACTACCAACAGTCTCATTTTTCATGCTAATAGTGTATTAGTTAATAGCACTAAGAATGTTTTGCTTTCAGGTGCCCTTATCAGCCACCAATCAGAGCAGATCAGGACATGCATATCCTGTGACCTCACAGGGACCTGACGGGTTTTCCTGTGTGTGTGCTTCCAAGTCTTACCAGGGTTGTCCACACCGGTCTGGGTGCAGTCGTCCAGGGTGAAACCGGAGGGGGTAGACTTGCTCCTCAGCTTTTTGTACATGTCCTTGGTCAGCACCTTGGCCATGTGGTTGTTGTGCAGGGAGAGGTCTGGGAACTCCTCCACATCAGAGAATTTCATCTTGTAGTCATTGTGGCAGTTCTTCGTCATGATTGCGGCTTTCTTTTGTCCTGCAAAAAGGAGAGGGGGAAGAAGTGTGAATTTATGTAGGATGATCTGGCACACTGTAACGAAAGGCCTCCCAACTAAATATTCAAGAATGGTGAAAGAACAATATCTGGGTCCCTAACAACAGAATTGTGCCACAATTTATAAAAGAGAGCATGATGGGTTTTCAGAAAAAAATCACGAGGAACTGTCCTAGCAATGGCCTAACAATACAACCAATACCACTAAATATAGCATATTTTGTGATTTGTAGTACTGAGTCTCCTAGTGTCTTATCTATCAGTCTCCTGACCCCTCCAGCCACCGCCTCATGTTTCCACGGAGAGTGACGGGTGTGATCTATGTGCTTTTATGCACTTAGCAGCAGAAGGTATTTTTAGACCAGGCCATTCACCCTACACCCTCTTGCTATGGCTATACTCTGACACTGGCATGCAAGCCACCTTTCCATTCCTTCAAGGGAAACACCACCACTGGAACCTAGTCTGGCTACCACCCCAGTAGGCGGTACCAGAGAGTTCCAGAGACTGACTTGATTCATTCTCCGGTTATTAGCACAACTGACCTTCAAATCAGAATGAATAGGATCTCAGATTAACATCTGCACTACAAACATGTTGTGGAATAATTGCAGACATTATAGAAATTCAATACTTCACTTAGCATGTTTTTTTTCAGCAAAATATCTAAAATAACTCGGTGTCATCTATAGATCACTGGTAACAAATCAACCAGCCGCTGTCCTGTGACTATCCCTCCTGTAAATATCCCTCCTGTGACTATCCCTCCTGTGACTATCCCTCCTCTACTAACAGCCGTTAGTGATCATGGCTGTTTTCAAACTAGTGCTCTCTTTTACCGACAAAACCTTTAACAAAGTTAGTTTGCACTCAAGAGGATGACGAGTATAAACGCATAAGAAGTAGTTTAAAGATGAAGATCTTCCATTTTAGGAAATGCTGCAAGAAACTGAAGAGAAGTCCAATGCAAAAAAATGCAACAAGAACCGATTTCAGGATTCCAAATGGTGCGGCAACGGAGAGGTTTCAACTGCCTCTTTTCTTTTTGTGCTCTTTTTCAGGAATTCTCCTCATTTCTACTTAAAAACCCTTTTCCAGAAGCTCGCTGCCTTGTAGGTTTTACCTGCACAGGAGAAAAGAAGGAGGTAACGTTCCCGGGATCCACCAAAGCCAATATAGGAGTTACCCAACTTTGACAGGTGTTAGACCCTAGTTTATATACCCAGACCTTTGCAACCATTGGCTGGTTTGTCTCTGAATTCTCTCACTCGATTGGACAGCCACAACCCCTGATGCCCAGTTTAGTTTCTAAAAGGCATGAACTTACATCACAACACCCGAGACGGTACAACAGCTGTGCCTACCCCCTGAACGGCAACATCCCCCTCCTCCTCTGATTAGCTAGTTGAGGTGGGGGGTTGAAGGAGACAGTTGAAGTAAAGCGACAGTTGTAAAAATACACTTTCTCCGTGGACACTGTTATAAGTGTTCACACTGAGAGATTGAGGGATCCTGGGGGAACAAATAACTACTATGTCTAAAAGCGTCAGCTAAATGGCATATATTATATTACTAGTTGTGGGATTTCATGGGAGTTCTCCCCTACAGGGATTGGTGCTCCCTCTCATTCATCTGTAGTGTGTTCGGTGAGTATTCCCTTGGTGAGTACCCCCTTGGTCCTAATTTGAATCAGTCAAAAAAAGTAATATGATTTTGTGTGGGAATATGGTTATGGTCCCTTGAGAGAGATGGCGAACCGGAAGAGGAGAAAGGAGAAAGCCACTTCATTGAGCATTTCATTAACAATACCTGACAATATCAACCACAAACTGGAACTATGTGACACACTCCACTTGGATTCAGAGCAATTGCACTTCACAGAGGTTTTTGTTGAAGCTCATAGTCAATCAAGGCTTAATGTGACTTCACACAAGGTTTAACAATGTTAATGAGGAGACCTGTTTAAAACAAGTCTTCCGCACAGTGCCACTGTGTCTCCCAGCTCAATGACTAGACAGAATGAACAAGCCCCACACTTCAGTGTGCCGTACTTACAAATCCATGCCGGCCACCCTCTACCCTGAGCTTTTGTGCCAACCATTCTGTCAGAACAAATCTACCAAACGGTGCTAGATAATATATGCCTTCATGTCTATTTCTAGCAGCATGCCAGGGCCCTGCCAAAGAAAGATGCTGTGTCCCCATGGGGTGATAGTCATAACAAATATGCACACACAGATAGAAGAAGAAGAGTCTGGTTGGAAGTACTGCATAAGATTGAATCATCTTTTTTTTGTACCTTTATTTAACTAGGCAAGTCAGTTAAGAACAAATTATTATTTTCAATGACGGCCTGGAAACAGTGGGTTAACTGCCTTGTTCAGGGGCAGAACGACAGATTTTTACCTTGTCAGCTTGGGGATTCGATCTTGCGACCTTTCAGTTACAAGTCCAACACTCTAACCACTAGGCTACTTGCCACCCCAGGTAGCCTAAGCACCTACTGTATACAACCAAAGTTTGCCGAAGCAGATTTAGAAAGGGTAAAAGTGATAGAGGTTGATTGTCCAGGCCTTGTGCACAAGCCTAGTTCAGTATGTATTATCAAAAGTATTATTAAGTAAAAAAATTAGGTCAAAATTCGATTCATGTAGACAATGCACCTTACATAATACAAGAGGGAAATTGGCAAAGGGTACTAGCCAGTGGTTTTATATCAAATTATTTTGAGATGTTCAGCAGGAGTATGAGATATAGCAGGTGCCTTGTGTCTGAGATCTATTACATATCAGTAGTGCAATTACTGACAGAAATTAAATCAGAGAGAGCCCCTGTGACAACAAAATTGTTGATGGGTGTGACGCAAACACTTCTAAACCCTCCCATTATGCAAAGTAGGGGGCAGCCAAGAGAAGCTAAGCTCAGTACTTATTGACGTGCTCAGGGGGTTTCTATTGCAACACTACTGAGGGGTTCCGGTCATAGCAATGTAATAACCAAATGTGTGAAGACTCAATGACCAGGTTCATATTTCAATGACCAAGTTCATATTTCTTAATGAGGGAAGTGGAATGTGTCTCTGCAATATGTTTCAAGCTTGCTATACTCTGTGGAACAAAGCGTTCTCTAAAACAGGTGTTCCCAACTTAGGGGACGCTACCCCCATAGCAGGGCACCAACATTTTATGGGGGGGGCCTTCCTTGCTTTAAGGGCAACAAAAAAAACATCACTATTGTTTATACCGATCTAAAACAAAGCATAAATATGCAATGCTTTAGGATAGAAACATACGGTAAAATGCCCGAAGAACATGCGACTCTGCTGCACATGGGAATATCTTTGGTTTGTCATTATGACATTCAGAAGCTGAACTATGACATTCCAAAGGAAAAGAGTCAAATAAATTAGACTTTGCTTGGGAAGTAATCTTATGCAATGTGTGACTCTGTCACTATCAATTGATCTATTCACTTTCTGTAAAATAAAATATATATAATTAAATTGAGGGGTAATATAAATAATCATAATAAAACATATTTGGTAGAGGAATAATACACTACATGACCAAAGGTATGTGGACACCTGCTCATTGAACATCTCATTCCAAAATCATGGGTATTAATATGGAGTTGGTCCCCCTTTGCTGCTAGAACAGCCTCCACTCTTCTGGGAAGGATTTCTACGAGATCTTGGAACATTGATGCAGATGCAGGGACTTGCTTCCACTCAGCCACGAGAGCATTAGTGAGGTCGGCACTGATGTTGGGCGATTAGGCCTGGCTCGCAGTCGGCGTTCCAATTCCTCCCAAAGGTGTTTGATGGGGTTGAGGTCAGGGCTCTGTCAAGAGTTTTTTGTTAAACTATGCAGAATTGCAGAAAATGAGCTTCAAAACAACATTTTCCTAGGTCCCTCAAATTAAACAAAATCAAGCTGGTGGTGTATTTAATATAGGCTTTCTCAATAAACAATAATACATGTGAAAAAGGAGGCCCTGGGGAAAAAGGTTTGGGAACCCCTGCTCTAAATCCTTTGTTGTAGAAAGAAACAGCAGTGTAGCAACAAGACAGGTTTAAGTCTGTGTGTGTACATGTACAGTATGTACACTACCGTTCAACATTTTGGGGTCACTTAGAAATGTCCTTATTTTTTAAAGAAAAGTACTTTTTTTTGTCCATTAAAATAACATCAAATTGATCAGAAATACAGTGTAGATGTTAATGTTGTAAATTACTATTGTTGTTGGAAACGGCAGATTGTTTTTATGGAATATCTACATAGGCGTACAGAGGCTCATTATCAGTAACCATCACTCCTGTGTTCCAATGGCACGTTGTGTTAGCTTATCCAAGTTTATCATTTAAAAGGTTAATTGATCATTAGAAAACCCCTTTGCAATTATGTTAGCACAGCTGAAAACTGTTGTTCTGATTAAAGAAGCAATAAAACTAGCCTTCTTTAGACTAGTTGAGTTTCTGGAGCATTAGCATTTGTGGGTTTGATTACAGGCTCAAAATGGCCAGAAACAAATAACTTTCTTCTGAAACTTGTCAGTCTTTCTTGTTCTGAGAAATTAAGACTATTCCATGCGGGAAATTGGCAAGAAACTGAAGATCTTGTACAATGCTGTGTACTACTTCCTTCACAGAAACAGCGACACTGGCTCTAACCAGAATAGAAAGAGGAGTGGGAGGCCCTGTGCACAACTGAGCAAGAGGACAAGTACATTAGAGTGTCTAGTTTGAGAAACAGACACCTCACAAGTCCTCAACTGGCAACTTCATTAAATAGTAGCCGCAAAGCACCAGTCTCAACGTCAACAGTGAAGAGGCGATTCCGGTTGCTGGTCTTCTAAACAGAGTTTCTCTGTCCAGTGTCTGTGTTCTTTTGCCCATCTTAATAATTTATTTTTATTGGCCAGTCTGAGATATGGCTTTTTCTTTGCAACTCTGCCTAGAAGGCCAGCATCCTGGAGTCGCTTCTTCACTGTTGGCGTTGAGACTGGTGTTTTGCGTCTACTATTTAATGAAGTTTTACAGCTGTGTCATGCCTATCCTCCCCTAATATGACTGACCAAGTTAGTCTATGTCCATGTCCCCATGCCCCTCCCGTGTGCCCAGTCCTCATCCATCCTCATTATTAATGCACCATGATCAACAGCATTACCATGACTGCATGTTGGGCACACAACTCACGTTTGCAGCTTATTTCAGGTTCCCTTTTAAAATGGTCATCAACCAATCAATAAAAGACATTCAATCTTGTCAACCAATCAGTCATTTCATTTGTCAAACTCTTCAGATTTGTAGTTTTGCCTTTTGACTTTTGATCATGTAGAACAAGATACACCTACATGCAGACTACTGTCCATGCATAGGTTTGATCATTCTGAATTCCGTCTACACATCCGCTCTGCCAACTGAGGCCTCCATGACACATGATGGACTCTCCACCTGGGTGCCTGGGCTCTGCTTGTCTCTGTGCTGGTGTGAAGCCAGACCAGACAGGTTCTGCTTGGTGAGGATGCACTGTGAGGAGACAATAGAGAAGGAGAAGAAGGGGAGAGAGTGATGCACTCTGGGCCAGTGCCACACTCAATTTAGCCTGCCACTTAATCCTCTCTGGCTTCAGCTGTCTGGGCTGGCAGACAGGAGGAACAGTTATGTAAAGCTAGCCGCAGCTTGTGGAAGCTCCAGTGAGCAGGGAGGGAGTGAGAAGGGAGAAGGGAGGGAGCGAGAAGGGAGCAGGGAGGGAGCAATAAGGGAGCAATAAGGGAGCAGGGAGGGAGCGATAAGGGAGCAGGGAGGGAGCGAGAAGGGAGCAGGGAGGGAGCGAGAAGGGAGCAGGGAGGGAGCGATAAGGGAGCAGAGAGGGAGCGATAAGGGAGCAGGGAGGGAGCGATAAGGGAGCAGGGAGGAAGCGATAAGGGAGCAGGGAGGAAGCAATAAGGGAGCAGGGAGGGAGCGAGAAGGGAGCAGGAAGGAAGTGAAAATGGGGAAGGATCTCCACACACATGACAGCTGCTCCTATAAAGCACCTTGTGTTTTATAAAATGCCTCTGTGATCGGAGTGTGTACGTGTGTACTTCAGAGGAGGCTGGTGGGAGGAGCTATAAGAGGATGGGATCATTGTAATGGCTGGAATGGAATCAATGGAACAGAGTCAAGGATATTGTTTCCATGTGTTTGATGTGTTTGATACCATTCCGTTGATTCCTTTAACAAAATAAAAAAACAAAACCTTACAACACAACGCCTCTCCCCTATCTGACCTAAATAACTTGTACGTCTATGTAAAGTAATATTTACATTTGACATACGATCTTATCCAGAGCAACTAGGGTTAAGTGCTTTGCTCAACTGATTTTTCACCTAATCGACTTTGGGATTCAAACCAGCAACCTCAGTTACTGGCCCAATGCTCTGAACCACTAGGCAACCTGACGCCACATACGTTTTTCTTAAGTGTTTTGTCAGCACAGATTTTTTTGTATTTCTATATTTATTTTAAATGTATGTAGCTCTGTCCTTGAGCTGTTCTTGTCTATTATTGTTTTGTATTATGTCATGTTTTATGTTTTGTGTGGACCCCAGGAAGAGTAGCTGCTGCTTTTAAAACATCTAATGGAGATCCAAATGAAATCTGTCCGTGCATGCAAATGTGAAAATTATGCTTACAAATCAAATCAAATTGTGTTTGCCGCATGCTTCATAAACAACAGGTGTAGACTAACAGTGAAATGCTTACTTACGGGCCCTTCCCAACAATGCAGAAAGAAAAAAAGAGAAATAGTAGAATATATTTTTTTTAACAAGAGGAATAAATACACAATGAGTAACGATATCTTGGCTATGTACACAGGGTACCAGTACTGAGACAGTATGCAGGGGTAAGAGGTAGTTGAGGTAGATATGTTTGTACATACAGTACCAGTAAAAAGTTTGAACACACCTACTCATTCAAGTGTTTTTCTTTATATTTACTATTTTCTACATTGTAGAATAATAGTGAAGACATAAACTATGAAATAACACATGTGGAATCATGTAGTAACCAAAAAAGTGTTAAACAAATCAAAATATATTTTATATTTGAGATTCTTCAAAGATAGCCACCCTTTGCCTTGATGACAGCTTTGCACACTCTTGGCATTCTCTCAACCAGCTCCACCTGGAATGCTTTTCCAACAGTCTTGAAGAAGTTTCCACATATGCGGAGCACTTGTTGGCTGCTTTTCCTTCACTCTGCGGTCCAACTCATTCCAAACCACCTCAATTGGGTTGAGGTCGGGTGAATGTGGAGGCCAGGTCTTCTGATGCAGCACTCCATCACTCTCCTTCTTGTTCAAATAGCCCTTACACAGCCTGGTGGTGTGTTGGGTCATTGCCCTGTTGAAAAACAAATGATAGTCCCATTAAGCCCAAACCAGATGGGATGACGTATCGCTGCAGAATGCTGTGGCAGCCATACTGGTTAAGTGTGCCTTGAATTCTAAATAAATAACTGACATTGTCACCAGCAAAGCACTGCCACACCATAACACCTCCTCCTCCATGCTTTACAGTGGGAAATACACATGCAGAGATCATTCGTTCACCCACACCATGTCTCACATAGACATGGCGGTTGGAACAAAAATCTCAAATTTGGACTCATCAAACCAAAGGACAAATTTCCACCGATCTAATGTCCATTGCTTGTGTTTCTTGGCCCAAGCAAGTCTCTTCTTCTTATTGGTGTCCTTTAGTAGTGGTTTATTTACAGCAATTTGACCATGAAGGCCTGATTCACACAGTCTACTCTGAACAGTTGATGTTGAGATGTGTCTGTTACTTGAACTCTGTGATGCATTTATTTGGGCTGCAATTTCTGAGGCTGGTAACTCTAATGAACTTATCCTCTGTATACCCCCCTACCTTGTCACAACACAACTGATTGGCTCAAATGCATTAAGAAGGAAAGAAATTCCACAAATTAACGTGTAAGAAGGCACACCTGTTAATTGAAATGCATTCCAGGTGACTACCTCATGAAGCTGGTTGAGAGAATGCCAAGAGTGTGCAAAGCTGTCATCAAGGCAAAGGGTGGCTACTTTGAAGAATCTCAAATATAAAATATATTTTGATTTGTTTAACACTTTTTTGGTTACTACATGATTTCGTATGTGTTATTTCATAGTTTTGATGTCTTCACTATTATTCTACAATATAGAAAATAGTAAAAAATTAAGAAAAACCCTTGAATGAGTAGGTGTGTCCAAACTTTTGACTGGTACTGTATAGGTAGGGATAAAATGTCTTGGCAATGGCATAAATAATAAACAGTAACAGCAGCGTGTTTGATGAGTCAAAAGAGATTAGTGCAAAAAGGGTCAATGCAGATATTCCGGGTAGCTATTGGTTAACTATATAACTTACTCTCTAGCAGTCTTATAGCTTGGGGGTAGAAGATGTTCAGAGTTCCGTTGGTTCCAGACTTGGTGCATCGGCGGTAGCAGAGAGAACAGTCTATAACTTGGGTGGCTGGAGTCTTTGACAATTTTTAGGGCTTTCCTCTGACACCAACTGGTATAGAAGTCCTGGATGGCAGGGTGCTCGACCCCAGTGATGTATTGGGCCATACGCATTACCCTCTGTAGCGCCTTGTGGTCGGATGCCAAACAGTTGCCATACCAAGCTGTGATGCAGCCAAGATGCGCAAGGTGCCACAGAGGGTAACGCGTATGGGCCAATACACAGCCAATGGTGAAGCTGTGTAACTTTTTGAGGATCTGAGGGCCCATGCCAAATCTTTTCAGCCTCCTGAGGCGGAAGAGGCGTTGTCGTACCCTCTTCACAACTGTGTTGATGTGTGTGGACTATGATAATTCCTTAGTGATGTGGACACCGAGGAATTTGAAGCTCTCGACCTGTTCCACAACAGCCCTGTCGATGTGGATGGGGCGTTCCCCGCCCTCCGTTTCCTGTAGTCCACGTTCAGCTCCTTTGTCTTGCTGATGTTGAGGGAGAGGTTGTCTCTGACCTCCCTGTAGGCTGTCCCATCGTCGTCATTGATCAGGCCTACCACCATTGTCATCTGCTGATGGTGTTGAAGTCGTGCGTGGCCACGCAGTCGTGGGTGAAGAGGGGACTAAGCACGTACCCCTGAGGGGCCCCTGTGTTGAGGGTCACCATGGCGGATGTGTGGTTGCCTACCCTCACCACCTGGGGGCGGCCCGTCAGGAAGTCCAGGATCCAGTTGCAGAGGGAAGTGTTTAATCCCAGGGTCCTTAGCTTAGTCATGAGCTTGGAGGGAACAATGGTATTGTACGCTGAGCTGTAGTCAATGAACAGCATTCTCACATAGGTGTTCCTTATGTCCATGTGGGTAAGGGCAATAGAGATTGTGTCATCTGTGGATCTGTAGGGGTGGTATGCAAATTGGAGTGGGTCCAGGGTGTCTGGGATGATGGTGTTGATTTGAGCCTTGAATAGCCTTTCAAAGCATTTCATGGCTACAGATGTGAGTGCAATGGGGCAATAGTCATTTAGACAGGTTACCTTGGCGTTCTTGAGCACAGGAACTATGGAGGTCTGCTGAAACATGTACTGTAGGTATTACAGACTGGGTCAGGGAGAGGTTGAAAATATCAGTGAAGACACTTCCAAGCTAGTCAGTGCATGCTCTAACTACGCGTCCTGGTAATCCGTCTGGCCCTGCAGCCTTGTGAATGTTAAACTGTTTAAAGGTCTTACTCACATTGGCTACAGAGAGCATGATCACATAGTCATCTGGAACAGCTGTTGTTCTCATGCATAGTTCAGTGTTGCTAGCCTCGAAGCGTGCATAGAAGGTATTTAGCTCATCTGGTAGGCTTGCGTCACTGGACAGCTCGCGCCTGGGTTTCCGTTTGTAATCCGTGATAGTTTGCAAGCCCTGACACATCTGACGAGCATCGGAGCCGGTGTAGTAGGATTTGGTCTTGGTCCTGTATTGAAACTTTGCCTGTTTGATGGTTCGTCGGTGGGCATAGCTGGATTTCTTATAAGCGTCTGGATTAGTGTCCCGCTCAATGAAAGTGGAAGCTCTAGTCTTTAGCTCAGTACAGATGTTGCCTGTAATCCATGGCTTCTATTTGGGATATGTACTGTACGTACGGTCACTGTGGGGACAACTTCATCGATGCACTTATTAATGAAGGCGGTGACTGATGTGGTAAACTCCTCAATGCTATCAGATGGATCCCAGAACATATTCTAGACTGTGCTAGGGAAACAGTCCTGTAGCTGATACTGACACTGATTGGGTTCTTGCATATAAGCAGGAATCAGGAGGATAGAGTTATGGTCAGATTTGCCAAATGAAGGGCGAGGGAGAGCATTGTATGCATCTCTGTGTGTGGAGTAACGGTGATCTAGAGTTTTTTTCTCCTCAAGTTCATAGATGACATGCTGGTAGAAATGAGGTAAAACAGATTTCAGTTTTCCAGCATTAAAGTCACCGGCCACTAGGAGCGCCGCCTTTGGGTGAGCAATTTCTTGTTTGCTTATGGCCTTATACAACTCGTTGAGTGCAGTTTTAGTGCCATAATCAGTTTGTGGTGGTAAATAGACAACTATGGAAAAATATAGATGAAAACTCTCTTAAAATAGTAAATAGTGTGGTCCACAGCTTATCATGAGGTATTCTAACTCAGGCAAGCAGAACCTCGAGACTTCCTTAATATTAGACAGGGGTGTCAAAGTCATTCCATGGAGGGCCTAGTGTCTGCAGGTTTTTGTTTTTTCCTTTCAATTAAGCTCTAGACAACCAGGTGAGGGGAGTTCCTTACTAATTAGTGACCTTAATTCATTAATCAAGTACAAGGGAGGAGTGCAAACCCGCAGCCACTCGGCTTTCCATGGGTATTAGAGATCAGTGATATTAGAGATCAGTTGTTGTTAACAAAGAGACACACCCCCTCCTCTGAGCTTCCCCGACGCAGCCATTCTGTCCTGCCGATGTATAGAAAACCAGCTAGATTTATATTTACAATATCCTTGTTCAGCCACGACTCTGCAAAACATAGGATATTACAGTTCTTCAGATCACGTTGATAGGATAGTCTCGAACGGAGCTCATCCAGTTTATTCTTTAGTGATTGCGCGTTCGCCAATAGAATGGAGGGTAGAGGCGATTAATCCACTCTCTGACTTAGTCTTGTCAGGGTTCCCGCACGCCGGCCTCTATAGCACCATCCCCTCCTTCTTCGAGTGTCGGGAATTCGGGTCTGGTCCGAAATAATCAATATGCCTTTCTCCTCCGACTCATTGAGGTAGAAGTCCTCATCCAAATGGAGGTTAGTGATAGCTGTGCTGATGTCCAGAATCTATTTTCGTTCATAAGAAACTATCAGCACAAAAAAATACACAAAATAGAACAATTGGTCAGGAGCCCATAAAACGCCCACCATTCCACATTATATGTTGGTGTTTGTCAATCTACTATTGGCTTGCTGCTTGTTGAAAATAAAGCATGCGTAACAGGCGTCAATGTGCTTGCTTATCATTTAGCTTCCTTCCTTACTCGTGTGCAATGGGAGTGATCCTGGATCCTCTGCTTCACAAACACACGTGACCGCCCCCTTGAAAATGTCTTTGCCAACTACGATACCAAAAAGCTAGCAATTTGATAGCGCAAGTGGAGATATTTCAAGCTGGGGAGTGAGGTTACATATCCAACTCCGTTACGTATGCACAGGATAATACATTGGCTTCTTAAATAGGATACTTTTAAACATCTAGGAAAGCCTAGAAGGTTAGAGGGTAGAAGAGGCCTAGAAGAGAATGAAAGGGCAGAGAACTTCCCTAGAAGCGATGATGGCTGTACTGTACGAAACAGAATATGAGACAGGAAGTTAACGCTGGGCTACAGTGGCATCTTCTTTGGAATCCACACATGGTGTGACCTCTGAGCGGCCAGTGTCAACCATGTATACCTATGTAGAAAAAAACATGTTAGCAGTTTGCAGACCTTTCAAATCAATCCATGCCTTGAAAGGGGACACCATCAACATATGTGACTTTGTTGCAAAGTGGAATAGACTGAAGTAGAGTTCTAAAGACTAGACAGAGAAGTGGGTGTTGGTGTTGTTGGTGTATACTTAAGGTCTCACTGTCTGAGTCTCAGATGCCTTCTAAGATATCGGGTAGCATTGTAGTACCATGTACACTAGATCGTATAGATATTTGTAAAGCACTTCAATGTGTTTAACATTCAATTTCACATAGAGGTGTCAGAGCCTCATCACAGTACAACCAGCTTCCCATAGCCATCACTATTTCAATACTTTCACACATTACAGAATAAAAATAACCTTGTAAGATTGTGTGTGGATTGGTGTTGCTATTCAAAATGGCAGTGGTATGCATCTCAGGGCCCTATGTACAAATTTTCTGTGCTGTCGGCACCACAGCTTACCTGCCATGGTCAAAATTATAAACAAGCTAGGAGCCTGCTATCAGGCTGCCTATGGAACATACTGTATACTGTAGCTGCAACATGGACGTCTGTAACTGGAGGTGAGAAGGATCAACCCACCCAATCCCAATCCAAACTCTACCCCCTAGACCAATGGTATCCAACTTTTTTCACAAGAATTTCTGGGGACCCAATTTTTGGGGAAAGAATTTATCATGACCCCACACCACCCCAAATCTAATGACACAACCTTAAAGGTAGTCAATTCTGATTTTTACAACACCAAATAGCCTTCAATTGATTACATTTTCATCACTTATCAAAATGAAAAGAAACCAATAAATACATTTACTCAATAAAATTTTATTTTTCAAATAATCTTTCTCAAAAATGTTTGTATATTGTCACATACATGTACTCTTAATTTTTTTTGTTTCCCCCCAAAATGAATTCTTACAAAATGACCAACCCCACTGCCGTTCCCCTCCACTAGGGATTTTGAATAGCACTGCCCTAGATTTTTTTAATGTTTTAATTGAACTAGGCAAGTCAGTTAAGAACAAATTCTTATTTTACAATGACGGCCTACAGTGGATTAACTGCCTTGTTCAGGGGTAGAACAATGGATTTTTACCTTGTCAGCTCAGGGATTTGATCCAGCAACCTTTCGGTTACCGGCCAACACTCTAACCACTAAGCTACCTGCCACACCTACCTGCCATGACCTTAGATACTCCTTGGTAGCCTAGATCTGAAAGGATCAACTAGGTATGGCAACAATCTATGGTAACATCATAATGTGTCAAAGGATAGGTGCTAGCTAGACTATAGGTTTATATGTGATTTGTACCAGGATGATTGAGAAAGTACACATTGTAATGTATTATTAAGATAATATGTTATTCCTACACAGAGTCAAGCACATATAAACATTAAACTAAATAAATCTTTTGAAACGGGTCCATTAAAATAGTGTCTCTCAGTTTGGGTGAGGAAATCACATCCATTGAAACCAGAGACAGTTCAGTCACTTGTGCTGGAGGGGCTATGTTTAGTTCCACGTGTAAAGTTCTCCGTCCACCGGTGCCAGATTGGCTGATTAAATTGCATCGACTCAGCAGTCAGTCTGTCTGTCTGTCTGTCGTCTATTTACCGATACCTCCTCTCCTCCCCTTGACCTGTGACTTTAGCACAGTGGATTTCTACTGACCAGAATTACATAGCCTAGATGGGGGTATGGCTGAGTGGGTTGTCTATGTACATCAGCGGTTTCCCAAAGTAGGGGGCGTGACCCTTTTTATTTTTTACTAGGCAAGTCAGTTAAGAACAAATTCTTATTTTCAATGACAGCCTAGGAACAGTGGGTTAACTGCCTTGTTCAGGGGCAGAAAGACCGATTTTTACCTTGTCAGCTCGGGCTTCGGTCCGGCAACCTTTCGGTTACTGGTCCAATGCTCCTACCCGCCAGGCTACCTGCCGTCCCTGGAGCAACACTCTAATTTTAAGAACACTATGTGGGGTCGCCTGATATGAAAATGGGGTCGCGGGAGAATTGCCCAAATCTTGAGAGAAAAAACATACAGGGCCTATACAAAACAATATATATTATAACAGTGAAGTCGCCAGATATGAAAATGGGATTGCGGTAAAATTTCCAAAATCCTTTTATATATTAACAGAAACTCACATCAATATCTTTGTCAGATAACACTTTTAAACAAAGAATGTATGATATTTCAAGCAATCAAGAGGAAACTGACTGAACGACTCAAACTCCCTAGCTTATGATCTCCAAATGGACGTTAGCTGTGAGGGCTGAGATGCCCATGCATTGAATTTTGTTCACTATACATGTCGAGGGATGCTATTCACGAGGACATATTGTTCTGTCTCACGATTCCCGAGCATGAAACGGCATATGGGATGTTCAGTGTGCTGAATGGCTATATTGACGGAAAACAGATTTCATATGGGATCAAATGGTGGGCTTTTGCACAGATGGCTTCATCTATCACTGGACTCAAAGGGAATTCCCTGTCGTCTACCTCTGAGCATTAAATGCCACGTTAAAAACAACTGGAAACTTGGAACTCAGAAATCTCTGACTTCCAGCTTCAGTGCATTCAAGACAACTGGGAAGTCGGAAATAAACGAGCTCCGACTGGAAGGACCAGGTCGGAATTACAACTTGTGAAGTCGGGCCTCTTTCTGGAACTCAAGACTTTCCTACCTAATGATCACTGACGTCATGATTTGACCTCGTATTTTTATGAGTTCCCAGTTGTCTTGACAGCACCATAAAACTCATGGTAGGCTACCCTAACCACACCTCCCATCGCGACATGCATCAAGCCCTCCTATCTCATTAGTGGTTATGATAAGATACATTGTGTTAGACTAATTTGCAATTGACTGCTCCACATCAAAAGTATGTGAGGGTGAGTTGAGAAGACAATCAGAAATACTGCTAGAATGTTTTTCAATTGACTGCCATAGTCCCAAATAAAAAGTAAACATTGGCTGTTAATTACATACTTTTTTCACACGAGTGGGGATGAGATAATTTTCAGATATCAAAATGGGGTGGTGGGCTAAAAAAAAGATTGGGAACCCCTGATGTACATGTTAGAGTATGTATTTTACATTGTTACATTGCTTACTTACTTTACATGTTGCCATGAAGACATTGCATAAGATCCACTACCACCGCCCACCCCCAAACACACACTGACCTCCTCACACTGACTGATACACACTCGTCCAACTGTCCTATGATTCTCCCCTCTCAGGCATGGCCAGTATGCACAGAGACAGCTGTCCAGTGGGCGTCAGTTGATTTAACGTTTGCTTCTACCATTTACCAAACCCCCTGGACACAGACGCATATATCACATTCCCTGCGATTAACACAGGCTTTCAACAAACCCATATCTTCTGGAACATTAAGCCCCACTACATACAATGAGCTATGGGAAAACACACACACACAATGTCCTCTGCCAATATTAAACGAACCATCCACTCTGAAGGATTACATGGACACTGGCTCGTGTTATTATATAGAGGAATGAGGGGATTTCATGGCATAAATCAGGCCTACGACAGTTCAAACCACTGACATTTGGGAGATAATTTGATAAGCATCATAGGAATTGGTAAGATAAATAATTACGTGCGGGGCCAGTAATGATATATTCTTTTTAACTTGACATCACACTACAAAGAGAGGATTCGCTTTATTACATTGCCAGAGATATAAATCTAGAACAATATTGGTAGGACAGTTTTGTACTGTTATTAACCTCAAATGTTATATTATATTAATTACTTCTCTTAGTATTTATATATTTATATATATTTTGGGGGGCTCAGAGGGAACAGAATAGCATTTGCAGACCTAAATAAGATTACATAATAAAGGTGTCAAAACTAAGGCCAACTGGCAAACGTAAATATTCTGGTCCACGCCACTGAATTTAGAATTGGGATGGGCAACAGGGATGGGCAACTCCAGTCCTCGGGGGCCTGATTGATGTCATGCTTTTGTCCCAGCACCTGCTAACACACCTGACTCCAATAATTAACTAATCACGATCTTCAGTTTAGAATGCAATTAGTTTAATCAGCTGTGTTTACTAGGAAAAAGCGACACCACTCCGGCCCCCAAAGACTGGAGTTGCCCATCATCTGACCAAGGACATGGGGAGTAGTGTGGCCGAGCTGCCCTTAGAAGGTATGTTTGCCTCAGTAGCCACACCAGCCCAGCAGCTGAACCATCAATCACCCAGATCGTATAACTGCCTGCAGACACCCACCGAGTGACCTGCTCTCTGTCTCCCTCTCTCTTCATCTCTGTAGAAGATGCCACTGTGTTCTATAGTCCATGTTGGTCTCTGTAGCCTTGCAATTAGTCTCTCACATTGCTCCTGCCATCATTTCCCATCACTCTGACTTTTCATGCATCCTTCATCTTTGCAATGCAAATTTCTACATTAATGTTGTAGATTCTGGGAGGCCTGCACATCAGATATGTTGTCCAAGATCCACAGACTTCAATACCTTTTAGTTTACTTACGTTCTCTTTGTCACATCTATCTAAGCCATTGCTCTCGTACTGTAACTAATGTTGATGCCACATACCACCCTGCCATCACCACTGTCTTTTATTTTTTACCTTTATTTAACTAGGCAAGTCAGTTAAGAACAAATTCTTATTTTCAATGACAGCCTACACCAGCCAGACCTTGGACAACACTGGACCAATTGTGTGCCGCTCTATGGGACTCCCAAGCACAGCCGGTTGTGATACAGCCTGGATTCAAACCAGGGTGTCTGTAGTGACGCCTCAAACACTGAGATGCAGTGCCTTTTACCGCTGCGCCACTTTGGGAGCCTCAGTAGCCACACAAGCCCAGCAGCTTAACTAATACTGCTACTGCTACTAATGTTTATTATTCTCCCTGGGCCATCCCTCCATGCCATCCCACCCTTCTAATCTGCTTTGTTGAAAACTTGCCAAGTTATAATAAGTCCCCACAGGGTTCCACCCCTTATACCACCAGAACATTTTTACATTTACATTTTAGTCATTTAGCAGATGCTCTTATCCAGAGCGACTTACAGTAGTGAATGCATACATTTCATACATTTTTCCCCCCGTACTGGTCCCACGTGGGAATCGAACCCACAACCCTGGCGTTGCAAACACCATGCTCTACCAACCCAGCCCCCCACACACATACCGGCCCCCACTTTTCTGTTATTACTGATCGTTTTGTACTCTGCATGATAAATACAACACCATGCAGTGATGTGTGTTGTGCTACTGGGCATGTTTGTTTGTTGTGTTGGTTACAATGTAACTGACTCTTACTGATAATAGTCACTGACTCAACAAATGAATTATGCACATACCAATTTGTTACTAACAATAACAGTAACACTGTAGCACACCAGCATGTAGCCTATTCCAAAAGAATACCAAAGCAAAAAAGATTTAATGGAGAAATATACAGTTCTGGTAAGGGATATGTAGCACTTTAAAACTAAAATCTCATTCCATTACAGCCTAATAAATTGAGAGCCTGTCATAGAGCAGTATAATTTATATCATATGTATTTTTTACATAATATATTTTTTATATACACTTTTATGCATTTATTTAAAATAAAATGTGAAAAGAGCAGTTTATCTCGGTAACAGTCATCCTTGCAGTCCTGTCTGTGCTGGTTTGTCCCGTCTCTCGCAGTTCAGAGCACCGACAGATAGATGGCCTTGTCCTCAGAGGGAGATGGCATCAATCTACCGCGGTGCATGGTGGGAATGATCAGATCAGGTAAGCTGAAATGAGACAGTCTGAGCCGCAAGAACAGGTGAATGATTACTGTTGGCCTACTGTTAATGCCGTCGTCCAAAGATATCCCATATCTTGGTCCCATAACAAACAAATAGTGTATGTTTTGACGCGAGGAGTCCAATTAACTTTAATGGGAGCCCGAATGAAAAGCGGAGATACGCAAGAAAAAGTGGTCGACAACTCGCCAAAAACCTGGAATTAGCAGCAGGTAGGTTCAAAATTACTTCTGTTGATCGTACTCTTGTTAATGTTTTCGCATCAATGTTTTCTTTGACGTGAGGATCATAATTGTGTAGTTTTAATGGCTGCGTTATATCCCAATGGTATTTTCTTTTCTTCTCTCAGCTGCCTTAATGCCGAATTGCCACTGTATGCTTATAGTATGTCATCAATAAATTTATTTATTTTGATGAATAAATGTTTTTCTTTATTAATTTGTCTGTAGCCTACGCAGTATAAGTATTCCTATACCATTTAAAACGCGTTGACAAAACCACAACAATGCACACACAGGCCTAACCATCTGTTCTTATTGCCTAATGTTATGCAAATTCGTAATCTATATAAAACCGTGTGCATTGTGAAGGCAGACAAGGTCTAATATTGGAAAACATCCAAATACAATAGCTTATGGAACAAGTCCTCCTGTACACGCGCATATGTTGTTTATCTGTCTCTGACTGGTGTTGTATTTCTCTCAGACAGGATGCTCCTCTGTAGGTCATCATCCAATTTAATGTAGGCCTATGGTAATTGCTTCTCAATTTCTCATTTAGGTCTACTGACCTGCCAAAGTGTCCTAGTAAGTGCATAAAAAGGCCAAAAGAATGCATTATAAAAATGATATATTCTAATTTTCTTAAATATATTCTATTTTCTTAATTCTGTGAATATAGAGCTGTAGGCCTATTCATCCATAAAATGTGAAATTAACTCATTTGTTTTGCACACAAAGTGTGAGTATTGCATTGAAGTATCACAAATAATGCAACAGATCCTGTTGTCTACTTTCTATGACTGACATGATTAAACCTCATGTCATTGTTAACTCAGTAATTCAAGATATAGTACCTTAAGATCACTTTCTCAGAAAGAAATGGGTAAATCCATTTGAATTCAAACCCTTCCACACATACAGTGCCTTCGGAAAGTATTCAGACCCCTTGACTTTTTCTGCATTTTGTTACGTTACAGCCTTATTCTAAAATTTATTAAATAGTTTTTCCCCCCTCAATCTACACACAACACTCCGTAATGAAAAAGCAAAAACATGTTTTTGGACATTTTTGCTTATTTAGATTTTAAAAAAAAATTGAAATATTACATTTACATAAGTATTCAGACCCTTTGATCGGTATTTTGTTGAAGCACCTTTGGCAGTGATTACAGCCTCGAGTCTTCTTGGGTATGACACTACAAGCTTGGCACAACTGTATTTGGGGAGTTTCTCCCATTCTTCTCTGCAGATCCTCTCAAGCTCTGTCAGGTTGGTTGGGGAGCATTGCTGCACAGCTATTTTCAGGTCTCTTCAGAGATGTTAGATCGGGTTCAAGTCCAGTCTCTGGCTGGGCCACTCAAGGACATTCAGAGACTTGTCCCGATGCCACTCCTGCGTTGTCTTGGCTGTGTAGTTAGTGTCATTGTCCTGTTGGAAGGTGAACTTTCGCCCTAGTCTGAGGTCCTGAGCAGATTTTAATCAAGGATCTCTCTGTACTTTGCTCCATTCATCTTTGGCTCAATCCTGACTAGTCTTCCAGTCCCTGCCCTGAAAAACATCCCCACAGCATGATGCTGCCACCACCATGCTTCACCGTAGGGATGGTGCCAGGTTTCCTCCAGACGTGACACTTGGCATTCAGGCCAAAGAGTTCAATCTTGGTTTCATCAGACCAGAGAATCTTGTTTCTCAGGGTCTGAGAGTCTTTAGGTGCTTTTTGGCAAACTCCAAGCGGGCTGTCATGTGCCTTTTACTGAGGAGTGGCTTCCGTCTGGCCACTCTACCATAAAAGCCTGATTGGTGGAGTGCTGCAGAGATGGGAGAACCTTCCAGAAGAACAACCATCTCCACAGAGGAACTCTAGCGCTCTGTCAGTGACCACCGGCTTCTTGGTCACCTCCCTGACCAAGGCCCTTCTCCCCCGATTTCTTTGTTTGGCCTGGCAGCCAGCTGTAGGAAGAGTCTTGGTGGTTCCAAACTTCTTCCATTTAAGAATGATGGAGGTCACTGTGTTCTTGGGGACCTTCAATTCTGCAGATATTTTTTGGTACCCTTCCCCAGATCTGTGCCTCGACATAATGCTGTCTCGGAGCTCTACGGGCAATTCCTTTGATCTCATGGCTTGGTCTTTGCTCTGACATGTACTGTCAACTATGAGACCTTATATAGACAGGTGTGTGCTTTTCCAAATCATGTCCAATCAATTGAATTTACTACAGGTGGACTCCAATCAACTTGTAGAAACATCTCAGGGATTATCAATGGAAACAGGGTGCACCTGAGCTCAATTTTGAATCTCATAGCAAAGGGTCTGAATACTTATGTAAATAAGGTATTTCTGTTTTTCATCTTTAAAACATTTGCTAAAATGTCTAAAAACCTGTTTTCGCGTAGTCATTGTAAGTCGCTCTGGATAAGAGCGTCTGCTAAATGACTTAAATGTAAATGTAAATGTCATTATGGGGTGTTGAGTTTTTTTATTTTGTTTTAAATACATTTTAGAATAAGGCTGTAACATAACAAAATGTGGAAAAAGTCAAGGGGTCTGAATACTTTCCAAAAGCACTGTATTTGCCCATTGCAGAAGTGGTCAGAAAGTCACTTTTTGGACATGAATGCCAAAACATTAGAGATAAAGGTGCTCCAAATTTGACCCATTTTGCATACCCCACCATACCATGAGACATCCATGTCTTCATCACTAGAAAAGACCAACGGTTGAGATTGTTTCGGGTTTTTTTGACATTTTTTTTTACCATTAACGTAAATGATCTAAGAACATTAAAAGGCAGATTTTTTTTCATATTTGCATATGTTGCAGCTTTGTCCCCATTTTACATAATTTGAGGTAGTGTTGTTCCCGCCATTGGTTGAGACACAACATGCTCTTGAATACAGGTTGAGTGTCATGTTTTGGCTGATTAATGTACTAAAATGGGAGTAGAATTTACATTTCAACTTTCAAATGGTACCATATGGTTGGAGTTTCACATATAGAAGGTTGACTTGAATCTGTTTTAAATTATACTCAATCCTCTATAAGAAACCTATTGAAATCATAAAAATATAGATAATAGGCATGACCATTTAAGATGTCATTCGACTGTGGGTGGACCGGCGGTCATCTTTTGTGGTAGTAATTAGAAGTTAATGTCAATTTAATTTAAATTCCAATGGTGTACCAGCTAAAGCTAAATGGCAGGGGTCTGAAGGATAGGTAAATTCTCTGAATTGTTTTTCTATGATTGAAATGACACCCTGTATTCAAGAGCAGGTAAACGGTGGTAGGCACAACACAAAAACCTAATTTACGTTAAAGGTTTAAAATGACAATTTTTATAAAAAAATGTAAGGTTTTAAATATCAAATTGAACCATTTATCATTTCCAGTGATGAAGACATGCAAAATGTGTAAAATGTAAGTACTTTTTATTTATTTATATATATATTTATTTTTTTTAAATCTCTTTTAGTCCTCATTTGGACTAATCTTCCAAGAGTCCTTAAACATTAAAATACAATTTATATGAACACAATTTCACATATAAACACACTGTTACAAACAGACATAATACACTAACATATTGACCCGATAAATACTGATAAGGTCCAAGAAGTCACTTTCTGACCACTTCTTCCATGGGCGAACATGTATGGAATGTTACCGTATGTTTAAATCAAAAGGGATGATGTCAAAAAGGGATTGAATTCAAATGGATTTACCCAAGTATTAAATAAGAGCACCGCTCTTTTCAACATTAGATCTGTTATAGGTCCTTTATAATATGTTCACTTGGCTACGCATGCCTCTCTCTAATATCAATATGCCTCGTCCATTACTGTCCTGGTTAGTGATTACTGTCTTATTTCACTGTAGAGCCTCTAGCCCTGCTCAATATGCCTTAACCAACCATGTTGTTCCACCTCCTACATATGCGATGACATCACCTGGTTTAAACGTCTCTAGAGACTATATCTCTATCATTACTCAATGCCTAGGCTTACCTCCAATGTACTCACATCCTACCTTACCTTTGTCTGTACACTATGCCTTGAATCTATGCTATCGTGCCCAGAAACCTGCTCCTTTTACTCTGTTCCGAATGTGCTAGACGGCCCGTTTGTATAGCCTTTAGCCGTACCCTTATCCTACTTCTCTGTTCCTCTGGTGACGTGGAGGTTAATCCAGGTCCTGCAGTGCCTAGCTCCACTCCCACTCCCCAGGTGCTCTCATTTGTTGACTTCTGTAACCGTAAAAGCCTTGGTTTCATGCATGTTAACATTAGAAGCCTTCTCCCTTTGTGTCACAGGCCGGCTCATAGCCTGTGGCAAAAATGAGGGGACATGAACAACAGGTATAGGCCAATCAAAAGGTTCTTTATTGTAAACAAAAAACGATTAACTTTAAACAAAGAAAAAGGAATGAGGTGTGGAAGTGTCATAATGTAGGGTGTATGTAAGGTGCATGGATGCATGAATCTGTGTGTGGGAACATGACTGAGGGGAAACTAAGTAAACCTACAAAGGAACAAACAAAACAGGATCATACTTGGAGGAGCAGGGAGAGAGAGAGAGGTTAGTGAAGCAGTTTTAAATACCCTGAGCCCAGGTGGCTCCAATCACGCCAGCTCCAATCACTAACGACCCTCCTCTGCCTGCAGGAAGAACCGCCCCTGCACTACAGAGGGGCCGTGACACCACCCTCCTTAAAATGAGGGTCCCACCCTCAACCCAAACACGACCCAACATATTTAAAACAATCCAAAATTCCCCCCCAAAAAACGGATACCAGCTCCTAGCAGTAGCCCTGTGTCCCCTAGCTGACTGTCCCCCCTCAAACTCAGCAGCCCTGGTACCTGGGGAGCAATTTAAGAGAAAAGAGGCGCAGACAGCCCGCAGGGGTCAGCAGAGAGAAAATACAAACTAGGCTAAACGAGCACGGGACAGAGCATCAGCAATGATATTATCCTTACCACTAGTGTGTTTAATATCCAGGTTGAATGGTTGCAAGAACAAAGCCCAAACGCATCAGGCGCTGGTTGGGATTTTACAGGGACTTCAGAAAAATAAGTGGGTTGTGGTCAGTGAACACAGTTAAAGGGGTCAAACCAGAACCAACATAGACTTCGAAGTGCTGTAAAACCCAAATGAGACCTAAAGCCTCCTTTTCAATTACAGAATAGTTTTGCTGATACTTATTACATTTCCGGGAAAAGAAACTGACTGGACACTCAACATTGTCATCATTTTCCTGGAGAAGCACAGCCCCAGCACCGATTTGACTGGCGTCTACCTGCAATTTGAAAGGTTTCCCAAAAGTTGGTGCTACCAACACGGGTGCCAAACACAAAAGAGCCTTAACTGCATCAAATGCCTCTTGACACTGGGTGGACCAGATAAATTCAGCCTTGGCCTTCAACAGATTGGTCAGGGGGGACACTACTACCGAAAAGTAGTTACAGAAAGCACGGTAGTACCCTGCCATTCCCAGGAAGCGCATCAGTTCTTTCTTTGTGGAGGGCTGTGGGAACTGCTTCACATCCTGGACCTTGGCTTCCACAGGACAGACAACACCCTGACCAACAACCTTGCCTAGGTATGTGACTGTAGCTTTGGCAAACTCACACTTTGCCAAATTGATAGTCAACCTGGCCCACACCAGTCTTTCGAACAGGGCTTGCACTCTACAGACATGCTCCTCCCAAGAGTCTGAGTAGATGACCACGTCGTCCAAATACACGGCACACCCTTCCAGACCTGAGACCACCCGATTCAGCCTCTGGAAGGTGGCTGGAGCATTCCGCAACCCGAAAGGCATCACTGTATAAGAGAACAAACCAGATGGAGTTATAAAGGCAACAATCTCACAAGCTCTTTTGGTAAGGGGTACTTGCCAATATCCCTTTAAAAGATCAAATTTGCTAACATACTTTGCTGACCCAAATTGATCAATACAGTCCTCCATCCTAGGAAGAGGGTAAAGGTCTGCTTTAGTAACATTGTTAACTTTCCTATAATCAGTGCAAGGTCTGAAAGTGGAATCAGACTTTTTGACCAGAAGACAGGGTGAAGCCCAATTTGAACAACATGGCTCCGCAATACCATTGTCCAACATATACTGCACCTCTGTTTCCAATTGCAGTCTCTTCTCCTGAGATACACAATAAAATCTGTTTGATAGGCTTAGCATATCCGATGTCTATGTCATGCTCAATTAAATGGGTTTTCGATAGTGTCAGAAAACAAAACAGGGTAGCTTCTAATAAGAGCTACCAATTCATCACGTTTCTGAGTCTAAATGATCTACCAAAACCAAGGTTTTGCAAAGTCTGGGAGTTTTTCAACCGACCTTGTAAGACCTCATCCAAAACCCTAACTACCTCCTCTTCTCCCCCCTCCACAAAGTTAAAGCCACAAGATGCAGTGACTGGAGCAGCAGTCAATGCTGACCTCACTGCTGGAGTGCCTTCCACTTTGCTTAGATCACAGGAGTGATAACATTTTAACAGGTTCACATGGCTTACAACCTGGTTTGGCTTGCTTGTGTGCTGACACGTATGACAAGTTTTAATAAACTGAGCTACATCCCGCTTTAAACGTGGCCAGAAAAAATAACCGAGTATGCGATCATAAGTTTTCCCAACACCCATATGACCTGCCACATCACCATGTGAAGTTTGCAACACTTTATTTCGCAAAGTAATAGGTACAACTATTTGAAAGACTGGTTCTCCTAGACCCTGATCATAGTGTGGAACCCATTTCCTAACCAACAGCCCATCAAGAAGAAAACACTGAGCACTATCCCTCACCACTGAATCAGGAACAACTTTATCAAACAGATCAGCCAAGGTAGTATCGGCCTTTTGCTCAGCTATCAATGAATCTCTAGAACTAGTCAGCTGTTCTGTCTGGAATTTGACTGGCAACGAAAGACTTTCTGGCTTACTCGCAACCTTATTACGAGAGGCAGCGCGGGTAACAGCACAAACTGGAAATACCTCAGGAGACACACAGTTGCGATCTGAAGATACCCTTGCTGGGGACACTGAAGGTTGCTTCGTAAAGATGTTTAGTTTGCCATCTGCCCACACCTTACTACCTGCTAAGTCATTCCCTAAAATCATGTGGACTCCCTCTACTGGCAACTGGGGTCTAACCCCAACATCACCCTCTACCAGACCACATTTTAGGGTAACTTCATGTAAAGGAGAAGAGAATGGAACTAAACCGATACCACGTGCCATTACACATCTGCCAGTATCAGACTCCTTAGAGAACGGCAAAACAGATTCCAGAATAAAAGAATCTAAAGCTCCAGTGTCTCTTAAGATCTTGATTGAAACATTTTGGTTGCCATCTTTCAGGGACACTACACCATCTGAAATAAAGGCTGAAAAATCACAGTGGGAAGACTGAGAATCAAACTCAACTAGTGGCTGAAAAAGCTCACCCTGGTGGTCAGAGGCTGAAACAGGAGCTGCCATCACAGCAGGTTTAACTTGACTTTTTTTTATTTAAGTAGAGGACAATCTTTCTTCCAATGTCCTTCAACTAAACAGTAGCGACAGGTATTTGCATTAACCGGTGCTTTAAGTCCTCCAGACCCAAACTTCTGCTGAGGCCTTTGGAAAGAAGCTCCAAAAAAAGTTGACCTACTATTCCTAGAAGTAAAGTTATTTTTATGGTACATGTCACTGTTTGACTCAAAATGGCTTTTATGTGTTAGCCTGTACTCATCTGCGAGGACTGCTGCATCACTTGGAGACTTAACTTTACGTTCATTCATGTATGTAGCAACCTGGTCAGACACAATTTTTGAACTGTTCTAACACAATCAAATTAGACAGATCCTCAAAAGTACTAACTTCAGAAGCTGTACACCAACGATTAAATGCAGAAGTCAAATCACGAACAAACTCAGAATAGGTTTGTGAATCTAACTTTTTCCTGTAACGAAAACGTTGACGATATGCCTCTGGCACAAGCTCGTAAACCTTCAGAACTGCTGATTTAACTTTAGCATACACTTCACTGTCAGCTACACTCACGTGCTTTACCTGTAAGTACACATTGCAACAACACAGTCATGTCCAAACCTGACCAAGCTCTAGCTTCCACAATACGCTCAAATAAAACAAAGTATGTGTCTGGATCTGACTAAAATTTAGGCAACAAACGAAGACTCTGTGAAACATCAAACTGTGGTAATTCTTTTGGTCTAAGAGCGATTCAGAAATGCTAAATCTCCAACTGCATTTGCAACAGCTCCCACTGCTGCTCAAAAGTTAATGAAGGGCTAGACTGAAAACTTGTACCTTCACTACTAGCAGACTGACCCCAAAAAACACCTATTTCCTTAAGACCCTGCTTTAATAGTCTCTAATTTTTTTATCAACAATCTCAATCTGATAATGTTCAGCAATTTCAATTAACTGCTCCTTAGTACACAACTCTAAGGCTACCTCTGAAGGAGCTTGAACAAAACCACTCAGAATGGAAGACATTTTCCTCAACCAATACAACTATTACAAATGCTCCAAAAAAATACACAACTCACCTGCTGTCAGTCTGGGTTCAAGAACAGGAGCCACACCCCACTATCCTCCAAAAACAACTAACTGGCCCTGGTCTTCATGCAGTCACATGTGGTGGGGTTTTATGCACACAAAACCAGCGGAGTGGAAAAGACAACCAGAAACTGGCGGCCCCCCCATAACCACGGAGGTGCTCCCGAGCCGATGTAGGGGAAAAGGGAAGCTCTACCCACGTTCACTGCCACCTAAAACAAAAACACAGAGCCTCCTATTGACACTCGCTGATAAACCTGAACAGGAGAGGACTCCCACTTGAACAAAAACCCAGAGTGAATTGTTAACCAAATTTAGCTACCAAGCTAACTGAACCAAAAGAACACATGGCTCTCAACACTCTCCAACCATATTGGCCCAACCAAAACATCCCCTCAACCCCAACAAATGTGGCAATCTGAACTAAACTAACCCAAGTTGACTATAAAATAGTCAAATAAGCCAAATTACAAATAAACGTATCAATAATAAAAGCAAAGATAATCTAGACAACCTTAACCAACTATGACAAAATGTTAAAGTAAACTAAAATACTAAAGTAAGACTAAAGTACAATTAACTTTAACTTACGGACGAGCCCCCACGTGTCACAGGCTATGAGGCTCATAGCCTGTGGCAAAAATGAGGGGACATGAACAACAGGTATAGGCCAATCAAAAGGTTCTTTATTGTAAACAAAAAACGATTAACTTTAAACAAAGAAAAAGGAATGAGGTGTGGAAGTGTCATAATGTAGGGTGTATGTAAGGTGCATGGATGCATGAATCTGTGTGTGGGAACATGACTGAGGGGAAACTAAGTAAACCTACAAAGGAACAAACAAAACAGGATCATACTTGGAGGAGCAGGGAGAGAGAGAGGTTAGTGAAGCAGTTTTAAATACCCTGAGCCCAGGTGGCTCCAATCACGCCAGCTCCAATCACTAACGACCCTCCTCTGCCTGCAGGAAGAACCGCCCCTGCACTACAGAGGGGCCGTACTTACTGCTTTAGGACACTCTGCCAACCTGGATGTCTGAATCCTGGCTTAGGAAAACCACCAAAAACCCTGAAATCTCCATCGCTAACTATAACATTTTCCGCCAAGATAGAACTGCCAAAGGGGGCGGTGTTGCAATCTACTGCAAAGATATCCTGCAGAGTTCTGTATTACTATCCAAGTCTGTACCCAAACAATTCGAGCTTCTACTTCTAAAAGTTCACCTTTCCAGAAACAAGTCTCTCACTGATGCCGCTTGCTATAGACCTCCCTCTGCCCCCAGCTGTGCCCTCGATACCATATGTGAATTGTTTGCCCCCCATCTATCTTCTGAGCTCGTGCTACTAGGTGACCTAAACTGGGACATGCTTAACACCCCGGCCATCCTACAATCTAAGCTTGATGCCCTCAATCTCACACAAATTATCAACCATTATCTACCAGGTACAACCCCAAATCTGTAAACACGGGCACCCTCATAGATGTCACCCTAACTAACTCGCCCTCCAAATACACCTCTGCTGTTTTCAATCAGCGATCATTGCCTGCATCCGTAATGGGTCTGCGACCAAACGACCACCCCTCATCACTGTCAAACGCTCCCTAAAACACTTCTGCGAGCAGGCCTTTCTAATCGACCTGGCCGGGGTATCCTGGAATGACATTGACCTCATCCCGTCAGCAGATGATGCCTGGCTATTCTTTAAATGTGCCTTCCTCACCATCTTAAATAAGCATGCCCCACTCAAAAAATGTAGAACTAGTAATAGATATAGTCCTTGGTTCACTCCAGACCTGTCTGCCCTTGACCAGCACAAAAACATCCTGTGGCGTTCTGCATTAGCATCGAATAGCCCCCGTGATATGCAACTTTTCAGGGAGTTAGGAACAAATATACACAGGCAGTTAGTACTACAGGATGCAAATTTCTTTTTCTAACTCAAAGGTCTGGGACACTGTAAAGTCCATGGAGAATAAGAGCACCTCCTCCCAGCTGCCCACTGCTAGGAAACACTGTTACCACCGATAAATCCACTATAATTGAGAATTTCAATAAGCATTACTCTACGGCTGGCCATGCTTTCCACCTGGCTACCCCTACCCCGGTCAACTGCCCGGCACCCTCCACAGCAACCCGCCAATGCCCCCACCATTTCTCCTTCACCCAAATCCAGATAGCTGATGATCTGAAAGAGCTGCAAAATCTGGACCCATACAAATCAGCCGGGCTAGACAATCTGGACCCTCTCTTTCTAAAATTATCTGCCGAAATTGTTGCAACCCCTATTACTAGCCTGTTCAACCTCTCTTTTGTATCGTCTGAGATTCCCAAAGATTGGAAAGCTGCTGCGGTCATCCCCCTAGACACAAACTGCTACAGACCTATATCTATCCTACCCTGTCTTTCTAAGGTCTTCAAAAGCCAAGTTAACAAACAGATTACCGACCATTTCGAATCCCACTGTACCTTCTCCGCTATGCAATCTGGTTTCAGAGCTGGTCATGGGTGCACCTCAGCCACGCTCAAGGTCCTAAACGACATCATAACCGCCATCGATAAGAGACATTACTGTGCAGCCGTATTCATCGACCTGGCCAAGGCTTTCGACTCTGTCAATCACCACATTCTTATTGGCAGACTCGACAGCCTTGGTTTCTCAAATGATTGCCTCGCCTGGTTTACCAACTACTTCTCTGATAGAGTTCAGTGTGTCAAATCAGAGGGCCTGTTGTCCGGACCTCTGGCAGTCTCTATGGGTGTGCCACAGGGTTTAATTCTCGGGCCGACTCTTCTCTGTATACATCAGATGTTGCTCTTGCTGCTGGTGATTTTCTGATCCACCTCTACGCACACGACACCATTCTGTATACTTCTGGCCCCTCTTTGGACACTGTGTTGATAGGGGGCAGTATTGAGAATTTTGGAAAAAATATGTGCCCATTTTTAACTGCCTCCTACACCAACTCAGAAGCTAGAATATGCATATTATTGTTCAGGTTTGGATAGAAAACACTCTGAATTTTCTAAAACTGTTTGAATGGTGTCTGTGAGTATAACAGAACTCCTATGGCAGGCAAAAACCTGACAAGGTTTCAAGCAGGAAGTACCCTGTCTGACAAGGAGTCGTGCGTCTTGCATCTGTTTATTGAAAAGTAAGGATCTTAGCTGTAACGTGACAATTCCCAGGGCTCCGATAGGCTCTCAGAACCCGGGAAATACCTGAAGGTTGACGAGGGAGCCTCAGGCTGAAACACATTATCGGCTTTGGTAAGTGGCGGCTCAGAGGACCTTTGAATGAGGCGCGTGCACGATTCGCTCCTGAGGAGAAATTTAATTCGGCTGTTTAGGCTCAATGCATATTCCCGGTCGGAATATTATCCCTTTTCTACGAGATAAATGGCATAAAAATTGGTTTTAAACAGTGGTTGACATGCTTCGAAGTACGGTAATGGAATATTTAGACATTTTTTGTCACGCCAATGCGCGAGACCGTGATGAAGCATTCTGATAGTGTCTAGAACTCACGAAAAAAACGTCGCTGTTTGGATATAACGATGGATTATTTGGGACCAAACCAACATTTGTTATTGAAGTAGAAGTCCTGGCAGTGTATTCTGACGAAGAACAAGCAAGGTAAGAACATTTTTCTTATAGGAAATGTGATTTTGGTGGAGGCTGACCTAGGTGGGTGTCTAAATAGCTAGCCCTGTGATGCCGGGCTATGTACTTAGATTATTGCAAAATGTGCTTCATCCGAAAAGCTATTTTAAAATCGGACATATCGAGTGCATAGAGGAGTAATGTATCTATAATTCTTAAAATAATTGTTATGCTTTTTGTGAACGTTTATCGTGAGTAATTTAGCAAACTGTTAGTAAATTCCCCGGAAGTTTGCGGGGGTTATGCTAGTTCTGAACGTCACATGCTAATGTAAAAAGCTTTTTTTTTATATAAATATGAACTTGATTGAACAGACATGCATGTATTGTATAACACAATGTCCTAGGTGTGTCATCTGATGAAGATCATAAAAGGTTAGTGCTGCATTTAGCTGTGGTTTGGGTTTATGTGACATGATATGCTAGCTTGAAAAATGGGTGTCTGATTATTTCTGGTTGGGCACTCTGCTGACAATCTAATGTTTTGCTTTCGTTGTAAAGCCTTTTTGAAATCGGACAGTGGGGTTAGATTAACGAGATTCTTGTCTTTAAATAGCTGTAAAATAGTCATATGTTTGAGAAATTGAAGTAATAGTATTTCTAACGATTCAAAAATCGCGCCACTGGATTTCAGTGGCTGTTACGTAGGTGGGACGAGTTCGTCCCACATGCGCCAGAGAGGTTAACTAACCTCCAGACGAGCTTCAATGCCATACAACTCTCCTTCCGTGGCCTCCAACTGCTCTTAAACGCAAGTAAAACTAAATGCATGCTATTCAATCAATCACTGCCCGCACCTGCTCGCCAACCAGCATCACTACTCTGGACGGTTCTGACTTAGAATATGTGGACAACTACAAATACCTGGGTGTCTGGTTAGACTGAACTCTCCTTCCAGACACACATTAAGCATCTCCAATACAAAATTAAATCTAGAATCGGCTTCCTATATCGCAACAAAGCATCCTTCACTCATGCTGCCAAACATACCCTCGTAAAACTGACCATCCTACCTATCCTCGACTTCGGTGATGTCATCTATAAAATAGCCTCCAACACTCTACTCAACAAACTGGATGCAGTCTACCACAGTGCCATCCGTTTTGTCACCAAAGCCCCATACACTACCCACCATTGCGACCTGTACAGTAAAGCCCTGCCTTATCTCAGCTCACTGGTCACCCCCAAAGCCAATTCCTCCTTTTTGTTGTCTTTCCATCCAGTTCTCTGCTGCCAATGACTGGAACGAAATCCAAAAATCTATTTAGCTGGAGACTCATATCTCCCTCACTAGCTTTAAGCACCAGCTGTCAGAGCAGCTCACAGATCACTGCACCTGTACATAGCCCATCTGTAAACAGCCCATCTATCTACCTACCTCATCCCCATACTGTATTTATTTATTTATCTTGCTCCTTTGCACCCCAGTGTCTCTACTTGCACATTCATCATCTGCACATCTACCATTCCAGTGTTTAATTGCTAAATTGTAATTACTTCGCCACCATGGCCTATTTATTGCCTTAACTTAACTCATTTGCCCTCACTGTATATAGACTTTTTGTTTTCTTTTGTTCTACTGTGTTATTGACTGTATGTTTTGTTTATTCCATGTGTAACTCTGTGTTGTTGTATGCGTCGAATTGCTATGCTTTATCTTGGCCAGGTCGCAGTTGCAAATGAGAACTTGTTCTCAACTAGCCTACCTGGTTAAATAAAGGTGAAATAAAAATTTTAAAAACGACTGCAGCATGAGTCCCAATCAATTCCAATGACCACTGTTGTTTACAACTGCCATATGCTGCCCTCCTCCCAGGAGCCACTAGTAAATCGATATCCTTGTGTTAATGTATGGTCTGCTGCAGCTGGCCTACCTTTTGGTGTTATGCTGATGCAGCCTCCTGCTCAGGCCCAGCACAGCTCCCTCTTGTTCCCCATAGACACCTGTTTCTCCTCTTAGGCGCTTGGCTTCACAGCGCAGCCCTCCTGTCTTGAACCCCCATTAGTATTGGTATGGTGGAAGGATGATCAGAGGCCTTTTATGCTCATGATTCGAGTTCAGGCTGCCCATCTGGTCTTTGAGAAGCCAACATATTATTTTTGTAATAATTTGAGGCCATCCTCTGTAGCCCTGCTGCAAGATGCATCAACATGTTATTGCCACAGGGAGCAGAACACCTAACCAGAAATATAACACCCACTACAATTTTTTTTATTTGTGTCTGAAGCAGGTCATGGTTGATCTTGTATCGTGTTTTCATTTAATGTCAGAACTGCACTCCAACTATATGATTAGACCTGTTCTTGCTGGACCCATTCTCATTGTACTACACATCCCTCACCGACCAGGAAGTAGGATACATCATGTGTTATGACTTGTCATTGAACTGGGCGGCTGTCGGCTCTAGGCTTTATGCCTTCGGCCTCACAGGAGCAAAATGGCACCATTGTACCAGGATATATTTTACATACAGTCCCATTGGTATATGTATTGGCTATTCATTGTTTCCTTTGGCTGCCAGAATGCATAGTCATGGTTCTGAAAGTTGGCATAAAGATCCCCAGGCAGATCACGTTACAGTTTCAAAGGCTCTGACAGGCTGTCAGGGCAGCATACGGTTGTCGTTGTTGACACCCCCCTGTGGTGGTAAACATAGGCTACACTTGTAGTTTTACACTTTGTACAGAACTTGGAGGATAATTGTATGTTCTGATAAGATGTTTTGTGAAACCGCTATAGAATAGGTAAAAATGGATTGTTGTCATTATGGTAGGCTTGTGTGCTATTAGCCTGGTTTAGCTTATTAGAAGTGACTTATCTTCTCTCCTTTCTCCTCTGTGTGTGTCTCACAAACAGCAGCCCCTAGACATCTCAGTTCAGTACCAGCTGTATTTTACTGTAACTCTCTAGTCACAAGACTCTTTAGCATACCGGCAGTGGTAAAAGTATAGTTGTATATCTATAGCTAGTTGGTTAGCCTACACATTGTCGTACTGCTTTAGTCCAACACAAGACTGTTTACTGTGGAGTGTAGCCATTAGCCATATTACCGCTAGTGCATAATTAAATGCTGCCATTGCACACCACTGTTATACCTTTATTCTATTTGTGTCCCATACGTACATATATACTGAGTATACAAAACATTAACTCTTTCCATGACAGACTGACCAGATGAAACTAGGGGAAAGCTATGATCTCTTATTGATGTCACTTGTTAAATCCACTTAAATCAGTGTAGATGAAGTGGAGGGGACGGGTTAAATAAGGATTTCTAAGACTTGAGACATGGATTGTGTATGTGTGCCATTCAGAGGGTGAAGTAGTAGGTGCCAGGCGCAACGGATTGTTTTAAGAACTGGAACGCTGCTGGGTTTTTCACGCGCAACAGTTTCCTGTGTGTATCAAGAATGGTCAACCACCCAAAGGACATTCAACCAACTTGACACAACTGTGGGAACCATTGGTGTCAACATGGGCCAGCAGCCCTGTGGAACGCTTTCAACACCTTGTACAGTCCATATGACCATGTACAAATATAAAAAAAATGTTGACCCCTCCCTCCTCTCCATATAGGGTTGAGCTGAGAGAGGCGCCATGCTGTCGGGGGAGGAGATTCTGTGCAGCACCCGGCAAGTGATAGCGGGCCTTGAGGCGCTGCGAGGTGAGAACCACACCCTCCTGGACAACCTGCAGGAGGTGCTGGAGGGCCGGCCGGTGGCCGAGAGTGGCAGTGTGGAGCAGGAGAAGAGTGGCATCATCCGCCAGTCTCTGGAGAGGATAGAGCTGGGCCTGGGAGAGGCACAGGTGGGGTCATACTGAAGATGGCAGAATGGGTGAAGTTGTATTTTGACTGTATTGGATGTGTACATGTTTATATGCACACCTACTTCACTCTCTTGCTCTCTTTCCCTCTCCCTCCCCAGGTGATGATGGCTCTGTCGGCCCACCTGGGCTCCCTGGAGGCGGAGAAGCAGAAGCTGCGGACCCAGGTACGAAGGCTGTGCCAGGAAAACCAGTGGCTGAGGGACGAGCTGGCCGGGGCCCAGCAGAAGCTGCAGGACAGGGAGCAGGTGGTGGTCACGCTGGAGGAGCAGAACAGACACCTGCAGTTCATGAGCAGCATCCGCAAGTACGACCAGGAGTCGCCCCCACCGGTATGTCACAGACCACTACAACCAGGGTCGTATTCATTATACACCAAACGGGGAAGAAACAGAGTGATACAGTGAGGAACTACCAAAACTGCTCATATTCACTTTCCATTACAAAATGTTTCGCTATGGTGTGAATATGACCCGGTGCATGTCTTTGCCTGAGCTTTTATGTTATTACTAAAGCTAAGCTGTTGGTGGCTTATCAGAGCAGGTTGCTATGTATTTCTCTGTATAGTTCATAGTTAAACCTTTATTTAACTTGCCTAGTTAAATAAATAAAAAATATAGGTACTCCCCTCAGCTCTGTACTATCAATCTAGTTATGTTTTCTATGTCGACAGGATGACAAAGAGACGGGCTCCACCAAGGAGTCCCTAGATGACCTTTTTCCCACGGATGAGGAGGAACAGTCACAGAGTACGTGCACTCGTCAAATGAGCCGGATATTCTTGTCTGTCTATCTGCTGTGTAGACAAGCTACGCATGTATGTTTGTCGATGTCTCGGTGTGACTCTCAGTGTTGTATAGTCTGTCACTCGCTGTGTGTTTGTTTGTGTATGTCTATGTATGTTTGTGTTAATGTATATTTGTGTGTCTGTATGAATGACTCTGCCTCCCTCTCGTGTCCTCCTGTCCCCCAGTATCTCAGCCTCGCGGTAGTAGTGCGGCAGCAGCGGCCCAGCAGGGAGGCTATGAGATCCCGGCCCGTCTGAGGACCCTTCATAACCTGGTAATCCAGTACGCCTCCCAGGGCCGCTACGAGGTGGCCGTGCCCCTTTGCAAACAGGCCCTGGAGGACCTGGAGAAGTCCTCAGGCCACAGCCACCCTGACGTGGCCACCATGCTCAACATCTTGGCTCTGGTCTACAGGTGAGTGGAGCCACGCTAGCCTAGCATATCCTCCATGCTAGGTCTTACTGTGGGAGATTTCCATAGTGTGGCTGGTTACGTTAGCTGTATGCTAAAGCTAAAGGCTGTTTTGCTCTTCTCTGCAGAGACCAGAACAAGTACAAAGAGGCGGCTAACCTCCTGAATGACGCGTTGGCCATTCGGGAGAAGACCCTGGGCATAGATCACCCTGCGGTATGTTCCTCTATAGTCTATAGTGAAGTTCAAGCGTCACCAAAATGGACAAAACAAGAAGTCTAAACCATGCATAGCTAATGGCTTTCCCCAGCACAGTGGAAAAGCAGCTACAGTATGTAACTAGTGGTGTAGGGTAAATGTTTTTTTGCCCAACAGTTTACCCACCTTTTGCGGAAGAACGCATTGAAAGTATCGAGAGCGTTTCTTTTTTCACCGCGACCGGCGATCAGAGTATATCACTGTATGTAACTAACAGTACTGTATTTGTTTATAGGTGGCAGCCACACTCAACAACCTTGCTGTCCTGTATGGAAAGAGAGGGAAGTACAAGGAGGCTGAGCCACTGTGTAAGAGAGCCCTGGATATCAGAGAGAAGGTAATGAGGCAGTAACCTAGCACCACCTTGACTAGAAACCCTGCCCTCTGATGGACTAATGGCAACTCTGCAAGCATTCTGTAGTACAGCACTCCTACAGTACTATATTGTACTATCATTTCTCAGTCTTGCGAGCAAAAAATCATATACCTATTACTCGTTACTTCTTTCAACAATAAATAATGACTTATTACTCCCTGGGAAAAGTAATTTGTTACACTACTCGTTATATTACATTGCGCGTCCTCACTCAATGTAAACAATGTCGTGTTGCTAGCAGTGGAGAGGTGTTTCTCGCCAGGGCACAGTTGACATTTTACTGTTATATTCTTGTCCTACCAAATCAAAGAAATGGGAGTACGTTTCTGCCACTTTTTATCTCCCATCACAAATACTTATTTGGATCAGTAACTGTAATAGGAAATTAATGATAACACAAGTAACCACCCATTGTTTTATCAGTAACTGTATTATTTCAATTCGAACAGTAACTCTGTTATATTATTCGTTATTGCAAAAAGTAATTTAATTACTGTAACACGTTACTTTGAAATGCGCTACCCCTGACACTGCTTATTACCCAATCCTGTTCGTCCCCACCCCTATTGTTGTCGTGGGCAGGTGTTAGGCACGGACCACCCTGACGTGGCAAAGCAGCTGAACAACCTGGCGCTGCTGTGTCAGAACCAGGGCAAGTACCAGGAAGTGGAGCAGTACTACGAGCGTGCCCTGCACATCTACCAGAGCAGGCTGGGCCCCGACGATGCCAACGTGGCCAAGACCAAGAATAACCTGGTGAAGGATGGAGAATAGGAGAGGGTGAATGGAGGGAGGGAGGGATGGACGTGGTTGGCATGGTCACACGGCTAGATGCTACCATATTGTGTGTGTGTGTATAATATGCTATGATTGGGTAGAAGTGGGGGACATTGACCCAAGCTGCATGCGTGTGTCTATCTATCTGAGGTGTGATAGCGCTATTTGTGACTCTAGTATTGCTGTATTTCTGGCTACAGGCTTCATGTTACCTGAAACAAGGGAAGTACAGACAAGCTGAGGCTCTGTATAAAGAGATCCTGACCCGGGCCCATGAAAAAGAGTTTGGATCTGTGGATGGTGAGAGCAAACTCATAATATGATCTTTGAAACCTGCTCTCTAGATTCAATAGCATTTTGATCCAAAAAGGGTGTATGTATTGGAATTGAAAATGTATCTCAGATTTGTACTGTAAATAACTAATCATACTGGATGATGCCACTGATGTGCATCCTCTGTGATGTTGGTGGCTCAGGTGAGGTGCGGGACACCTGGACCCACACGGAAGAGGAGGGCTCCATGCAGGATGGGCTGGGCAGTCTGAAGCGCAGCGGCTCATTCACCAAGCTCCGCGAGTCGATACGCAGGAGCAGCGAGAAGCTGGTCAGGAAGCTGAAAGGAGTCGGACCTCAGGATACCACCCCTCCGACTCCTGGGTAAAGACCAAGTCCTCAATCTGCACGTGTTAGCTCTCAAAATGATGTCCAATTTTTTACTCTCTCTTTCTTGTTCTCCCTCAGGATGAAAAGGGCTAATTCTCTGAATGTGCTGAACGTGGGTGCGAGGGAGCGTCAAGAAGCAGCAAGGGTGAGCAGCAGTTTCTGGCTTATTCTCACATTTCTGTACAATATGATTGTTTACTCATCACCTTTCATTTTATGTGCTTCATATCCTAAGGCATTTCTCTGGCTGTGTGTCATCAAAATGAATGTATATGTCATTGTTATACACATACAGTCAGACTAGTCAAGTGTTTTGTATGTTCTTCCAGAACCCCTGCAGCCTGACAGAGAACCGGACCCTGAGCTCCAGCACCCAGAGTTTGGCACGGCGAGGATCCCTCAGCTCTGCACACTACACCTCTGAACACTAGCCCCCCCTCCCCACATCCAGGAAGTACTCTCACACAGCTCTGGTCCCTACTCCTCTCTCTGTCTCAGTGGACCTACATGGGTCACTGCAAACCCCTTCCCTTGCTCTGTTTAAATCGAACAATGATCAGTTTAGGTTTGTTTACTGTACTATGTTGTAGCGGGTGGAGGTCACTGATAGTCCTTACCTGCTAGTTTTAACCCCTGGTGCCCCAGTTCTGAGGTATAGATTAGGATACACACAGCAATGAGGACTGGTTTTGAGAGATGCAGATTGTATCTGTTTCAGACCAGATTTAGTAATGCTCTGTTGTAACTTACTGTACAAGGAGGGAAAGCTTGAATTCTTCAACGATTGTTCACAATTATGAACATCTTGATATTTGCAATTGGCGCTCTCAACTGCAGTTGGGTCAACAAGTAAGTGTCTGCAGCTATTGGATGTTATCCAAATTAATTTATCTGTGCATGCAAAAAAGGTCTTATTTATACAATGTGGTTTTTAAAACGTGTTACATTCCGATTTTATCTCGTGTCCATTACCAGTGGTACACTTGTTATTGGCACTAGGTGATTTTAATTTCACAATTAAAACAAATATTTACTCATATCCAGTGAATGTGATGCACAAACAGTGTATTGGCTTCCATGTTAGGTTGTGGTAAAGTGCTCTCCTTATTCCACAATACCAGAGAGAAATCTGCACTTCCCAGTCCAGCGGTAGAATTCAATTTGTCTAAGGCTTGGCATACTATAAAAATATGTTTGTACTATTTGTACTAAGCAGATATGAAAAGCATAAGCTATTTTGATGGCCCAAAAGTAAAAGCACTATGTGCCTGTATGTCATTTTTTATTTGTCTCAGTTCGGGATACATTGACTTTTTTTGGATAGCTAGCTAATTTAAATTCCTCCTGAAACATGTTTTTAAAAGTATTTGATTTTGTTGTCTATGCATCTTACTCTGGATGTTATCAAGAGTAAATATGCAATTTGAGGGACAAAAAGCGATTAATTTACTGTGGTGGTGTTTCCAAGTGATCATTTAAAAGGGCGGTAGAGGAGTCACTATTGTAGAAAGATTGTTAACCCATTGAGGTGGATGGAGGGAGTTCAATGTGGGTTGCGAAAAGTTCACCAGTTCGAATCACAATGAGTCTTGTTTTCCAACCTTAACCAATCACATTTCTCATTTGATGTTCTAATTGACTGAATAGCTGTATACATGTGGGAAACAATTGTGGAACCCTCCCTCATGCTGCTGCAGTGGACTAGGCACTGGGATAAGAACCAGGTCACAGGTTCTAATCTTGCCCTTTCTTTCAACGATCATCTCTGGCCTAAAAAGTGGGCACAATCCGAATGTGGACAACATCAGGACACAGAATGCATGTTAGCACCATGTACAGTATAAAAAGGGCTATAAGCTGACAAAGCACAAGGGCTCTATTTAAACTGTGTCAAGCGTTTCATATGCAGCGTTACACCATGAATGCAATCTCCGCTAACATTGCCTTTAAATTTCAATCACGCTGAACTTCAGCGATACAGATTGAATAGAGCCCTACATCTTATTTATGTAGAATTATGTTAGCTGTTACATATGGAGAGCTTTCTTTGCAGATTGTCAATGCTATTGAAAATTACAAATATATTTTATATCTGGAAACCATAACAGACAAATGCCAAATAAAGTATATTGAGTCTCTTCAATCTACTGTGTTCATGCTAGCCTTGTCTGGGTATGTTTCATGATGTACATGTTGTCATGACGTGGCCCTTTCTGGGTAAAGATCATGGCTTCTCACGCTCTCCTACACCCAGGTTCTGTTATCTCAGGTTGTAAATTCCTGATGGAGACTCTCCCCCTTTTTATGCAGAGACCACAGAGTGAACAAAGGATTTCACGTGGCCAAACTCCTAAATCCCCAAAATGGGAAAATGAAACAAAACGTCCACTTGGGAGGTGGGAATGGTCCGTGGACACTTAAGGGACACGTATGACGAGTGTGTTTTCATTTGGTGACCTCAGAGCGCACAGGAAACACAACTATATCTCAATGTGTACATTTCTCAACAATGGGGTTTGCATCTAATTCTTGTATAAAATGAGTAAAGATTAAACTATTTGTGAAATGTGATGTTAAACCTATATTGTGAGAGAATTGTATTCCCTTTAAAGTTTAAATCATTGGCCTGCCCCCGTGAGCACAGACATGATCAGGCATCATAGAACCGCTTTTCCTATTGTTACGAATAAAAACCCCTCCTGAGGAAACCCTCTTTAAACCACACATACCTCGGTGTAAACTGAGGTGGCACAGGTTTGAGTACCAAGACTGAGCAAACCCACAGCGTGAGTTGTGTTTGCGAATAGTTATTGAATTCCTAACCATATCACGTGGAGCATTGTCTACACGGCTGGAAATAGTTAAACTCTGAGACTATCGATCCATACAGAATAAGAGCAAATCTTAGATACTAATTTCTAGTCTCCAGCTAGAAATGATGTAAACCTGGGATGCGAATGCCAAGAACCGCCGAAACATCTGAGAACATTTCTGAATGGTACTCTGAAGTATCCATTCTAACCACGAAAGACTGATCTTCAGGGAACAGACAGAGAGACTCGGATGAACTCTCCAGCAGCAGGGGCGGTTCTGAGAGGGGCAGGGGGGGTCAGTGCCCCTGTGACAATTTTGGACCCCCTTGTGGCCCCCCTAAATGTGGAGTATGAAATCATTTTTACATAACTAATTTTTGCTATCGGTCTTTTTTTACATCCGTTACGACAGTGGCAACGCGGAACACTAATGATTATGAACATGGTCTTTTGCCTGCTAATGTGAAGAAAACGATATGACAATAACGTCTAATGTAACTGGCCCCAGCTTGGCCCCCACAGTTGAAATGGTCTAGAACCGCCACTGTCCAGCAGACGGACCGGATTCCAACAAAAGTTCGACACATGGGCGTAAATATATATTGATTGCAATTATTCCCGAATGAGTGAGCGTTCATGTGCAAAGGATTAGCATTTCAATTAATATAATTAACTGTGTAGTGATTCCTTTTGTCTTTCCCGCTCTTTCTCAGTCCACACCCACTTCCCTTTGTCCACCAAGCCGTCATATCGGCTTAGCCCACTAGGGAATCTTCCCTATCATTTGTTAGTAACATATGTTTGTTTATGCATTTCTGTGATTATTTAGTTAGTAAATAAATTAAGCCAATTAATTAGTGTATGGATGATTCACAATAAAAGTTTGGGTTCGTGCAGATAACCAACAATTTACGACGTTTGAAATGAGACTGACGTGAGGTAAAGAATAATTCATTAATAGAAGACTAATTGATCAGATATTAAAATATCTGAAGAGTTGTATTTGGAAAATTATAACTTTGTAATCTGAAGATTTTACGTGGTGCCCCGACTTCCAAGTTAATTACATTTACATGATTAGTTTAATCACGTAATAATAATAACAATTGATTTGATAAAATAACAGTCTTCACATTTAATGATGCCAAAGACAAGTCATTGTGTTTAAAAAAACATGCCAACTGCATGGTAGAAACTGTAAACATTTATTTTTCGGCCTCCTGGCTTATGCAAATATACACTTAAAAAATAAACTATGTACAGTAGGACAGTATTGGAACAGTGACTGTGGGTTTGACTGGGTGATGACACTTCCTCTTAGGACTGGTGAGCGATCTGGGCGATCTTTTGCAGCATGTCCTCTGACTGCAGCTGCTCCAGTGTCAGCAGAGACAGGCCCAACTGGTCCTCCTGAGGGGAATGGATAGGTTAAGGGGAGACCTGGGACAGGTTCAGTTGGCAAAAACATTGAACGTTGCAGTTAGAGATGTCATGAATACATCTGATGTGATTTCTTATTCTACAAGTCAGACAGGCGTCTACATAAAAATAAAGAAAATTACACAACCCTGCTAAACATGTCCCTGTACTGTGATGTACCTGTCTGAAGGGCTGGGCCATCTGGCGTAGGAAGTGTTTGGACAGCTGTACCGTCTCGTCGATGGTCAGGTTGAGGCTGCCGTCAGTAAGGTGCTCCTGAATCCACCGGGGCAGCTTCCCTCGCTTGTCAGCCCGGGCATAGCGCTGCAACACGAGAGAGAAACAATTGTTCCAATTCTCTTCAATAGCCTTTATTTGACCCATTTATTTTGTTACCACTGGTGTGAAGGCACTAGATGGGTAACAGCATTATGGAACAACCTGCTGTAACCTCAGTGCATTATGGCTTTCAAATTCAAGAAAGCCACAAAATGTAGAATTTTAATTAGGATCCCATTAGCTGACGCCACAGCATCAACTAATCTCCCTGGCGTCCAACAAACAATTAAAAGAAACAAAATGATCATGGTAGAGTCTATCAATGATCAGAGTGGTAAGAAATGTTCCTTTAAAACTTGACACACCAAGTTCTGAAGGTCCTCACCTTGTCTGCGAAGATCATCAAGCCGTAGTCAGTTTTGCCCCTGATGGCGCGGCCCACACACTGTGCTGCGTGCCGCATGGCGTCAAACGTCAGGAAGTCATTCTCTCTAATCTGGAACTGGTCCCGCAGGTACTCCAGACGAGCCTGGTGGAGATGGACAGAAGAGGAGAAGGATAACTATCGTGGAAAAACAGACCATTAGGATTAAAGGAAGTGAAAGAATAGCAGACAGAGGGGTGAGGAGGACATACGCTGAACAGAAGAGAGGAACAGACCAAAACAGTGAATAAAGCAGAAGAGAAGAACAAGGGAAGGATGATGAACAGAGGAGTTAGACTGACCTTTAGGATCCGGCTCTGTGTGTAAACGTAAGGCACTCCAAACATGATCACCGCACGGCCAAAATGGTGGACTGAGGGAGACAGTTTCATATCACTTATCTCTTCAAATAACTACACATGACCTATGCTGTAACTTTGGCGGCCATTTTGTTTAGCAAATGAGCCTAATGGAGGCTCTACTACTATGTTACAGGAACTAAACAACACTCACCAAAGTCAATTCCCTCGGACACCTTCCCCCTGGCCACAGACAGCAGGATGGCTCCTCTGCCGTTCTCACAGGCCTGGGGCACAACAGATAAGAGGTCAGAGGTCACAGACAACGACAGAAGACAACCTAAGACAGTCAAAGAAAGGGTCTCCTGACCTCCTGGTATTTCTCCAGAGCCATGCTGGTCTCTGCTGCGTCTGGGGTCTCGATGAAGATCAGCTTGTTCCTCTGGACGTTCTCCAAGATGCCCTACAGACAGAGACACGGGCAGGCCAAGAGGACAGCGCTTACTCAACTTCCTGATTACTACCTTGCAAAATATTACATTTCTGGCCACAATTCTATCTGCTGCCAATAAAATGCTAACATAGATATGTATATTGCTATAACAGTACAGACGGAGCAACGCGTTATTCACTTCTAACAACATTTATCCTCCCTTCCATTTGTGGACCGTGTGTACACACCTGCTCATACCACGACGCCACAATGTTCTCCATGTAGGTGTAGCTGGTGAAGAAGGCCACGATGCCATCTGGCACAATCGCAGACATCTCCAGCAGCAGGTTGCCATAGTTACGGATGACAGCTGAAAAATTGAACCCAGACCAGGTTTATTTCAGTGATTTGTTTTTCACATCTAAGGAAAGGAGAGTCTAAGCTTACAAAGAGGCAAGGCAAGCTTACAATATTTAGATACAACGTAACAATCACTAACCAAAATCTTCACGCGTCTCAAACTTGGAGGTCATGGCCACCTGGTCGTTCCCCCTCCCCACCACCTGAAAGAGGAAGAGCTCAGTGTCACCCCCTTCCATCCTTTCTGAAGCTCAGCATAGCTTGAATTAACCACTCAGGTCATATTATGTAGACGGTTTCTGAGGTTACTCACAAGAGGGCAGAGGCAGGTGCGCGCCAGCGTCATGGTGAAGGATGCCACGGTAACAGGCCGGAAGTCCAGGATTCGGGGGTAAATGTCCAACGGTGAAAGGGTCTGTGGGTAGAAACATGATCAGAAGTAGACAACCACAGGGTAGGACAGCCAAGCCAACACACAGCCAAGGGATCTAGTGAGAGGATCAATAGAGAGAAGTGATGATCATACGACTGAACTGACTGCTGAGGACACCGAAAGGCTAAATAATATACAGAAAATAATATAAACTGTCAAACTTTACATTTCTGTTTGCGTTGCATGCAAATTCATTGATAAACTAAATTCTGAATGCTGATAAAAAATTATTAAAAAGCTGCAGATTTAAGGGGGGGATCCCTGTTGATAAAGTACTGAGAAACAAAGAAAAGCCATTTGTCCCTCATTAACACATGTACTAAGTTTACAAATGGCACTCTAGCCCAACTGCATTGGAATGTGAATGGCCCCATCTTAGACAGATGAGACCATCAGCAGGTGGCTTATAATCACAGATTAGTGGCTATGTCACAGTTAATCTAGGAACAGAGGAAGGGGGGAGTGAGAGAGATTACCCCTGACGTAATGATGACAGACTGGAAGCGCTCGAACACAGGCTTGATGGCAATGGAAGGGTCCATACAGCTGAAGGGAGAGGAGAGAAGAGCAGGGTTAAAAGTAGATCTCATCCACTTGCATCCTGATGGATGATTTCACCCTTGGCTCTTGCAGTGGTACAACATCTCATCCATCAATATCACACCGTTCTGCAGGCAAAACAGAACATACTCAACACAAATTAACCCCACCTGAAGTGCAGCACGGGGTTAGCAATGGTGGGGGTTCTGTCTTCAAAGGGTTCAATGATGATGGTGAAGCCTGATTGTGGAAGATAGCAAGGGAAGAACAAAGAAAGTAAATAACCACAGAACTGTAGCCATGTAGAGGTAACATAGACACAGTCAGCCTAGAGAGGTTCAGTACCTTTGCTGTAAGTGCTGACCAGAGTGGCAAAGTTGGAGATGAGGGTGATGGCTGAGAAGTCTGCGATGTCCGCTATCTCTAAAGTCCTCAGCAACGAACGCAACCTCTCGGCACAGAATCTAGAGAAACAAATAGATATGTCATATAAGGAGTGAGTAGGAGTTACTAGAAACTTCTTTCAATGTACCAAAGAGACATAATCCACGATGAAGTCGGTTAGGTCTAGGAGCATTTGGTTTACATTGCCCGGTGCCCTGGTGGACAGAGTTTGTACATGTTAGGACCTAAAGTGGAAATCTCCACCAACCGAGGGCACCAGGCTATACAAAACTAACACAAAAGTACTGTAGAAGTTACCTGAGGGGCTTGCGGTCAATGCAGACCTTCTCGAAGATGTCTTTGAGGAACTGTGGAGCGCTTTCCTGCACCACATGGTGAATCCTCAGCCTGGCCTTCAGGTACTCCAGGAAACGCTTCATGAAGCCCACAAAGTGCTCTGCCGTGCGGATGCTGCCAGGCACAGCCTCTGGAGGGGGGAAAGAAAGGCAGACAGTGCGGGGGAGGGAGGACAGGGTATAGAAACGGAAAGATAGATACATGAAAACCTGTTTGAGCATAAATCGATACAAATATTCAATAACTGGTTGTTTTCGACTGGACTCCAGGGGGCTAACCTTGGAGGATCTCATCTGGCAACACAGGATTGGACATGTAGATATCGGTCTCCCTGGCAACGTTGGCCTCTTTCAGGCCCTCCACCAATCGTCTGTATTCCTCTTTCAGTTTGGCTGCATCTGTCTCCTTTATCCTACAGCAGAGGACAAGCAGTTGAGATAACATCACAACCCTCTACAGTTTTGGGGCAAGAACAACAAACTGGTTCAGTCGGTCTCATTATAGACGCCTTGTACGTTCTCCTTTGTACACAGAACATGACAGTGGTTCTAGTGCTGCTCTCCACTAGATCCACTAGTGTATGACTTTACTTGAGAATGGTGTTCTGTAGGGTCTCCACGTTGGCCTGACTGCGGTCCAGAGTCCTCCTGGTGATGTTGACGCTCATTGAGTCGATGCACACGTTGTCTGAGGAAGAGGCGGGTGGAACGTCAGCTTGTGGAGGCTTGAAACAGTGGGTTGCTTAAACAAATGGGAAAGAAACAGCTGGATGTCCTTACCGATGTTATGTGCTTCATCAAAAACAACCACTGATTTCTTGGAGAGCTCCTTTGAGACAAGGTCTGCAATCTTTGGGTCCAGGAGGTAGTGGTAACTGTAAACTATGATGTTGGCATGGAGGATCTGTATGTGTTAAGGAAAGAAGCAAAAACACCACCACTAATCCATCTCCTTCATACAGTAATGCCACAGAGTTTCTAAACCCAGAGGTGCAACATCACGAGACATCCGGGAACGCTTGCGAAACAGACCAATCAGAGCAGGCCAGTGTTTGAGAAGACATTGAGAGAAGTGAAACATCCTTGGATGTTAATTTTCTCAAAATCTAAAAGGCACAACCTAGATTCGAGCCAATGTCGTAAGTAGTTGAACCTGTTAATACTGCAACCTTGTGAAAGTGACAAACAGACACGTTTTCATTTGTAAAAAACAACTTTATCGCCGGAAGGGCCTATGATTTGACCGCTTGCACATGCTCAGTTCGGCGTGAGACGATCGTTAGATCTGATTACGTGTTTCTATGCTTGAGCTTAGCTAGCCAACGTCAACATCGCCTACAAGTGTGATCGTCAATTTCTATTGGAGAAGTACTTTCTGCCCATCTTCATACTGTACCGTCTTTAGTAATGCTGTCAAATATAACATGCTACAAAAACACTGGTAAAAGAAAAACATCAGATGCTATGACAATGGGCTATTCTTACCGAATAGCGTGCTAGGTAGTAGGGGCACCAGCCTTTCCTCCGCCCAAAGTCCTTCAGATCGTCCAGGTTGTAGACTCCAGCGGGGAGGGGCACCTGCTTTCCCATAGCATCAAACTCCTGGAGCAGACAGACAGTCAGTCAGACAGACAGACAGACAGAGGCATGGAACTCTCCAGATCACTCTCTTTGTCACAGTCCCAAGCCCATCACCTCATAGAAACGGCAGGAAGGCAGGCTTGGGTTGCTCTGCCGTTGGGCGCGGATGTATGACGCCGTCAGGCTGTGACATTTCCCGTCCACCTCTTTCCCAAAGCGTAAGGAGCTCACCTGAACACAAAGAATCATGCAATTTGGACCATGACATGGACACACACAATTTAACTACATGCAAAGAAATGCGCTATATTGAACACACAAATGTGTTTGAAGAGCATTACAGAACCACGGTTAGTGGATGTCATCGTGAAGATATGTGTACTGACCGCTAGGGCCGGGCAATGAAGTTGTCTACCGTGGCCCTTTACAGACATAGACCGCAGTACAGTAGTAACATGTCGATAATTGATCACTTTTCAGACAATTGAAAAAGTGCCACATTAGAAGCGTCTGTACCTTTTCAGACAGCAGAATTCTGCCTGTATATCATGTTCTATTGTTTCCCTGACAACAATAAACATTGCAGATTGATGTGCAGCCGTTGCTGTTTTTTTAGTGGTAGGGTAGCTAGATGTGCTTTCTTTCTACTAAATATCTTGGTAAGTTGCGATATTTAATGAACTTTAAAAGTACTTTTTTTTAGGAAAGAGTGGTCTGCGCGCAGGCAGGCTAGGATTGACTGTTCTGCTCACCTACTGATGGACGATAGTCTCGCTTCAAAAGCAACATTACTTTGTAAAGTCTGGTCTGTAGACCAGTAAAATGCTGTTCATGTCTCCAGAGAAGGGTTCGCGTTGGCATTTAAAAAAGACAGTGTAGCCTACCCTAACAGACAAACAAACATGCTGTAGCACATTCAAGGGGCCACATGCCATTATATCTGAAAAAGGGTAATCGATACAGGCAGCCTACTGTAATTTCGTAATATGATGCTACGGCATGTTGCTACTACCTCGGGGTGAACACACAGGTTTTTCCGAGAGGAGAGCGCCAGAGCCAGGATGTTGTTCTTCTCTCCCGTCTCCTTAGAATAGAACTCCATTAACTTCCTCAACTCCTCCACCACCTGATGGACAAGGGAGCAACATGGCATCAGAGAAGGGGATGAGAAACATATGTTCTTCAAGGACAGGGGAACACAAAGAAAGGTGTGTGAGAGAGAAAGAGATCACCTTCTCTATCTCAGGAACAGTTCGGGAACAGTAGATCAGTTTTGTGACTTCAAGAGGATACTCCTGTCAAAGAGATCACTGTATAAGTGAATTGTCAAAGAGGACCAGATGGTGACAAAGGTTCTTCCAACAGAGTCCTGATGGAGGAATGGACATATCTTGACTCACCCGCTGATAAGCAACAATCAATGACAGAAGAGAGATGGTTTTCCCGGTTCCAGATGGCATCTCCAGAACTCCATGTCCCTTTCGATAAACAATGTGTTACCATCATGAATAGGGCCATAGCATTAGGATAGGTCTACAACAAGTGGCATGTTGCTGGGTCTCTCTATTTACCTTGGCATCCAGGGTCCTCTTAAGTTCCAGCATGTAGGAATATTGCTCTGGGTAAATGTAGTCATATGGGAAATAGACTAACAACCCTTCGATGTTGAGCCTAGGATAAAAAGGTAGTAGTCATAGTAAGGGCATTTTAGCCAGGTAACATTCAGAATATAGCATTAGCTATATAAAAAAAACATAACTAGCTAACTCCCCTATTCATCTGTGGCTAAGTTCGTTCCCACAGACATCGCACGGTGTAATGTTTAATAATAGTTAATAGTTTAACCAGCTAGCTAGCTTACGATAGTCAACTGCTAGCTATGTTAGCAAAGAGTTTACTAGCTAACGTTACATAGTGCTAACTTTGCCCTGTCTGAGAATCTCTCTGTCACGAGCACTTACTTCATTTTAGTGGATTTATTGCCGCGGCGAGCTAGCTGCTTATGTGTCAGTCCCTTTGTTAACAATAAATAGATGCCTAGCTAATTTATTGGCAAAACAAAACTCTTGAACTAGCTAGCTAGCTGTGTTCCACACATTAGATTTCTTCAGACATCCTCCGTCTACACAAAGCCCTATCTTTTGCTTCTCTGATTGGCTGCAGAATTGTAAACTAATCCTTTGGTCTTCTCTGATTGGGTTTTGTATGCATCCCTCAATGGAAGTACGTCCCATTCCTGTAATCAGAACTAACTAGTCAAATATCGAGTTAAATGTTGAGCTGAATCGCATTTGTGGAAACCAAGACTGTTCTCAGAGCAGACCTGGGTGTAGCTAGATATTTCTGAGTCGCGTCGGGTAAAAGTTAACCCTTTTTCCTAACCTTAACTTAAATTGTCCTAAATGTCCAAGTTAATTCTCCTAAACTGTTGCGTAAATTCTCCTAACCAGCTACGACACTTCTGCTAGTCAAAACGTGCAGACCTGTCTGAGAGCAGTTTGATTATCCACTAAAGCGATTCAGCCAGCCAGGGAGGTTCAGAGAACTATTGTGATTATCCACTAAAGCGATTCAGCCAGCCAGGGAGGTTCAGAGAACTATTGTGATTATCCACTAAAGCGATTCAGCCAGCCAGGGAGGTTCAGAGAACTATTGTGATTATCCACTAAAGCGATTCAGCCAGCCAGGGAGGTTCAGAGAACTATTGTGATTATCCACTAAAGCGATTCAGCCAGCCAGGGAGGTTCAGAGAACTATTGTGATTATCCACTAAAGCGATTCAGCCAGCCAGGGAGGTTCAGAGAACTATTGTGATTATCCACTAAAGCGATTCAGCCAGCCAGGGAGGTTCAGAGAACTATTGTGCAGTCTTTTATTCAACTTCATAAAACGAAAGAAGAAAACTGAAATACTGCAGACTAAAGAAAGAATAAAGATTTACCTGAAAAGAACATTCTATTTATATTCAACATGAGCAGAAGGTATTGTCATAAGAGTAGTAAAGGTACTTCCTATATTGTACATTTGACAAGTTGTATGGTAGGGGAGAGTGGGGTTAGTTGAGCCATTTTTACATTCAGCCTTACTCCATCAAGGGAAATATGGTATTCTTTCTAACAAAGATATATGGAAATAATGAGAATTCATGTAAACATTACAGTTTGAAAACATACTGTAGCTTGTCCAAAAAGATTGGTCTATTGGCACAACTTACCCTGGGAATGGGGTAAGTTTAGCCTCTGGACAGGGTAAGTTAAAGGTAGATTCAGCGATATAACGTAGATGCAGAAAAGAAAGAGCATAATGAGTCAATTTCAGCAACAACTAAGAGCATTGAAGCACCGGGCTCAACTACTCCGCTGTGTTAGTGCCCTGACTACCACTCTGTGAACAGCATGAAGTGAACCCTTGCACATGCGCAGATACTGTGTGTGCCTGTGTGAGAGCTAAGTCTTGCATCTCGCTCCTCTCAATATCTGCGGCGCTGCCCGTGGCAACAAATCTTCGGTACTGAATGAAATACCACTACCTTTTTAAAACCCTGTATTTTAATCATGTTAAGTATATTTTAACACAGGCTTAACACCTGACAAACAAACTTTGTACATTTTGTTTGTTGTTGCACTTTTAACATAGGCCAGGCCCTGTTGTTACCTCATATCCCAGCAATAATGCCTTGCATTACGCCTGGGAAGAAAACATTTCAATTTGCTCAACTTGCCATTGGCTCAACCATTGGCCGAACTTACCCCCTGGCCATTGGCTCAACTTAATAACCCAAGGCAAACATTTAGACTATATTAGCCCACACAACTGCAAGGATGCACTTTCATGCTAGGTTTAGGACCTCACATTGAAGTGTATAGAGACCCCAACTGATGTATAGAACAATCTTAATATTATCTACTTTGGTTTAGATACAAGCATCATGAAACATCTAATAAATTCATTGGACTTGGTGAATTCTTTTTTTTTTAAACCTAACTTGTGTACCACTTTTTCCATGTGGTTTCTTCCTTCACAGACTCCATGAAATGATGACCTTTTCTTAAATATTTGGTCAAATTCAGAATTTTGTGTATGGTTTCCTAGAAACAAGGGTGGCTCAACTTACCCATTTGGCTCAACTTACCCCACTCTCCCCTAATAGGTTGTGTGGTGGGATGACCTCAATATTAGAAAAGATAAGCCAAAAGTTGCAGTTTTATCAGATTTAGGGTTGTCCCGACAAAAAAAAATCTTGGTAGACCGAAAGTCATCTGTTCTTTCGACCAATCGATTGCTCGTGTATTTTTCCTTATATAGACCCACCCTATATGTAAAATCAACAATATCTTTTGAGCTTGTCTGATGCTTTAAGCTTATGGTTTGATGCCTCCAGAGGGCGCCAGAGATGTAGATAACCAGAAGAAGAAAAAAATTCACCTGGCCCAACTAGTCTCCTCCCGCTCTTAACTTGGGATATTTTGTACCTGCAGGCTGAAATGTTTTTATTTGTTGGCTATATTTAAATAGTTGACAATAGAAGTTACTTTTTAGGTTTATATAATTTTCATTTAGATTTGGATAGAATTTTGATTAACCACATGACAATGATTTTTGAGATCTGAAGACGTTATTATAAATTAGATGGTACTGTTTCACGAACATGTGGATATGAAAACCATAATTGGCACATAGATCGTTAGAAATTGTAAGTTAAATTGGCATTCCACATGAGAAAGGTTTGCTATTCCTCGTGTAGCCTATTACCAGCAACTTCATGAGAGTAATGGCAGAATCTGCGAAAGCCAGCAGGGCAGGAGCTCACCAGAGCTAAGTACCGGCATCTCAAATGTTCTACTGCTTGAGCTCCTGTTCCTCTTAGAATATTAGCTCAAAAGTTTTGTGGTGCTCCTGCACCTAAATATAAACAGAACCAGCACCCAAAATGAGTACTGGAACATATTTCAGTCCAAGTCAAGCACTGATAAGAAACCTATTTTATGACGTTTCCACTGGATCAGAGCATTGCATTTTCCCCTTTCATGCTGAGTGGTTATCAAAAGGGGGAGAGCTGGAAAGATTGTTCAAATACATTGAGGAACTATTGTAATTTTCAATTAATGTAAAAACAGACTGTTTGCTTGCTGTTTGAGGTGAAGAAAACATTACTTTCAGAAGACCCACAGGTCATTAGTGGTGGTGAATTAAGCCAATCAGAAATACTATCAGAGCCCCAAATCGACACATTTATGCCTACATTTACATGCAGGCCAGTTAGCCTATAGGCCTACTTCTATGTTCACGTCCTTACTCAACATTGACATGAGCGCTCCAAACGAAAGACACTGACTAAATTGACTGAACTCATAAATGTAATTCAATAAACCAAAACTTGTTTCTCACAAGTGCAGCATAGGTTGTGCACTCTGCAAACAATGTGCCCACTCCGACAATGAGAACAGGAAGACTGGAATAATAATATTGGATGCAATTAAAGAAATTACCATAACCAAAGTAACAAAAATTGTAGATTAGAAATGATAGGAATTAACAGTACATGTACTACTGGTGATATATGTAATGGGGAATTAATATATACTAACAATCAAACGCAAACAATTCACACAATGAAGTTATGAAACAATAAATGTGCACAAATTGGTAGGATAGTGCGCATTCTGGAGAGAGAAGTGTATTATGTATCTGAGCTAATGTCAATACGACTTCTGCATTGGCCATGCAGCATTCACGGTGATATGGCCTCAGCAGAGGTCAGGGCATTCATAATTCTCGTGCTTCACCGAGAAGTGCGGAGCTGTTCTTAAGGAAGGGAGTTTGTGTTTATACAGGATGTACCGCCCCCACCTACTGTCAACCAATCATGTCAATGCGGAGCTATACAGAGCCCTCCGAATTGTTACAACCTTTGGCAGGCACCGGGCGATGCAGCACAGACCTCGATTTGGCCTCTGCGTGACTCTGGAGGCTCTGCATATGCGTCACACTCTCCATATGGAGCCTCCAACCACATTTGCGAATCAAGCATGAATTGGCTTTTAGTCTAGGACTCTGCAATGGATTAGTTCAATGAGATGGGCACATATACATATCATACATAACCAAAGTAACAAAAATTGTAGATTAGAAATTATAAGAATTAACGGTACATATAGGACCAGGTAAAAGTTGACACGCCTACTCATTCCAGGGTTTTCTTTATTTTTACTATTTTCTATGTTGTAGAATAATAGTGAAGACATCAAAACTATGAAATAACACATATGGAATCATGTAGTAACCCAAAAATTGTTTAAGACATTTTTTTATTTAACCAGGCAAGTCAGTTAAGAACAAATTCTTATTTACAATGATGGCCTATCCCAGATGACACTGGGCCAATTGTGCACCGCCCTATGGGACTCCCAATCATGGCTGGATGTGATGCAGCCTGGATTCAAACCAGGGACTGCACTAACGCACTGAGATGCAGTGTGTTAGACCGCTGCGCCACTCGGGAGCCCCAGATCAAAATATGTTTTATATTTGAGATTCTTCAAAGTAGCCACCCTTTGCCGAGATGACAGCTTTGCACACTCTTGACATTCTCTCAACCAGCTTCATGAGGTAATCACTTGGAATGCATTTAAATTAACAGGTGTGCTTTGTTAAAAGTTCATTTGTGGAATTTCTTTCCTTCTTAATGCATTTGAGCGAATCAGTTGTGTTGTGACAAGGTAGGGGTGGTATACAGAAGATAGCCCTATTTGGTAAAAGACCAAGTCCATATTATGGCAAAACAGCTCAAATAAGCAAAGAGAAACGACAGTCCATCATTACTTTAAGACATGAAGGTCAGTCAATAAAGAACATTTCAAGAACTTTGAAAGTTTCTTTAAGTGCAGTCGCAAAAACCATCAAGCGCTATGATGAAACTGGCTCTTATGAGGACCGCCACAGGAAAGGAAGACCCAGAGTTACCTCTGCTGCAGAGGATAAGTTCATTAGAGTTACCAGTCTCAGAAATTGCAGCCCAAATAAGTGCCTCACAGAGTTCAAGTAACAGACACATCTCAACATCAACTGTTCAGAGAACACTGTGTTAATCAGACCTTCATGGTCAAATTGCTGCAAAGAAACCACTACTAAAGGACACCAAATATAAGAGACTTGCTTGGGCCAAGAAACACGAGCAATGGACATTAGAAAGGTGGAAATCTGTCCTTTGGTCTGATGAGCCCAAATTTGAGATTTTTGGTTCCAACCGCCGTGTCTTTGTGAGGCGCAGAGTAGGTGAATGGATGATCTTCGCATGTGTTGTTCCCACCGTGAAGCATGGAGGAGGAGGTGTGATGGTGCTTTGCTGGTGACACTGTCAGTGATTTATTTAGAATTCAAGGCACACTTAACCAGCATGGCTACCACAGCATTCTGCAGCGATACGCCATCCCATCTGGTTTGCACTTAGTGGGACTATCGTTTGTTTTTCCACAGGACAATGACCCAACACACCTCCAGGCTGTGTAAATGCTATTTGACCAAGAAGGAGAGTGATGGAGTGCTGCATCAGAAGACCTGGCCTCCACATTCACCCGACCTCAACCCGATTGAGATGGTTTGGGATGAGTTGGACCGCAGAGTAAAGGAAAAGCAACCAACAAGTGCTCAGCATATGTGGGAACTCCTTCAAGACTGTTGGAAAAGCATTCCAGGTTGAGAGAATGCCAAGTGTACAAAGCTTTCATCAAGGCAAAGGGTGGCTACTTTGTAGAAACTCAAATATAAAATATATTTTGATTTGTTTAACATTTCTTTGGTGAGTACTTGATTCCATATGTGTTATTTCGTAGTATTGAGGTCTTCACTATTATTCTACAATGTAGAAAATAGTCAAAATAAAGAAAAAACCCTTGAATGAGTAGGTGTGTCCAAACTTTTGACTGGTACTGTATATATACTACCGTTCAAAAGTTTGGGGTCACTTAGAAAAATGTCCTTTTTGAAAGAAAAGCAAAAATAATTGGCCATTAAAATAACATTAAATTGATCAGAAATACAGTGTAGACATGGTTAATGTTGTAAATTACTATTGTAGCTGAAAACGGCTGATTTTTTATGGAATATCTACATAGGCGTACAGAGGCCCCATTATCAGCAACCATCACTCCTGTGTTCCAATGGCAACGTTGTGTTAGCTAATCCAAGTTTGTCATTTTAAAAGGACAATTGATCATTAGAAAACCCTTTTGCAATTATGTTAGCACCGCTGAAAACTGTTGTGTGATTAAAGAAGTAATACAACTGGCCTTCTTTAGACTAGTTGAGTATCTGGCGCATCAGCATTTGTGGGTTCGACTACAGGCTCAAAATGGTCAGAAACAAATAACTTTCTTCTGAAACTCGTCAGTCTATTCTTGTTCTGAGAAATTAAGGCTATTCCATGCGAGAAATTAAAAATTAGCCGTTTCCTGCTACAATAGTCATTTACAACATTAACAATGTCTACACTGTATTTCTGATCAATTTGATGTTATTGTAACGGACAAAAAATGTGCTTTTCTTTCATAAACAAGGACATTTCTAAGTGACCCCAAACTTTTGAACGGTAGTGTGTATAAAAGAAAGGAATGATACAATGGTACATCATCTAATTCCCATATTTATTTCATACATTACAGTTATATACATAACAATTGGAGATACACTGTAATTTAACAACGCAATAGAAGAAAATGCTGAAGGATTCGATTCAAGTCCACAAATTGCACAGCTGTTACAAAAGAGAAACCTTCTTTGGTCATCCCACTATATTTAAAGGATTTTGAAGAAGCTGCACATTTCTGATACTTTGATTCTAATGCACTTTAGCCCCCAGAAAACAACATTTTGACCTCACTTTTCGCTCTGCTAGAACTGCTGCATTTTGGGTGTCATTCTTACATATGCCACTAGATGGCAAACTAATACATAGAATACTCCAGTCTTGATCATATTGTCCTGACATAGAACAGTGAAATTAAATCAGATGTACATACAGAATTTTTAGAAATGTGTTCCTGGAAGAATATCAGCAATATGATATTTCAGGAAAGAAAAAAAAACAAACCTTGCAGGCTTTTTAAGTACATGAATTGTATTTTCAGACAACTACGTTTCATCCTATCAAAACTACAGAGCTTACTTAGAGAGTTAGTGAAGCATGAATGATGTGCCCTAACGATAGTGAAATGCTGAAAAACATGTAAAATGATAGTCTGCGAAAACTTAGACAACATTTGGGTGGGATAAATGATTGTCTCTCCCCCATTGTTATTCTGAATATCAAAAGACAAATGGTTGGTTCTGAAGCTGCTGTGTATCCAGTCTGGATATTATATAGTCCCACATTTCCAGCGTCTTATGTCCCAGGCTTTTTAGCCTGTCAGTCCTGGCACTATCCTCTGTCTGTCTGTCTGTCTGTCTGTCTGTTGGACCAGCCCAATCATCATTAAGCTATATGGAGGATGATAAAAATAATAAGTGTCCCAGACACCTCTCTGCACAGCAGTGTCTAAACCCCTTTCCCCCCCATCTGCTCACAACTCACAGCGGTCATCAACACTCTTGTAGCGGTCCATGATCCTCAGCACGTCCTCCAGGATGGATGGCCCCAGGTCCAGATCCAAGCCCATCAGGGACTCTGAGCGGGAGACACCGGGAGAGAATCGAGGGCACACAGTGGGCGACTCACTCCGCTCACTCCCCAGGTCCTCATTGCTCAGGCCAGCGTCTGAATCCAGGCTCAGCCCCCTCTGAGGGTCCAGGGGGCCACAGCTCTCTGACATGGAGTCCTCTGAGGAGACCTCTGAGAAGGAGCCGGAGGAGGGCACCAGGTGCCTGAAGGAGGCAGAGTAGCTAAGGTCGTGGCAGGGTTCCATGTAGCAGCCGACACCCTGGTCACACACAGACATGGAGTGATGCTGCTGCTGGTTGTGGTCGTTGTGGTTATGGTTGTTCGGCTGAGGTTGGTGCTGTTGCTGCTGGGACGGGGTGGTCGAGTCCTCCAGGTGGAGCCGAGGCGGCTTGGGAGGGGCCTGCTCGGGGGCGATGAACACAGGCATGGAGATGGTGCTCTTCAGCAGGCTGGTGGAATGGTGGTAGGGATTGCGGTGGTTATTACAAGAGTGGTTGGGTCCTTTGTCGTTCATGGGGTAGGCTTCATCCAGCTGCCTCTCCATACTGTGGGAGCGTGGTAAGCCGTTCAGGGCGGGCAACATGTCCATCTTGCCCTGCAAAAAGCCTACGTCTCCGAACATGTCGCCCTCTCCCTCCGGCCCGACATGGGCACTGTGGCGCATGTCCCCTAGCGGGGGGCTAATCATGTCACTGGACAGGACGTCTCGCAGCTTGAGCTTCTTCCCCCGCTTGGGTGTGGTAGTCTTTAAGTACATGGGCGTCTTCGCTGGCATTCTGTTTCCCAGAATTCAGTTTGTGAGGGGATCGTCTCTCAGTGATGAGATTTGCACCTCCTTTTAATATGAATGTATTTTTATTTCTTTTTTCCTTTGTCCGCTTCCTGGTGATCACAGTGGCATGTAGGCCTTGACCTGAGATCAACGCAATCTCAAAAAGTCACCATTATTCAATAAGGGTGGTGGGTGTTCCAGCTTCAAAACCTCCCTTCTTCCTTATCCTTTGGCCTCTCTGAAGATGAAGAATCCTTTGGATATCTTTATGTCTGCTGATTCTCTGACCAGGCTCAGTTGCTTTGGGAATGTGACATCAAAACGCTAGTCTTGGAGGTCTGTGGAGACACAGAGAGAAAGACAGAGAGATTTACAACCTTGGAGCCAGAAGACAGATATACAAGGGGAAACACTTCAAGAATCTGTGTGTTTGCTGAGGGGGACTGGCTGAAACCACCCAAAAATGCCTATGGTTTTACATGGCAGATGGTGTGTGCTGATTTGAGGTTTGTGTGGGGAGTTGCAGTGAATCACACAGTAAATCATACATCCTCGGGAATTCGTTGTGCATTCCAAAGACTTGCTGGACTTTTGTGGAAACACAATTTTCCAAGGAAGTTATTTGTTCAAAAGTATTTTGTGTGCGTCTCCCTGTGTGGTAACCTGTTATCAGGACCTCTTTGTGGTTCCATTGCTGAGACAAACATTGTGTATTATACTGCTGCATACATACTGAGGGAGAAAAATAGCTTAACCTTCCAAACTAACACTTTACATACAAAACTAACACTTTAGATACAAAACTAATACTTTTCTTCTCCAGAGCTGTATGCACATTACACTAACAAGCATTTAAATGCATGTTAACTGTAGCCTTTTTCTTCAAAGCCCATTTGGATGACAGACATAAAAAAAATCACGAGTTGCTCATCATGATCTGTGGTCTTTTGCATAACATCTTTACTCCTGCTGATCATACACGATACAAAAGTATGTGGACACCCCTTCAAATTAGTGGATTCGGTTATATTTTTAAAAAATGTAAAAAAAAAAATGTTTAACTAGGCAAGTCAGTTAAGAACAAATTCTTATTTACAATGACAGCCTACACCAGCCAAACCTGTGCCAATTGTAAACCGCCCTATGGGACTCGCAATCACAGACGGTTGTGATACAGCCTGGATACGAACCAGGGTGTCTGTAGTGACGCCTCTAGCACTGAGATGCAGTGCCTTAGACCGCTGCGCCACTCGGGAGCCCCAGAATTTCAGCCACACCCGTTGCTTACCGGTGTATAAAATCGAGCACACTGCCATGCAATCTCCATAGACAACCATTGGCAGTAGAATGGCCTTACTGAAGAGCTCAGTAACTTTCAAAGCGGCTGTTTTTCATGGATCGGGCTAGGCCCCTTAATTCCAGTGAAGAGAAATCCTAACAATACAGTATACAATGACATTCTAGATAATTCTGTGCTTCCAACTTTGTGGCAACAGATTGGGGAAGGGCCTTTCCTGTTTCAGCATGACAATGCCCCCATGCTGAAAGCGAGGTCCATACAGAAATGGTTTGTCGAGATCAGTGTAGAAGAACTTGACAGGCCGGCACAGAGCGCTGACCTCAACCCCAACAAACACCTTTTGGAACTCCGACTGCGAGCCAGGCCTAATCGCCCAACATCAGTGCCCGACCTCACTAATGCTCTTATGGCTGAATGGAAGCAAGTTCCCGCAGCAATGTTCCAACATCTAGTGGAGAGCCTTCCTAGAAGAGTGGAGGCTCTTATAGCAGTAAAGGGGGGGACCAACTCCAAATTAATGCCCATGATTTTAGAATGAGATGTTCAACGGGCGGGTCTCCACATACTTTTGGTCATGTAGTGTAGTTCGTGGCTGTGCTCTAAGCTGACTCACCGATGAATTGACCGCAGAGTCGTTAGCCACATTGTGACAAGGCATTTTGTCACTGAGTAGTGACAGCAGATGGGGGCTGATAGTGAAAGATTTCACTGGCAATGGGACTATACCATTTCTGTGGCACGCCCTCAGATAAGATGCAAACAGCCTACTATTCTCTGAGACAGACAGAGAGATTGAATCCTCTTTCTTGAGTAGGAAGTAAACAATATTTCACCCTTCTATCTTTATATTATGTGTCTGGCAGATTGTATGCAGGGAAGTGAATCTATAAACATGCTGGTTGACAAACACAACACAACAGGGATAAAGTGCTGTGCTTGCCCATGTATGCTGACAGTCCTGGTGCTGCATGACAATGCTGTAATCCTGTCCTGCTCCACTCTTCATTCAGAAGGTCCTGGGCCCTGCTCCTCACCTATTTATGGTGAGGGATTTACCCTAATTCCATCACAGAGGAAGTTTTATCAAACACACACACGCACACACACACTACTGATAAGACAGCTGGATAAAAACTGACAGAAATGTTGAATTACTCATCACAAAAGTGACAGATCTATTGGGGTCCCGAGTGGCGCAGCGGTCTAAGGCACTGCATCTCTGTGCAAGAGGCATCACTGCAGTCCCTGGTTCGAATCCAGGCTGCATCACATCCGGCTGTGATTGGGAGTCCCATAGGGCGGCACACAATTGGCCCAGCATTGTCTGGTTTTGGCCATCATTGTAAATAAGAATTTACTCTTAACTTGCCTAGTTAAATAAAGGTTAAACTAAAAAAATATGCCTAGATATTTCTTGTTAATTAAAATATTAATGGGGATATTTAAAAGGTCCAATGCAGCCACCATCAAAAAGAAACAAAGGGCAAAGAGCAATTTCTCAAGCAAGAATTTTGGGAGTGGTCTGAGTGGGGAGGGGAAAACTGTAAACTAGCTGTTATTGGCAGAGTGGTTTGGAACTCTTTCTTATTGGTCTATTAACTAATTTACTGCATGGTGATGTCACCAACTCCATCCCACCAAAACAGGCTGAAATTTCAAGTGTACTTTTCAAATAGCTATCACACTAAAATGGCATTATCATCCTCTTCAGAACGTCACAGTATATTTCCAAACTCATAGTGTGGAAATATATATAAAATACAGGAAAATCACAATTCTGACTGCATTATGTTATATTTTGTTATTATTTTCCTGGACACATTTGTTACATAATTATTCAAGTCAACACCTGTTTGTAGTTCATTTCTGCCACATATGGTCTCAATTTGCGTTGTGTATCAAAAGGTTATTCCATTATACCGCCAGTTCCGCACTCCTTGTTACTTCTCTAGCCGACCAAGGAAAGTGGCTATTAATTAAGAAGTTGTGCTTCATTCCTTGTCCTGAAACTCCTAATTCGGCCATCCTAATGGCACGCTGTCCCCTAATCAGAATGCGTCATGCGTAATGTGGTTGACATTTTGCTTAGTTTTTCTCTCTTCTGATCAAAACCAGGCCAACAAAATAACCCAACGCCCAATATATAAATAATTCTACTAGTGTATTTTTCAGTAGGTGCAATACATTATCCAGACGTTTTTGGAGGGAATACTCAGGCTATTGCGCAAATGTATTGCCTGTCAACTTTACCATCATTAATTTATGTTGTGCATTTTATATAGCCTACCAAGACGGTATAATTTAATCAAACCAGCAGTGAATTCAATCAGTGCAATGTTGAAGAGGTAATACGTAAGCATCAAAATGTATGGCCAATGTAATTCATTTGTCATATGGCTTGTGGAAAACAGATTTCTGGGTTTGAAATTAGATTGTAGAGAGAAAGGCTCTGATTTCTTGTCGTGATTAAGGTCTCAGGTTCTTGTGCCCTTGTGTAACAGACTCACTCAGACCCATACTGGTTGAACCAACGTGGAATAGACGTTGCATTGGCGTCTGTGCCCAGTGGGTGGGTTGTACCAACACAAGCCTTATGTAATAGTTAGGCTCTGAGATCATCCAATTCCCGGACATCCCCCAGTTAACTATTTGGTAGGCTACCACTGTATACCTGCTAATCCACACTCACAGCTCGGCTATTTTAAAGGCGATTATTTTCCAAGAGAGCAATACATAGGCTTACGTTTGTAGGCCTATAGGACACACGCTTGAAGGAGTAGTCGTTCACGTTTATTGAAGAGGCCATTGATTAGGGTATAGCAGAGGACTACTATATAAGGCTGTAAATAATGGGACGCTGTAGGCTACAGTATTATATGGTTATAAGGAATATACCCAAACAAAAGTACGAACATGTTTATAGCAAACAACTGAATTTAAAGTGGCTTCTTCTCCCTGATTTATTTTATATCTATTTGATAGAGCGTTGTGAGGGTCGCGTGGCTCACACTGGTTGACAGCTCTGGTAGTGGAACACCCTGTTATATCATACGCCCTATTTATTAAACTTGTAATCTTATTATGATATTAGATCCATCATAATCAGATGCAGACAGTGGTTCTGACACATCAAATTGTATCGGCTACCAAATTACGCACATTTAAACTGCTCATCTCATGTGAAGACTGTCATTTCAACACATTTTGATTTCATTGTTGGTAATCAAACAGGGGTATAAATTGTTTTCTAATTTCCAGTCATGCAGGCTGGCGAAATATAACCTATATATTATTTTTCTAATTTAGGTGAGAGATATTCAGACAGAACGGACAAGTGACAATAGCTTGCAGCCATAATTGTGAAACAACAGTTTTAATGTCGTAATAATAGCCTAGACAGAAGTAAATAATAGAGTATTGAGTGAATACTTGCCTACCTTGTAAAGGAATAGCTATATTTCCACAAGGAATAATCGCGGAGATGTGTCCATTGTCCACCGTTAAGGCGTCAGCTTCTCTGGTTAGTTTAAGAACAGGTAAACCTCTTACTGCGAACTGTTTCTGTAGTCGAGGAGCCTCACAAACAGTTTGGCTGGAGAAGGGAGGGGGCGTGATGGTTGTGAATGAAGAAAGTGAAAGGCGATCCTGTGTTGCGCGCTCTTGTGTGCAATTAACGACTGGTAAAGTATAGTAGGCTAAATAGCATGCAGCAACAGATTGTTCAAAAACATTGTGAATGTAAATTCATCACAGTCTATTAAATCTTCAGCTAAGCATAACACAGCAGTTTTTAAAGTTCAGTGAAGCACAAACAGTTGATGCGCACATACTGCATATGGGCCAACCAATTAAGCATAGGCCTAATCATTTTGAGTATGTGATATTGTGAAAGTCAGCCTTTAAAATGGATCTGTCATTGCTTTTCACGTCTCTGAGGAACTGTCTTGATGGCCAAGAACTTCCTAGGCAGGCGTACTGTCCCGCCAGATAATTAATCTGATTGGAGTTCATCGGAGCCGGTGAAAGTGAAGTGACAGCACTGTTCGCCAATTTCATTTGTAGACTTTAGCAGATGCCCCTCATGGGCAAACAAATTGACACAACCCAAAGACCTGCGTTGTTGCCTTGTTCACGTAGGCTAACCTATGTTTCGACTTAGGCCTACTCTGTCTACATATTTAAGGTTTAGTACATGCCATCTAGGCTACATCTCGTACACACCTCGTCTACTGTTGCAAGAATAAGGTTCGGCTATATTTACTCCATAAGAACTTTCCCCATGCACAACACGTTTTGTGTCTCAATTCAGCACTTTGAAAAGTTTACAGGTAGGCTATTATGAAGGTAATTAAAGACAGTGCGCTGTTTAGGTAGCCCAAATGTTGGCACCGTAAATCTACCCCATTAAAGTCAGACGTAAGGTCGTCTGCTGGTCTCAGAGCACTAAAATCCGTGCCACTCCATTTAGTATAATGATACTTTACATTAGGTCAACACGAATTATAGGACATATAGTATCCTACATCTTGATAGCACCAATTTGCTTTGACCCTTTTATACTAAATCAAAAATATAAACGAAACATGCAACAATTTCAAAACATTGACTGAGTTACAGTTCATATATGGAAACCAGTTAATTTAAATTAATTCATTGGCCCTAATCTATGGCTTTCACATGACTGAGAATACAGATGCATCTGTACACATGTCCTCATAGAGTTGATCAGGCTGTTGATTGTGTCCTGTGGAATGTTGTCCCACACCTCTTCAATGGTTGTGCGAAGTAAGTTGCTGGATATTGGCGGGAACTGAAACGGTTGTACACGTCGATCCAGAGCATCCCAAACGTTATCAATGGGTGCCATGTCTGATGAGTATGCAGGCCATGGAAGAACTGGGATATTTTCAGCTTCCAGGAAGCGTGTACAGATCCTTGTGACATGGGGCCGTGCATTATCATGCTGAAACATGAGGTGATGGCGCGGATGAATGGCACGACAATGGGCCTCAGGATCTCGTCATGGGATCTCTGTTCATTCAAATTGCCATCGATAAAATGCAATTGTGTTTGTTGTCCGTAGTTTATGCCTGCCCATACCATAACCCCACCGCCACCATGGGGAACTCTGTTCACAACCTTGACATCAGCAAATCGCTTGCCCACACCATGCCATACAAGTGGTCTGGGGTTGTGAGGACAGTTGTACAGAAGTAATGCCAAATTCTCTAAAACGTTGGAGGCAGCTTATGGTAGAGATATGAATATTCAATTCTCTGGCAACATCTCTGGTGGACATTCCTGCATTCAGCATGCCAATTACTTGCTCCCTCAAAACTTGAGACATCTGTGGCATTGTGCTGTGTGACAAAACTGCACATTTTAGAGTGGCTTTTTATTGTCCCCAGCACAAGGGGCACCTGTGTAATGATCATGCTGTTTAATCAACTTCTTGATATACACAGGTGTCAAGTGGATGAATTATCTAGGCAAAGGAAATTTAAAAAAATTAAATGTAACCCTTTTTTAACTAGGCAAGTTAGTTAAGAACAAATTCTTATTCACAATGATGGCCTACCAGGGAACAGTGGGTTAACTGCCTTGTTCAGGGGCAAAAGGACAGAGTTTTACCTTGTCAGCTCGAGGATTCAATCCAGCAACCTTTCGGTTACTGGCCCAACGCTCTAACCACTAGGCTACCTGCCGCCCGAAATACTCACTAACGGGGATGTAAACAAATTTGTGCCCAACATTTGAGAGAAATAACCTTTTTGTGCGTATGGAACATTTCTGGGATCTATTATTTCAGCTCATGAAACATGGGACCAATACTTTACATGTTGCGTTTATATTTTTGTTCAGTTTAGTATGATATATTAAGTTCTACTGTATGATATGCTACCTTTGACTGCTTTAGTGTGATCGGCTACATTAAGTTAGGGGTTAAAGTTAGGATTTAGGTCAAAGGGTTAAGGGTAGGGGAAGAGTTAGCTAACGTGCTAAGTAGTTGCAAAGAAGCTCAAAGTAGTAGGTAGTTACAAAGTTGTTAATTAGCTAAAATTGTGTAACGGCTGTCGTAGAGAGGGGACCAATGCGCAGCGTGCTGATTGCTCATGATGAATATTTATTTTAACTCAGAACACTAAAGAAAAAATAACAAAGAGAAACCGAAAGCGCACAGTTCTGTCAAGCACAGAACACTAAACAGAAGACAACTACCCACAAACACAGATGGAAAAAAAAAAAAAACTACTTAAGTATGATCTCCAATCAGGGACAACGAGGACCAGCTGCCTCTAATTGGAGATCATCCCAAAAAAAAAACATAGAAATAGAAAAACTAGAACCTAAACATAGATATACAAAACATAGAAAACACAAAATACCCCCTGTCACGCCCTGACCTACTCTACCATAGAAAATAACATCTTACTATGGTCAGGACGTGACAAGTTGTCAGTTCGCATTATACACCCATCCACCCGACCAACTTCCCTCCTTTCATTTTTATAAAATATTATACGTTTTGCTCTGAGACTAGTCTGATACGTTAGGTCTTCAAGAGTCATACTGACAACAGAGCATTAACTGATGTGTGGTCCTTGCGTTATGCTTGCAGTGTAGATTAGAAACATTTGTTTCACAGTCAGTATTACTCTTCGGGCGGGTCTGCAAGACAAACATTTTTTTCCGCTGAATTGACTTAACACTGTAAAATTGCATGCAGGCAGAACAACCCCAAAACAATCTACAAAAAAAAATCTTAATTTAACTTTTATGGTCTTGTGGTTTAAATGCTCATTAAAGTTCAACCCAAGAACTTGCCAGTGGAATTGTTGACAGGTTCCAGAACACACACCCACACACACACACACACACACACACACACACACACACACACACACACACACACACACACACAATTCCAGCCTTTGAAGTGTTGGGAGAATCTGTACACAAGATAAGAACTGACACAGGCCAGAGCGATAGACTGATAGTAAATGTGGATAAATCAAAGACAGTACAAGCACACTACAAAGCGGGAGAGAGTTATGAAAACGGTTGAGTAATTGGGGACACAGCCAGGTGGGGTAAAGTCAAGAGGACCCCCTCAAAGGTTGTGGGTGCCCTGTCCCTCCACCCCCACCTCTAATCTGTCTGTTATGCTGTGGATCTTCCCTGCCTGTGGTGCTGGGTTTATCAGGGGGTCATAGGCAGCAGTTATTCCTTGCTGTATGGGTTCAACAGGTGGCCAGCTCTAAATGCACAGGGCGGAATAGGGCTATGTGGGCCTGGTCACAACTACAATGACCCCTCCCAGTCTGGGTTCATCCCACAACTCCTTAGAAAGTCTCAGATGGCTACCTAAATCCATCAAGGGCTCCATTGTTGATAAGAGAACACTGACAATCATAAAGTATTCGATTGAGCGGGATTTGGGCAGTGAAAGTTACGGACAATGGACAGATGAGCAACAGAGTGACCTCACTAGCAGGAATAATGGGAAGTGTGTGTGTTCATGTCATGTGGTTTCCATTATAGACAACTCTGAGTGCTTCAGCTAAACTCGGGGGGAAATTGGGCTGAGAAGCTCCATTTGGAAAGGATGACTGAAACAGGGAAGGTGACAAACTAATCAGGCAGTCAAGTTGTACTAAGTGTCAGAGTCTGAGGTAGCAGTAGCCTTGACTCACTCACAAATTAACTGCAACTGTCTACCCAGTTTAGAGTAGGATGTGCAAGTCAGTCATGGTGATAAACTCACAGTGAAAAACTACTGGACACTTTTGCATCAATAGTAATGGGTAAGGAAGGAGAATGGCCATCAATGCTTATGTGTTGGTATTGGTGTATTTCAGTTCTTTCCAGTCTAATTTAAAATGTGTCGTAAAAAGACAGTCAGTCTTGTTGACAGACAACTAGAACATTTCTGTGAAATTAAACAAGGAGACAATAAACATTGATTATAGAATGCCTTATTGAATGAACTTTGAAAATTCATTCGTGGTCACTATTTCCACACACTTTTTTCATTGGTCTAGCCTGTGAAACACATAACAATGAATGATGAAACAGGAGGGTGCGAGGCAGACGAAAATAGCAGAGGGTGAAGGAAGGATGCTGAAAAAGTAGCCGTCCTCCACACTACTGTACACACAAGCAGATAGAGTGACTGGCTTTCCATATTGTCTGTCTTTTCTCTCTCCCTCTTTTATTTCTCTTTCTTTTTCACTCAGACACAGATTTTACATTTTAGTCATTCAGCAGATGCTCTTATCCAGAGCGACTTACAGTAGAGTGCATACATATTTTTTTTGTACTGGTCCCCCATGGGAATCGAACCCACAGTCCTGGCGTTGCTAGCACCATGCCGCACGCACACACGCACGCACACTTCCCTTTAAGGAAGGCCAGCCATTCCCGTCCCCTTCCTTTCCCATCATTCCCTCTGTCCCCCCACGACAGGGCCAGGGTGGATTCGTGGGTCATGGATAAGGGCACGCTAGAACAAACAAACCAAAATAGACAAAAACAAAGAAAAGAGGAAGAGAATAAACTCTACATGGCCAAACCTGGGCGGATGGCTACTTGATTGGTAGATGGTACATTGGGCTGGAACATTTTTATGGAGGAAAGATGATTTACTAAACCTGATTTGATAGAAGCCGCACGCACACACACTACTAAAAGTGAACCTGGGAAATACTACAGCTGAGCAGTAAGATAAATAAACAGAGCTCACGGCTCATTGAATGTGACCAAGTCTCAAGGGGACGGAGGGCACAATACTCCAGTGAGTGGGGTGGCAAGTTCACACAGTGAGAACCCAGAAGGCCTTTTCACAATTTATCATGCCAACGTCTACCCTGAAAAACGTGTTTTTGGAGCAGAGAGGCATGTTGGAGTTTGGGTGCCAACTCCAGGTGGAGTATATCTTTCTCCAGTTCCACATATTGATTCTGGGTTTGTGTGCTCTTGACCACAACAGGATGGGGAGATATCCATGTTGAATGTTGGCGGCGTGTGGAGGGCGAAGGCCTTATAAATTGACAACACTTGTTTTCTTAATCACCATAAATCAGTGCTGCTTGTCTTGGTTATATTGTAGATCATACAGTGCATTCGGAAAGTATTCAAACCTCTTCCCCTTTTCCACATTTTGTTACGTTACAGCCTTATTCTAAAATTGATTAAATAAATAAAAATCCTTATCAATTTACACACAATACCCCATAATGACAAAGTGAAACAGGTTATTTATTTTTTGCTAATTTATATTTTTAAACAGAAATAGTATCCAGACACTTTTCTATGAGATTCGAAATTGAGCTCAGATGCATCCTGTTTCCATTGATCATCTTTGAGATGTTTCTACAACTTGATTGGAGTCGACCTGTGGTAAACTCAATTGATTGGACATTATTTGGAAAGGCACACACCTGTCTATGTAAGGTCCCACAGTTAACAGTGCATGTCAGAGCAAAAACCAAGTCATGAGGTCAAAGGAATTGTCCATAGAGCTCCGAGACAGGATTGTGCCGAGGCACAGATCTGGGGAAGTGTAGCAAAACATTTCTGCAGCATTGAAGGTCCCTAAGAACACAGTGGCCTCCTTAAATGGAAGAAGTTTGCAACCACTAACTCTTCCTACAGCTGGCCGCCCGGCCAAACTGAGCAATCAGAGGAGAAGGACCTTGGTCAGGGAGGTGACCAAAAATCCGATGGTCACTCTGACAGGGCTCCAGAGTTCCTCTGTGGAGATGGGAGAACAACCATCTCTGCAGCACTCCACCAATCAGGCCTTTATGGTAGAGTGGCCAGACGGAAGCCACTCCTCAGTAAAAGGCACATGACAGCTCACTTGGAGTTTGTCAAAAGGCACCTTAAGGCTCTCAGACCATGAGAAACAAGATTCTCTGGTCTGATGAAACCAAGATTGAACTGTTTGGCCTGAATGCCAAGTGTCACATCTCGAGGAAACCTGGCACCATCCCTACGGTGAAGCATGGTGGTGGCAGCATCATGCTGTGGGGATGTTTTTCAGCAGCAGGAACTGGGAGACTAGTCAGGGTCGAGGGAAAGATGAACAGAGAGATCCTTGATGAAAAGCTGCTCAAGAGTGCTCAGGACATCAGACTGTGGCGAAGGTTCACCTTCCAACAGGAGAACGACTCCAAGCACACAGCCAAGACAATGCAGGTGTGGCTTCGGGACAAGTCTCTGAATGTCCTTGAGTGGCCCAGCCAGAGCCCGGACTTGAACCCAATCAAACATCTCTGGAGATACCTGAAAATAGCTGTGTGGCGATGCTCCCCATCCAACCTGACATCTTGAGAGGATCCGCAAAAAGAATGGGAGAAACTCCCCAAATATAGTTGTGCCAAGCTTGTAGCGTCACACCCAAGAAGACTCAAGGCTGTAATCGCTGCCAAAGGTCCTTGAACAAAGTACTGAGTAAAGGGTCTGAATACTTATGTAAATGTTATATTGCCGTTATTTCTTTTTTATATACATTTGCAAAAAAATGTAAATTAACAGCTTTTGCTTTGTAATTATGGGGTATTTTGTGTAGATTGATGAGGGGAAAAAACAATTGAATCCATTTTAGAGTAAGGCTGTAACGTAATAAAAGTGGTAAAAGTCAAGGGGTATGAAAACTTTCCGAATGCACTGTAATGCCAGTTGAGTCAGAGTAGAGAGAGTAGAGAGACACCTAAATGCTAATTCCCTGTGATATAGCTGCTATTACAAAGTCATGTGGCAATATTACTTTCTCAGACTATCAGTTCATAAGAGCCTTAAAAGAAATGTAGAAGCTAAAACAAACCTTATCTGTAAATATGCTTCATGGCAGTAAAAAAAGTATTTTTAATATTTTAGTAAAACTTAAATATTCAACAAGTTGAGACCAATTAGTTCCTGAACACCCATAATATATCATTGCATAATAGCCTATTTTAGTACTTCAAAGTATCAACATATAAAGTACTGAATCAAGGGGAGGGGGCCTGCTAAAGAGTACTGTGTACTTTTCACTGTGTTATTTCCAAATGAAGCCAGAGCTTTATTTTGAAGTTTCTTAAACGGTCACTTAGGCGTGGAGGAGCAAAGTTGTCTCTACCGTATGCAGACCAGAGTATTCTCATGAAAAGCAAGCATTGCGTGGAATTCTTCCAAAGGGGACAGGAAACGGGGGGGAGGCGTACAAACTGGGATTGAAGTCCCATGGGAATCGCAAATTTGACAGTTCCAGACGTTTTGCACAACACTTTGGAGGGGTACATGCTGTTCACACAGAGGAGGAATAGAAAAATCCTCAACCCCCACCCGACCCCAAAAGAACACAATTGACCCCATGTGCGTAAGCTTCCCATGTATACGTCAAGAGCAGTACATTTTTCCATAGTTAGACTCACTCCAGACTGTGGGTGTTTTATTGTTATGGATATTATGACCATTTTGAGATGTGTGCATTCATTGTCCACAGGGAGACAGTCACTGGCATGCAACATGGGCCTACACCACCAAACACAACAACGTGTACACCAGAAAGCTCTCTGTGTCATATCTCCACCAGACACATACCAAGAGGTTGATGTCAGTGTGCTCATACAAATATACAATAATGTCATTGATGCAGAGAAAACGCTAAGGTACATTGTTCATTTGAGCAAATAAAAAAAATCCTATTTTCCCAAATGATTGGCCCTGAAAATGTTTGCATATCTGATGCATACATACTCTCAAAGGGAAAAGAAGATGGCATGACAATGTTGTGCAAATTTAAGGGCCAATTTCCCAGACACAAATTAAGCCTAGTCCTGGATTTATGAGCGCTTTAAATTAGGATTCTCAATTGAGAATGCTTTTTAGTGCCGGACTAGGTTTAATATGTCTGGGAAACAAACCTTTTAAAAAAAATGATGGTTAATGTTTTCTGCGACTGACTCCTCCAGAATAGCAGCTCAGACAGGAGTTTAGAAGGATTCAGCTGACGTTGAGACAACGTGATCAAGCAGGAATGTTAGTAGAACACTGAATACACAGAGGAGCCCCCAGCTGATGGCAGTACTACAAGTCCTAGGTGCCTTCAAATCCTGACCTATTTTAACCCCTTAAAAAGGTTCAATGCAGCCTTAAAGGTCCAATGTAGCCAAACAAAAATAGCTTCTTAGCAAAGAACAATTTCTCAAGTAACAATTTTGCTAGGACTGTCTGGGAGTGATCTGAGTGGGGAGGGGAAAACTGAAAAGAAGCTGTTGTTGACAGAGAGGTTTGGAACTAACTTACAGCCTGGTGATGTCACCAGGCAGGCCAAAACTCCCCACCAAAACAGGTTGACATTTCAGGCTTTCTTTTTAAATAGCTCTTACACTAAATAGGCATTATCATTTTCACAATTTCACAGTATTATTCCAACCTCATGGTGTGGAAATATATTAAAAAAACAGAAAATTCAAATTTTTGACTGCACTGGACCTTTAAGAAGATCAGGGATGCAATATATACACACACAATGAACAGGTACCTTCACTTCATATAAACTCAGCAAAAAAAGAAAAGTCCCTTTTTTAGGACCCTGTCTTTCAAAGATAATTTTAAAAAATCAAAATAACTTCATAGATCTACATTGTAAAGGGTTTAAACACTGTTTCCCATGCTTGGAAGACTTAGGACACTAAAGAGGCCTTTCTACTGACTGAAAAACAACAAAAGAAAGATGCCCAGGGTCCCTGGGAGACAGGACAGACAGCTGATCGTCCTAGCTGTGGCAGACCACGTGTAACAACACCTGCACAGGATCGGTACATCCGAACATCACACCTGTGGGTCAGGTACAGGATGGCAACAACAACTGCCCTAGTTACACCAGGAACGCACAATCCCTCCATCAGTGCTCAGACTGTCCGCAATAGGCTGAGAGAGGCTGGACTGAGGGCTTGTAGGCCTGTTGTAAGGCAGGTCCTCACCAGATATCACCGGCAACAACGTTGCCTTTGGGCACAAACCCACCGTCGCTGGACCGTACAGGACTGGCAAAAAGTGCTCTTCTCTGACAAATCGCGGTTTTGTCTCACCAGGGATAATGGTCGGATTCGCGTTTATCGTCGAAGGAATGAGCGTTACACCGAGGCCTGTACTCTGGAGCAGGATCGATTTGGAGGTGGAGGGTCCGTCATGGTTTGGGACGGTGTGTCACAGCATCATCGGACTGAGCTTGTTGTCATTGCAGATAATCTCAAAGCTGTCCGTTACAGGGAGGACATCCTCCTCCCTCATGTGGTACCCTTCCTGCAGGCTCATCCTGACATGACCCTCCAGCATGACAATGCCTCCAGCCATACTGCTCGTTCTGGGTGTGATTTCCTGCAAGACAGGAATGTCAGTGTTCTGCCATGGCCAGCGAAGAGCCCGGATCTCAATCCCATTGAGCACTTCTGGGACCTGTTGGATTGGAGGGTGAGGGCTAGGGCCATTCCCCCCAGAAATGTCCAGGATCTTGCAGGTGCCTTGGTGGAAGAGTGGGGTAACATCTCACAGCAAGAACTGGCAAATCCGGTGCAGTCCATGAGGAGATGCACTGCAGTACTTAATGCAGCTGGTGGCCACACCAGATACTGACTGTTACTTTTGATTTGGACCCCCCCTTTGTTCAGGGACACATTATTCAATTTAGGTTAGTCACATGTCTGTGGAACTTGTTCAGTTTATGTCTCAGTTGTTGAATCTTGTTATATTCATACAAATATTTACAATTGTTAAGTTTGCTGAAAATAAACGCAGTTGACAGTGAGAGGACCTTTCTTTTTTTTGCTGAGTTTAGATTTAAGAGGATTAGTGGTCAGTAATCTATGTTAGTTAAAGTGTTCTTTATTTGCCTTTGTGGCCTATAAGAGGTAGGCCTATTTGTTACTATTCAGATTCCACCCAAAGAAAATAAACACATTTTCAAGGTTCCAAAAGCCAACAGCAACAATTTATGACGATTTGGGAGGGGCAACACTGAAAGTAGGCTCGTCTTTAGCTGAGGACTAAATATAAAACCAAAAACAAACACTACTGTAGTAGGATTTCGTATTATGTTTCTGGTGTGTTCATTTCTGGGCTACTGTTGCTGATTTGTTCGTTGCCAGGGGGATCGTGAGGAAGTTCATGAGCAGTTTTGGAATGAGGCCTCCCTCATTCCAACACTCCCTCTATCCTGAATGCCAAAAACGAAAGGCATTCCTGTCAAAAAAGAGCTGGGTGCAAGCCAAGAATTTCCCAATATGGTATGGAATCAGTTGCCTGAATACTCACTACCTCAGCATTCACATACAATACCAGTCAAAAGTTTAGACACACCTACTCAACAAGGGTTTTTCTTTATTTTTACTATGTTCTACCTTGCAGAATAACAGTGAAGACATTTAAAAATATGAAATAACACATGGAATAATGTAGTAACCAAAAAAGTGTTAAACAAATAAAAATATATTTTAGATTTTTCTAAGTAGCCACCCTTTGCCTTGATGACAGCTTTGCACACGCTTGGCACTCTCTCAACCAGCTTCATGAGGTAGTCACCTGGAATGCATTTCAATTAACAGGTGTGCCTTGTGAAAAGTAAATTTGTGGAATGTCTTTCCTTCTTAATGCGTTTGAGCCAATCAGTTGTGTTGTGACAAGGTAGGGGTGGTATACAGAAGATAGCCATATTTGGTAAAAGACCAAGTCCATATTATGGAAAGAACAGCTAAAATAAACAAAGAGAAAAGACAGTCCATCATTACTTTAAGACATGAAGGTCGGTCAATGCGGTACATTTCAAGAACTTTGAAAGTTCCTTCAAGTGCAGTCGCAAAAACCATTAAACTCTATGATGAAACTGGCTCTCATGAGGACCGACACAAGAAAGGAAGACCCAGAGATACCTCTGCTGTAGAGGATAAGTTAATTGCACCTCGGATTGCAGCCCAAATAAATGCTTTACAGAGTTCAAGTAACAGACACATCTCAACATCAACTGTTCAAAGGAGAATCAGGCCTTCATGGTCAAATTGTTGCTAAGAAACCACTACTAAAGGACACCAATAAGAAGGGACTTACTTGGGCCAAGAAACACCAGCAATGGACATTAGACCGGTGGAAATCTGTACTTTGGTCTGATGAGTCCAAATGAGAGATTTCTGGTTCCAACCGCTGTGTCTTTGCAAGACGCGGAGTAGGTGAACGGATGATCTCCATTTGTGTGGTTCCCACCATGAAGCATGGAGGAGGAAGTGTGATAGTGTAGGCGTGCTTTGCTGGTGACACTGTCAGTGATTTATTTAGAATTCAAGGCACACTTAAACAGCATGGCTACCACAGCATTCTGCAGCGATTCGCCATCGCATCTGGTTTGCACTTAGTGGGACTTTCATTTAGTAAATATAAAGAAAAACCCTGAGAAGGTATTCAAACTTTTGACTGGTACTGTACGTTTTAAGAATAAGTCACTCATAGAAGTTCTTCAGCAGCCAGCCAACCAACCATGCCTGAAACTCAGTGACACTAAACCAACAATAGGCTATGTCATAATTAAGTCTGACTGCAAACATTGAAGTCGTTTGTGTTGACGAGGGGAAAGGAGGGGCTTTGTACAAAACAAAGTCATCAGCAATTGGATTGTCTCTAACCAATCAGTGTATCAACCCATCGGTTTTTGGACCAATCAGATGGCCACAAATGTGTTCACGTTTGGTGAAGCGTCGGGCAGGTTCTCGGATCCAGACTCCTTGCAGAGAAGAAGCTCACGTCCGTGGCCTAGCGTTTGGCAAGAGCAAGGAGTCTGGGTAGCCAGACAAGGTGTCACCAGAGGTTTATGTTAATGTAAGCTCCAGTGTTATTGGCCGTGTTTGAGAGGCTCGAAACTGTAATGTGTCATAGGTAAATTGTGACTGACTGATCTACAAATAATAATGAGTAGTTATTTATGATGCAAGGTTCTTTGTAGATCAGTCGGCAGTCGCCTGCGCAGTCGGCAGCAACGCCGAACTAGCCCAATGTGCTTCCATCAGTAGCTTGACACAAAAGACTTGTGGTGAGCATAATCAACAACCTCTGCATCATTCAAGACTGTTGCTTTGTGAGAAGATGTTGAAGTTCAGTTAGCCATTATTACTGTGTAAGTAAATATCTTAAAAAGTACCCAGGGCCTTGCCTTGGCTCCAAGTCAGAGCAGGTCCACCGGAACTACAGCCCAGTGAGTCACAGATGCTGACCCGCATAGATGGAAATAGAATAGTGTGAGCCTTCTGGGTAAAACACGGGGATAAATCCTCAGTGGAAATGCACCATTAGTTAAAGAGATCTGTGATGGATGATGATGTGACTTCCTGGAGCCAAGAGACATCAGGATGGAAGGAAATGAATCACAAGGATGGTTAGCAGGAAACACTAGGATGACATGGTGATGACATACTACCACAGAGACGCCTGCCCGCCCTACCGCCTAGGCTGCCCACCAAACTACGAGAAACACTGGTCAGTTACTGATTGATCACATATCGCCTTTATTAAATACTTAACAACCTCCCCTACAGTGAACGGTTACAAAATGGTACCTCTCATCAAACAGGACACTGTTCAATTTACAAAGCAGTCACTTTTTGGAAAGGGAAAACAATTAAAAAAAGACACTTGTATAGCCAGGTCACCCCAGACTTTTCCTACCTCTACGGAATTAAGTGAGTTTATTTTATTTGTTTGAAACTTCAACAAAACAAGAATGTCAGTGTCTGTTTCTCCTCTCACGGTTACAGGCTGCATCGCACTTAAATGCAGGCGGGAAGTCTCTCTCACCAAATGATTTGATTTAACTGTCATGTGACATAGGGAGGAGACAGGCAGATATAAGTATAAAAAAATAAATTAAAATGATCATATCTCACACATGACAGACAGACACTCATGACAGTTGTGGTTTTCAATTGTACAGTTCTGACTCAGTGGCAGAGAGGTGTGAGTGGAACCTCAAGCAGGGGTGTGTGGGGTGGTGGGACCAACATGGCCGACATAGTCATAGGCTTCACCCCGACACACAACAAACAAACAGAAGAGGCTAGAGAGAACACAGTGCTGAAAGAGCAGAGGGCTCAAATATATAAAACAAAAAAGAGACAGCCGACAGAGGAGAAAGACTGACAGATAACAGACAGACAAGCACAAAGAAATTACTTCAAATCAAGCAAACAAAAGAGTTGTATTCATATATAATATACTGTACTGTTATAACGCTACAGGCAGAGGGATTGGCAGTAAATATTCTCTATGTGTTATCTTAGCCTGTGATTGGACTAGAAAAGATACAATGATTGACAAGAATTCTTCCCACGGCGACAGTGGAAGTCAGTGACGTGAAAGGGTTGGTGGGATGGGACAGAACGGTTGATAAAGGGAGAGTTTGGAGACTGGAGTTACAAACAAATGCAAAGGAAAATGAACAGGACTAGGAGGAGCATAAATGAGGAAGTACAGCCCATTTAAATCTCTGGACTCTTATGTTACTGTTGTCCAACAATTGTTTTCTCTCAAAGCAGGGAGGAACTCTCATAAAGGGAATACATTTATTTATACATCTGTTTGTTTTAAAATAGAGGTCTCTCTTTCCCAGACTCCAACATATCCCTCCCTCCCACACCCTCCCTCCCCGGCCCCAAAGTCTGTTATAGAATCTCATTAGCAAACACTGCAGGTGTGACGCCTGACCAACACGTTCAAACGTTCACCGCCTGTGGCCAGTCCGGCTCCCGCCTCAGTGTGCTCCTTGCTGATGCGTTCAGTGTTCGTGTCTAAAACAATGTTCGACCAGCCAGGTGGATAGGCTCAGATATCACTGGCAGAAGGGTGATGCCGTGGGGTCAAAGCCTTTGAAAACCTCCTTCAGAGAAGCATTGTCCTGCTCCGTGGTGGTGGTGTCGCCAGGCTGGGCAGGGCTGTTCCCACCAAAGGGGCTGCCAGAGCCGCTGGGCTTGCTGGCCTGTTTCACCATGGTGAAGAGCGAGGACACAGGCAGGTTGTGGACACCCGCCGGGGCCTGCTCAGCAGCACCAGGGGTACCCTGTCCGGCCGTGGAGGAGCCAGAGGCAGCAGGACCTCCGGGGGGGCCGGTGGACGGCGAGGGTGCAGGCTTGGGCCTGGGCCGGTTATAGCTGTTGTAGCGGTCAGTGGACTGCTCGCTGCTCTTCTCTGGCTCCGGCTGGTCCAGGGCAGACTTACGGACAAACAGGGGCTCCTTGGCCTTGAGCTTGGCTGGCGCCGCCTCACTGGGTTTGGGCTCTGTGGGGCCGCTGCTGGGGGTTGTGTTTGTGGCGGCACCAGGGCCCTCAAGTTTACCTGCACTAGGAGTCCGGGGGTCATATAGACTGATCCCACTCAGCACACTGCTGCCACCAACTGCACCCCCTCCACGGCCCACCCCACCTGCAGACAGTAGCCGAGGGTCGTAGGGGGCGATGGTGGGGGAGGAGGAACCGGCGGTGGGTGGAGGGGCTACCGGGGAGACCGTCAGAGAGGGGACAGGAGACTCTGAAGGCTGCTTCAGGGCAGATTTCTGCGGCTGGAGCCGTGGGTCAGCGGGGGCTTTGCGGGCCATTCGAGGATCGACGGGCTTGTCGACAGGGGTGGGCAACAAAGCAGGAGGCCCCGGCAAGAGAGTTGTTGGAGGGACAAGGGGGAGAGGAGGGGATGACTGCGAGGGGCTGGATGAGGCGTTAACAGTCTTGAGGATGCGAGAGAGCAGCTCAAAGTCTGGGAGGGAGGAGGAGGCTGGAGCGGGGGGTTCTAAGGAGGGAGGGGGGGCGGGTGGGGTAGGGGGGAGGGCCGTGTGGATCCGCTGCTGGCTGCGTGAGAGGCGGGGGTCCAGGGCTGAGACAGGGGGGATGCCTGGGGGGAGGGGGAGGAGGTCCTGTTTAGGGATTGGGATGGGGATGAGGTCCTCGGGGTTCCATGTCACTGTCTTAGCGTATGGGGGCATGTGCAGGAGAATGTCCTTCTTGATGTGGCTGAACTGCTTCAGCTGGGAGCGCGGGTCCCTCAGGGCCATGCCCATCAGGGGGTCCAGGGGGATGGGCACAGGCTTGTCCCTCAGAACCCTCTCCATCTCCTCCTCCTCTGCAGGGGGCGCCGTGAGGGGCGGGGGCTTGTACACCAGGGGGGCGTCTGGTTTAGGGGTGAGGGTGGCGGTGGCAAGCCGGGCCAGGCGGGGGTCTGCAGGGGTGATGGTGGATGCCGAGGAGGGGTTGGGAGAGTCCAAGGCCTGGGCAGAGTCTGTGGCCCGGGAGAGGCGGGGATCACGAGCCAGCCGGGGATCCCCCTGGCGGGGGTCCGCCGGTCGGATGGGGGGGTGCGCTGGGGAGCCTTTCTGGAGGCGGGGGTCGCTGGGTGGGCCCTCAGGTTTGGGGGGCCCCTGGCTCTGCTGGCGGAGCGTCTTCAGGATGGATGTGACACTGCCGCCTCCATCCTCATCCTCACTGGAGTACCAGTTAGCTGAGTCACCTAGGAGGTAAAGCAACAGGAATCAGTGATGACACCCAGTTTAGAAACCACAACCAGTATAGCAACCACAACCACCAAAAACTAGGGGTGTGAACCTTTAAACATTTAAACGTATTTGGGACCCTTAACATCAAGAATAATGTTTTTTTCCCCCACAATTTTTATCACAGTGTAGCTGGCTCGCCTGCTCTTTCTCTTTGCAAATGATGGGAGTGTGTTCAGTCTTCGGTCTGTAGCGTGTAGAATATCCTAGCCTATTCATTGTTGACAGGCCCTGCTTTACTGAAGTTGTGAGACATTGCAAGCCAAGAAATTTCGAGACACAGCATTCCATTGGGAGATAAAGCTTTTGATTGCCGGTAGATAGGCCTAGTGTACAGTTCTGACTGTCTGCCTGGTGGCTGACCAGCCTATACTGTGCCCCTCCTCTCTCTATCCGTCCATGGCTAGCTCGCTCTGAAAGATGTGAGTGTTTGTGTTCTCGGAAGTACGGCAACTAATCAGTCTCGTCCTTTCCAAAAATACTGAATCTTAGGTGTCGATTCCTAGTGGAAGATGTTTTGTTTCTACTAAATGTCTTGTTAAGTCACGGTATTTCAACTTTAAAGTACATTTGTAGGAGAGTGGTCTTGCGAGCAGGCAGGCAGGCTGCGCACAGGCAGCTCAAGATAATTTGATTGACAGTTCCTTTACAGAGAAATGTAATGCCTGTTCACTGGTGCTTCAAAACTATCTCCAGAGAAGGTTTTGTGTTGGCATTTAAAAAGCCATAGTGTACCCTTACAGCCGTAGCCCTTCTAAGGGTATATGACTGCGGTAGATTTGACTTCATTGCCTTTCCCAAGTGGTCATACATATGTAATAGGACCATTATTCTGCATTGACGTGGAATTGTATTATATTTTTCTTATAGTTTTAATGGAAAACAAAAAAAATTGCTGTTTTAAACATTAAGCAAAATTGTCCCTTTGTCACATCCCTACTGAAATCCACCTACAATCAGGGCCGCGGGCCAATTTTTTCTGGAGTGGATGGTCGGGGGCCGGAACATAATTACAAATCATTTGTAGACTGCAATTTGACCGCAAGAACCCCAAACAGATATAATATTTGACTAAAACAATTTCAGACCTTGCTTACATTTGTATACAATCACATGTACAGTATCGCTCCTTTATGCCTGGGAATACTTGGGAACAGATTTAAAAAATGACTATTTTTTTTTTTAACAGTCTTTTATGTCCAACAATGAAAAAACAGAAAACTTGGGGGGCCAAATAAAAACACCCGCGGGCCAAAATCGGCCCGCGGGTCGTCAGTTGGAGAACCCTGACTTAAATCAATGTCAGAGCCCAAGATAATTAGTAAAGTATCTCACACAACAACAGCTCCACCTAGCGAGGGTGTAGAGGCCAATTGGAGTCCCTAATCTGATCCATGGGAGTATATTACGCAACCACAGCCCAGAGGATGTTGACTCTGCTGAGGGGTTCCCGGTGAGGGTCAACGGTGTCATACAGACATTTCCTGCCTCCCCGGGATACATATACACTACCAGTCAAAAGTTTGGGGTCACTTAGACACTTCCTTGTTTTTGAAAGAAAAGCTATTTTTTTTGTCTATTAACATCAAATTGATCAGAAATACAGTGTAGACATTGTTAATGTTGTAAATTAATATTGTAGCTGGAAACTACTTTTTTATGGAATATCTACATAGGCGTACAGAGGTCCATTATCAGCAAAGCAACCATCACTCCTGTGTTCCAATGGCACGTTACAGAACAGCACAAACTTGGCTCTAACCAGAAAGGAAAGATGAGTGGGAGGCCCCGGTGCACAACTGAGCAAGAGGACAAGTACATTAGTGTCGAGTTGGAGAAACAGACGCCTCACAAGTCCTCAACTGTCAGCTTCATTAAAATATTAACCGCAATACACCAGCCTCAACGTCAACAGTGAAGAGGCGACTCCGGGATGCTGGCTTTCTAGGCAGAGTTCCTCTGTCCAGTGTCTGTGTTCTTTTGCCCATCTTAATAATTTATTTTTATTGGCCAGTCTGAGATATGGCTTTTTCTTTGCAACTCTGTCTAGAAGGCCAGCATCCCGGAGTCGCCTCTTCACTGTTGACGTCGAGACTGGTGTTTTGCAAGTACTTTTTAAGCCTGTAAATGAACCCACAAACGCTGACGCTCCAGATACTCAATTAGTCCAAAGAAGGCCAGTTTTATTGCTTCTTTAATCAGAACAAGTTTTCAGCTGTGCTAACATAATTGCAAAAGGGTTTTCTAATGATCAATTAGCCTTTTAAAATTATAAACTTGGATTAGCTAACGCAACGTTGCCATTGGAACATAGGAGTGATAGTGGCTGATAATGGGCTTCTGTACGCCTATGTAGATATTCCATTAAAAACCAGCCGTTTCCAGGTACAATAGTCATTTACAACATTAACAATATCTACACTGTATTTCTGATCAATATGATGTTATTTTAATCAACAAAAAATTTGCTTTTCTTTCAAAAACAAGGACATTTCTAAGTGACCCGAAACTTTTGAACGGTAGTGTACATTTGTATCCAAACAAAAAGAGACAGGAACACTGTCAACTTTCCACGGACTTAAGCAAGCACTTTTCGGGGCTAAAACCGTACAACTTATGAATCATACCATTAGCTTTAGTTGTGTCCTAAATGGCACTCTATTCCCTTTATAGTGATCTACTTTTGACCAGGGCCCAGCCAGGGACGTAGCCAGGGTTTACACAGCATATGCACTCGACTCAACCTTTTTTATGCGCTCTATGTAGCCTATACGGGTGAGCGCGACCTCTAGCCAGTATTTATATTGTGTCTGTATCAATATTGCATAGTCCTGCAGTGTTTATACTGTGTCAGTGGGAATTGTTTGTTTTGTCTATGGAGAATTGAGACGGTGCCTGCAGTAATTTCCCATGGTGGTGCATGCCAGGTTTACCAGGCCCAGGAGAAGTGCTTATGTTATTGCCTGTGCTGGCTTGCCGTTATATTAGTCCCTAAGCAAAATAGACATCAATACAGTGTCTATGGCTCGAGGGCCACATCGGGATTTCAAAATGTATCGAGGGGAAGGGCAATTACTTGAAAACGTATAGGTCCATTATAATTTCAACAGACTACATTCTATCTAGTTTTAGACATTGAAGAGTGGCCTGGGTGGCCTAGACAGGTGGAGCACTTCAGCAACTCTCTATCTATCCTATCTCTATGTCCTATCCAACTGTAAGTCGCTCTGGATAAGAGCGTCTGCTAAATGACTAAAATGTAAATGTAAATAACCTTTTTTTTTTTTTTTTTTTAAGTGACCTGGAGAGTTTTTTAACCCCCTAGAGTCTAAGCCTGGGGGGGTTCTACTAAGCTAACATATGGAATTGTTTTAAGATGATCATACCAAGGATCATTTAGATATTTGATTTTAAATTTTAGGACCCCTTTAGGTATAAAAAAAATATTAAAAAATTATTTGATGAAACACTGAACGTATGTTGCCCCTGGTCTACAGTGTGTGTGAAGAGCGTACCGTCCGCATCCCTCTCTCCTCCCCCCTTGGCCAGTCTGGCCCTCTCCTCGTCCTCCTGCTGTTTCTGCTGGATTCTCAGGAACAGCATGCGCTGGGCCGGCGGCAGGAAGTCGGGCATGCCCATCCCCGCCTGCTGACTGGCCGAGCCTCCGTTCGAGGGAACATCCGGGCCTCCCATGGAGCTCTGGTTTCCTCCCGATCCTCTTCCTTCTTGTTCGTCCATCCCTCCAAAGCCCTGGAAGTCATCACCTGGAAGGTACAGGAGGAGGATTGACAACTACAACACTCTGAGACACATTACAGTACAGGTTTAGATTCAATCTGAAATTATATTGGAGGGGCCAATATTAGTCTCTGATGCAAACAGTGACTGTATGGTTCGTTCATTATGTGATACGCTGTCAGCTCAGCTTACCTTCCTCCTCCACCCCATCCATATTCATGTCTTGCTGCTGGTTGAAGAAGCTGTCAAAGAAGTTACCCCCTGGAGGAGGTCCGGGGGGCATCATGGGCCCCCCTTCTGGGCCAAAGCCTGGCATCATGGGGGGTCCTCCGGGGCCCATAGGCGGGGGAGGACCCATTGACATGTCTGGGGGCATCATGCCAGGTGGAGGGAACCGAGGCGGAGGCCCACCGGGGAGCCCTTGGGGGCCAGTTACACCAGCTTGGCCTGTGGCAGTTCCTGGGGTCTGACCTCTGTAGAGAGAAGGATTGTTGAGTTAAACCATGTTCCTAGTACATACTCAAACTATAAAAGCCACATAAATAGGTGTGGATGGATGTGAAAAGCTCACCTGTGATTAGCTAGTTTCTGAGCTAGCTGTCCAGTGGGCTGCACCTTGATCTCAAACAGCGAGGGGATCTTCTTCCCACCATTGCCGGAACAGGGGGGTGGGGGGCCCATGGATGGTGGTGGGGGACCATTGGGGTTGGGAGGGCCCTGGTAGGGGCCACTTTCTGGGTAGGGGGGGAGGGGGGCCAGGACAGGGACCGGGCCCTTGGGTAGGCCCTGGGCCGGGGAGGCCGTTGGGGGACATGGGGCCCTGTGGTGGTCCAGGAGGTCCAAAGTCCCCAGAACCAGAGTTGTCAGGGGGCCCTGGTCTGGGCGGTGTCGGGAGCAGGCCCACCCCTGGAGGAGGCTTGGGAAGGGGGTTGATCCCCTGCTTCTTTAGCTCCTCCACCTCCTTCTCATCCTCAGCTCCAGCCTCTGCATCCTCCGCAAGCATCTAGGAACACAAGAGATGAAAAGGTGATCAAAAGGGGTTAACAGACTAACACAGACAGAGCAAGAAACACCAGAAATGAGGAGTGAGTGAAAGTGTGAGAGCGTTAAAGAAACAGAGGTGGTGTCTAAATCCACTTGAGGACGGCTCACCTTGTTCAGCAGGTCTTGGGTGTCGTCGGTCAGAGGCTCGTGGGAGAACATGCATTCGTCTCCATTCACACAGCTCCCGGTGGTGTGGAATAGCTTGCAGGGGAAATCACGTGCTGGCGAGTTAAAGAACTATGGATGGCCTGGATGGACTGAACTCACTCAAAGACCGTCTCATGGCCATATAGGCCCGATACTCAAAAAGCATCCCAGGGGTAGCAGTGATATAGGCTATACTAAACTTGGCAACTAGTATGGCCGTTCTAGTTATGCTAGCTGTAAACACACACTGAAGGGAATATATGAAATGTCTTATCTAATACAAAGTGGACTGCAGGTAAAGGATATCATGCATGTAGGGGCAGTTTTCAGCCCGCGCGCAGAAGCCGGTGATGTAGAACTTGCAGAGTTCTTTCTTCTTGGGCAGCTCAATGTCGTGGCTGAAGTTGCAGTGTTCCCCCTGGAAAGTTGGCAAAGAGATAAAACGATCAAAATCACGTTTGGACAAGATTTTAAAAAGTAGTTGACATGTTAGAAGAATGATTTGACATTCTATTGAGAATGCCTCTCCGCTCAAATTCTATGATTTCATTCTTACCCAAGTACAGCGGCCCTCCATGTAGTACTTGCAGATAGCTTTCCCTTTCTTGTCTTGGTGCTTGTCCCCCTGGTGCTTGTTGTGCTGGCCGCCTCCTCCATCCTGCACCACAACACAAACAAACAGGTTCTATTTGGCCTTGCGGTGAGGTCTTCCAAGGATTACTAGTTTTAGAGTGTTATCAGAAATCCAACTTGTACAGGTTGAGTATTCATTCAGAGGAGCGAGCAGGTCTGTAAGGTGTTGGTTTAATTCTCACCCCCATGTCCCCCATGTCTCCATTGTTGTCCTCTTCGTGACCCTGGTCTCCGCCCCCTCGGCCTCTCCCTCGGTTCCGCCCTCGGCCTCCCCGGTTCATACCACGCCCTTGTTTCCCACGGCCCCTTCCCCGCCCACCTTTGCCACCTGGTTGGAGCAGGGAGAAAGACACTTCATCAGTGGGCTACAATGGAACAAGCAAGGCAACCATTTTGGATCGGGTGCAAAGCATGTTTACTTAGAAAGGACATCAGAACAGCTAACCTAGTATGTATATTACAGTAGCATGACTAAGTATTGTTTAGTATGAATAATTCTGACAGCCAACTCACCCCTTCCACGGTCTTTGGACTTCCTGTACTGAGAGTATTCATCATAGTCATCTTCACCCATGTGGTCATAGTCATCATCTCCATACTAGAACACAACATCAACTGAATGAGGAACAATTCAGAAACCAGAATATACTTTCCTGAGATGTTCAGCATTTTGCTGCTTTAGCAGCACACCAGTACGATTGATAGATAATTTCACATTGTCTGTGCATCTGGGGCCAGAGGATGACTGACTCACCTCCATCTCATCTCCTCCTCCTCCTCCTCCTCCCCCTCCTCCGTACATCATCCCTTCTCCGTCCTCATTGTCTCCACCCATCTTGCCCCCTCGCCCCCGACCCCTGCTCCCTCCTCTTCCTCTACCTCCACGCCCTCCTCCTCTCATGCCTCCTCGACCTCGCTGGTTCTTCATACGACCTTTACCTCCTGTGGAGAAAGAAAACGAAACACTGTCAGCACCTTTTGTTAGCATATGAAAGGCACGCGGGGACCTGCAAGCAAACTAGTAAAGGTTGTTCAATTCACCTCTGACCCCATTTTTGCTACCTCTGCCCCCGCGACTGTTGCCCCTTCCACCTCCATCACCGCTGCCTCCCTCCTTGGCCTTGCGGTACTGGTTGAGCTCCTTGGTGAAGTCATCGTAGTCTTCATCGCCCATCTCCTCGTCCTCCTCTCCCTCGTAGTTCTCCTCTTCATAATCGCCGTAGCCCCCGTAGCCTTGCTTGTCCATCTTTACGTAGCTGCCCTTCTTAGGCATGGGGCCACCGTGGCCGGAGGACGGGGCTGGTGGGTAACCTCCAAGGGACTTGGAAACAATCAATCATTGTTAGACCACTGTGATTACATGGTAGTAAACAGATTAGTAACTCCACAGCAAGTATATTCAATCATGTGATTTAGAGCACTGCCATGGGGTAACTTACAGAAGGGGGGTACGTAGGGCTATAGTCCCGATACTTCCTCTTCTCACTTGGGCTATAGTCAGAGTCATCGCTAAAGTCTGAGTGGTCATCACTGGAGGAGGCATGACGCTGTAACACCACACACACAACACAGAAAGAGGGATAGGTTGAGTGAAAAAGAACTTAGAAACATCTTTAAACTACAGTAGGAAAGCAATAACCTCCCTGATCTGAAGGGTCTGTATAGGACGATGACACCCAGAACAGAGCTGGATGTGAAACACACAAACACACAAACATTTACTTTGTGCTTGGATTTGCGTCTCTTCTTGGCTCTCCTCTTCTCCTTCTCCCGCTCCCTCTCTTTTCTTCTCTTCCTCTTGTGGCGGCGGGCCTTCTCATCATCCTTCTCATCTCCACTGGCGTGGCGCTCTTTGCTGCGGTGAGTTTTCTCTGGGGGGGCCGCCTCTGCTGCTGCTGTTGTTCCTTCACCTTCATCTTCTCCTCCTCCTCCAGCGCTGGGCTCCTCTGCCACCTCTACCTCTCCACCATCATCCTCCAGCTCCCCCTCTTCCAACTCACCATCCTCACGCCTGTGACAGAGGACAGATAGACAGGACATCAAAATGCTGTTCAAGCCACACTCAGGTCTCATCCGAGTAGTTCATGTTTGGACTCCCAGTATGGGACAGGTGGATGGTTCCTGGGTGTTGAACATTACATTCCTAGACACCACCAGACTATAATAATAAGGGATCAAAGCTTTTTGTCCGGGGAAAGGTACAGTGGAATAAAATGGCATTAACAACCGCGACTGCTAGTTTGGGAATTTGGATAATTCCTTTTTCATGGTGGTAACATTGCGAGTCTCAGGTGTACCCATTTTACATTGAGGTGTAGCCGAGCGAGTCACTTCCCTCATGTTCTAACTCGAGTAATTCAATCTGTAGGTTTCAGTTGCTAATTATGGCGTTTCCTTGTGTGTTTCTGTACGTTTGTCTTGACAGTGGAGATAACACGGTTATCCGCAGGGCCAATCAGCTGTTGTTATCCTTTGACAATGTCTGAGAGCTGCGTTTGTCTGAACTCGTCAAACAGTCACACCACCGTTCACCCACAAACCATGACACAATGTAGGCTGCTCTGCTATAACACTCTGATGAGTTATTAGTGTTTGGGTTGGCTGTTATTGTGGGTGACATGAAGGACCTAGTGTCTGCTGAGAGTCAAGAGGGCCAGATCATGTTTTTCTTAGATTGACCGCATAGGCATAGGCCTACTGACTGTATGCTGGAGATAGGACTGCTAGGGTGTAAAGGCTGTGTGTTATTTCTGGTCAAAACAAGCAGAGTTATTGTCAGGGGGTCAGGGATAAGGTGGGTGTGCTCTGTGGTAAACAAATTAAATGGCAGTTAATATATGGGACAGCAATCAGTAACAGCAAGTTTCTCTGTGAACAGCATTTCAATATAGGTATGACATTTCCATGTGTGTCTAGTGTGTACACTGAGCTTCACTGGTTTGTCTCTATGGACTGGGAAAAGTTGAAAGTGATGCAACTATTATGATGTAACAGGTTGGGGGAGGGCGATTCAGTAGGTCCCAACTTGCTGGACTGGACATGGGCAATCCGTGGGCTCAACATTCAACACTATTTCAAGGACATTTTGAAAGCAATAGGCCCATCACTAAATCGAGTTAGTCATTCCTGTGCAGGGAGACAGAAGTGTTTACATTAAAATAATCTTAAACAGTCTGCTATTTATCAGTGAAGACCAGTCAATTTCATCTCGCAACAGTCCTCAACAGCATACAATATGCTTGCTTAGGAGATTACAAATATTTAACCAACAACCAATACAAATCTCAAACGTTACACAGAAAACCACAATGGTCAAAACTATATTACAACTGGAATAGCTAGGCCTAAATGTAACTAGAGAACACAGACCTAAATGTAACTAAAGAACACAGACAGCAAGAAACAGATACTTTTCCCCCTTGCCAGCTTTCAAGGTGTAGTTTCACACAGAGACACCATTGCACGATTTACTGAAATACACTGGTGTGACAATAAGGCAGGTGTGGTGGTGGTGATGATAAGTAGGATATGACCACCATGTCCATTTGAAGCCTCACTTTAGCCATCGAGTCCAGCCTACAGAGTTAACAGATATTTGCTGACACTGATCAGAGCAGGCTTGAGTAACAGCCTAGCTTTCAGTGTCTGGTATAGCCTAATTTCAAAATGGTACAGGTTAGGCCTTTACTCTATTATCCAAATACAGACTGGAATAGAATTGACTTTTGGCCAAAGTACACAGAAATGGTTTGGGTAGTAAAACAATGAGTTAGATGTAGGCTATAGAATAGACTATACTCTGAGCATACAGACCCAATCTGTGGACATAGGCCTATAGGCCAATTGAAACAAATAAAATGTCAACTATCTCTATACTCACATCACACGGTCCACACCACATCCTCAACATACTAACTTCCTATCTAGGACATGACTTTCCTCCTGGGCCAGAAGGTTTCTGGGTCTTACTAAAGTCTCCTGCTCCTACTTACGTTTAGTTATCCTAAGTTTAGTCTCAGCCAGAGAGGGACCACATATAGATCTTGTCACTCTTAAATAAACTAAATTAATCAAAACGTTTATTTTTCCTTCACTGTCAATGGCATGGTTTTACAACCTGGCCTAAAACAATGGAGTCCACATAATTTAACTCAGCACAGCCTACCCTTTAATCAAGATCTGTCATGGCAGTCACACAAACACTCACGTCCTTCAAGAGGCACTGGG